>NC_047659.1:74419688-74730938 GCF_011762505.2 Arvicanthis niloticus
AAGGCCTTCTTGCTTGAGTGTGTGCTATTATATTCTCGGTTAACCAGTCAACATTCATGCATAGTGATGACAAAAGGTACTAAGACTCGCATACATGCATTCCTACATGTGCTTCTGTGCTACCAACCACATGGCTGGTAGATTCGTGCACTTTTCTGGTCTTCTTGGTTCCTTTAGTGGTGATCCCCTGAGATCAGGACCTTTCTTTTTGCATAATATATTTCTACCTCCCGGCCTCTACTACACTTTTTGCAGAATAAATGATTAAATTGGAAAGCTATGATGTGTGCAGTTTGTTACCAATGTGGGTCTGGGGAACTAGGAGGCCTTGGGACCTATTGACCTGTTGCTTTAGGCGTTAATCACATTAGACTCATAGTATTGTAATGCTTTAAAATTACTCCCTTAAACTTCTCACTTTCCCCAGTGAAAAGCTAAAGTGAAACTGGAAAAGCCACCCAGGAGGCTGGTGAAAACCCAGGGTCAAAATTCAGGTCCCTTGACTATACTTATTCTCCTGCTCTGAGTCCAGCACCTATACACAGACGTTGCAGCCAAATGGCTCCAGGAATGTCAGCTCAGGGCTCTATGAGCTTTTTGAGTCCCTCCATTCTTCCTCTCCGAAGGCCTGAATCTGGAGTTCCTAGCCGAGTGTGCTAAGAACTCACCAGGAAACATCCTTCACTTGGGTTCTATGGGGGCAGTTTCTAGAAAAGTCTGCCTTTGCACCACCAGCCAGGCAGCAAAGATAGTTAGCTATATTATCAGCAGAATTAGGTTTGAAGCCTCTTCCTTTCTTTCCCAACTCCTGGTCCATTCATAATATATTGATGCAAAGAGGTGAAGAGAGCAGGGTTCAAAGGTAAGTTTTGGGCCTTAAAGATGGCTCAGTGGGTAGAGATGCTGACACGCTGAGTTTGATCCCCTAGAAACTACACAGAGGAAGGAGACACTCCAGTAAGATATCTTCTGACTTCCACATGTACAGCAATGTACAACACACATACACAAACACACACACATACCCACTCAAGCACACACACACAAATAAATTTTTAAATTAGGTTTGACGGTATGTAGGGCAGGCCTGTGGCTCGAATGGGTCTCTCTTCCACTTCTATGTGCAAGCCTGTCATGCTGACCATTGTGTCTAGCCTGGGGTGGAGGAGCTGGAGCACCTGGCTGGGTTGACTGCGGTGCCTTCCTTCTAAAGTCAAGCAGGCATAAAGTCATGTCTGCCCACTACTCACACAGTTGAGAACAGCTGACTTTTCTAACTGTATCTATCAGAAAAGGCAGTCTTCTGAGGAAGGGGCAGTGGGGGGAATGGGTGAAAGCTGACAGAGTAGGAAGAGCAGGGCTCCAGTGGAGAAGTTGGTGAACAGGAAGAGAAGACTGGGTATAGGAATGTGATCTTGGACCCAGACATCTGAGGTCAGAGCCTATCTGCTGCACTGCTACGTGCCATACACCTTTGTATACAGGTTATTTATTTAGTCTCTCTGAGAAATGTTTCTCTCTTGTAAAGTAGAGATAAGAGGCTTTTGTTGTTACCATTGTTTTGTTTTTCACAAGGTATCTGGGCACATTCAATGAGATGATGCCTTCAGAGAGCCAGCCCAACCCTTGGCACACACCAAGTGCTCAGTAACATTTATTTCCTTCTGTACTGAGATGGGAGAAGACAGAATTCAGAGACTGGAGCCATGGGCAAAGCAGGCTCTACCAAGGAAGCCCAGGGAGTGGTTAGAGAATACAACCTTTGTCCTGTGGGGCTTTCTCTATGGGGGAGAGATGTAAGAACATGCCCAGTATGGACGACCAGCCACCTGCCAAGTGCCTCTTCCCTCCCTCCCTCCCTGCACAGACAGATCGCCCTTGTCAGGCTCGGCAGCAGCCCGCTTCATCACTGTAATTGCCGTGTGGTTTGCGTTCATCAAGGAAACAGCAGGGACTCCAAATTAAATTCCAACATGCAATTTATTCAAGATATAAGGCCGATTGAGAGACTCTCTGCAGAGCCCTCTGCCTCTTCTTTCAGATGTAGAATTCTGCTGCTGGCCTGCCTGCCCCACACATCTCCTGGGACTAAGGCTAAATGGGGACTCTCCAGGCTGCTGGCCAGCTGCCCTTCCATTTCAAAGATGGACTTGCTGAGGGAAAGGAGAGGGCCTTAGACACGAGAAGAGTCCTGTGGTACTCAGAGGCCAGGACTGGCTTGTGTTGTCTATCTTTGAGCATTATGTGTGATGGTGTGTACCTAATTCAGCCCGAGATGACAAATGAGCCAGAATGAGTACTGGTGAGGGCTGTGGGAGACTCATTTTGACCATCAGTGTTATCTCATCAGGATTCATTAGTTTGACAGGAGCTTCTGAGCAGAAGTAGGGTACCAGTCCACTCACTGATGCTTTGCATGAGTGACCTGGCCCTTATCGGTAGACCCACATGCCATGGGGTCTCAGCCTGTTTCTAGTCCCCTGCTTGCTACAACAGTAAAGTATTTCAAGACACCACAATGAAGGTAACATTTCATCAAACATCGCTAGCGTGTAGAAGCGATTTGATGGTAAGGGTGGTAACGTAGGGGAGGCTCGCCTCGCAAGTGGCTGTCCCTCGGCTCAGTCCCTTCTCAGACTCACTCCAACAATCAGTGTGTAGGGAGCTCACCATGACAGCATCTCTCCAATGGACCATACGCTGCAGCACTACCCATGATCTATGGTTGTTTACTGCCAGAGACTAGTCCATCCCAAATAAGCTCTCTGGATTCAGATGAGAAGCGAGGGATGCCACAATAGCATCTAGGGGGAGGTGGAAAGACAAGAGACAGATTTGGAGTCCTAGAGATGGATGACTCAGAAGGAAGGGTTTCTGAAAAGCTAGCCCAGGATCCAGCTCTTGTGATGTTCAGAAAGAAAACACCAGGACCTTGGGAATAGATTGATTCTGAGGGCAACAAATCAGCTAATAACTCAGGGGGGTGAAGCATCCAGTTCTGATGAGGAGCCAGAGGCCACTTCCGGCCAGACCTGGTGCTGTCATTAGGAAATGACACAGCGAGGTCTGGAAGGTTTTGTGCAAAGCCTTTAAAGATAAGACAGAGCCCAGGAAAAATTCTTTCCATGTGGATCCTTACTTGTAATTTTCTTTTTATTTAAACTTAAAAAATGAGTCTGTCTGTCTCTCTCTCTCTCTCTCTCTCTCTCTCTCTCTCTCTCTCTCTCTCTCTCTCTCTCTGTGTGTGTGTGTGTGTATGTGTGTATACACCTAGCATCTAGAAGAGGGTTTTGGATACATGAGAGCTAGAGTCACAGGAAGTTTGAGTTTCCCAATAAGAGAGCTGGGAACTGAACCCAGATCCTCTGCAAGAACACAGTGTGGTATTAACCACTAAGCCATCATCCCCAGCTTCTAACTTTTATATGTTTGAACTGTTATAGAAGTGAGGATGAGTGGAGGCCAGGGAGCTAGAAGAGGGTCTGTGGGAGGAGAGAAAGGAGGCCTTGACAGGGAGAGACAGTGTTAAAACTCGTGTGATTTGGAAGTGGAGCTGGAGAGATGGCCCCACAGTTAAGAGCATGCACTACTCTCACAGGAGACCCCAGTTCAGTTCCCAGCACCCATGTCAAGTGGCCTGCATCTGCCTGCAGCTGTCTGCAGTTCCACCTCCACTCAATCAGGCTCCTTCTGGCCTCTGAGGGCACCTGCACTCAGATGTGCACACACAAACACAAGTCAGCATATATACCTGCACTCAGATGCACATACAGACACAAAACAATGTACATACACAAATCAAAGAAAGTGGATGATGGGGGTAGAAGGGTTTAAGGGGGAATGAGGAGCAGAGAGATGGGGGTGGGTAGGAAAATGATCATCCTAAGCTAGAAAGAGCAAACTTGCTACTTTGTAAACTGTAAGAATAAGCATACCAGGGGCTGGGGAGATGGCTCAGGGGTTAAGAGCACTAACTGCTCTTCCAGAAGTCCTGAGTTCAATTCCCAGCAACCACATGGTGGCTCACAACCATCTGTAATGGAATCCGATGCTCTCTTCTGGTATGTCTAAGACAACAAAATAAAATAAATAAATCTTAAGAAGGAGAAGGAGAAGGAGAAGGAGAAGGAGAAGGAGAAGGAGAAGGAGAAGGAGAAGGAGAAGGAGAAGGAGAAGGAGAAGGAGAAAAGGAGAAGAAGAAGCATATGAACAAGCCAAGTTGGCAAAGAGGAGAGCAGGAAAACTCGCTCGTTCCTGCTGTAGCCTCCAGCATGAGAAGCCCCTGCCACCTTTACCCACTATGTGTGCTTCAGGTCATATTATATTGCTCTTTCCTTTCTGAAAACACCTGCAAGAGTCAATTTCTGAATGCTTGTGTGCACGTTTATATCACAGCATGCATGTGGAGGTCAGAGGACAACTTGGAAGTTGTCCTCCTTCCACTCAGAGGCCCAGAGATTTAATTCAGGTCATCAGGCTTGGCAGCAAGTGCCCTTACCCATGGAGCCCTCCCCCTCCCCAGTCGCAAGCTCACCGGTCGCTCTCTTTCAATTCAAGTTTTGTAGTGCAGGGCCTGATAGTAGGGCCTTAGCCACCATTTGGGCCCCAGTTCCCAAGCAGTCCGAGAAAGAGATGTTGTTCCCTTACTTGAGGAGGCAAGACTCCAAAACAGAACTCTCCAAACATGGAAAGGATGTTCAAAACTTGCTGGGTCAGCTCCATTCTTGGATATAAAAGTTAAATTAAAGGCAGGGAGATGGGCTGTTATGTTTATATGCATGTTCATAGCAACATTAGTCACAATAGCAAGAAGTGGGAAAACAACCTGAATGGTTACCAATAGGTAAACAAGTGAATGCTTGGTATTTCTACACAGTAGGAAGGCCATTCTGAGGCTCACCACACAGATGAACCTTGCAAACAGTATTTTCAGTAAAATCAAGCAGACACAAGAAAAAATATTACCCAGTTCCACTAGAGCAGAGATAAATTAAGACTTCAGATTTAATAGGAGGTGTTATGTGCTTACTAATTTCCAAAGTATATGTTTCCCTAGTAACAGCTGCTAACCACTCTTCCCAATAAACATTGCATAAAACAAACAAAAAAGTAGCTATTAATTCAAACCAGACCCAGGGTCTCTCAGAATAGCTCCTCAGTTCTCAACCTATCGACAGACTTCTAGGAGACAAATACATAATAGACTTCTAGGAGGCAAAGTTGGACAGCATGTTGAACTCTGAGGACACTTAGCATGCTCCAAAGAGCTCAAACTACCTTGTCTTAGAAACTCATCAAGCAAGGAATGCTGGTATGGAGAGGGTGGAGGCTGAAATACAAGCAGGGGAAGAAAGGAAAACAGAGGAAGAGGACTTTCGATGAATACAGAGGGTTGAGGTCAAGGTAATTCACCTTTTCAAAGCGAATTCTCCCAGGAACTGAGACATCCTTGAGCTCCATATGAACAGTCTATTCTGGGCAGATGCAGCCTGTGTATATTTTTTTATTTGATTGGCCCTTACCTAGTTAATTTAAGTCACAAGATGTCAGTAAGCAGAAAGAGCCACCAAGAGGAACTCAGCATCCTTTCAATTTGCAGTATGTTTTCTCACTCTATCCCGTGGCCTATCTACTGGTCACACGTGTGAGGGGAGGAGACAAGCACCCACTCTCATTTTGATGAATTGCTTAGTCACCCACTCTCACAATTCCCTTTATGAACATCTCTCTGGCCAGTAGAACATTTTGTTCAGGGTCAAATCTAATAGCAGTAAATGCGTCTCCAAAGATACGTCTTTCTATTTTTCAAAATGAATTGTACCAGCATATGTTGTCCAAATAATTTACAAGAGATGACACCATACTTTTCAAAGGATTCTCTCTGGGTTTGAAAACTGTGTACTTGGGCTGTAGGCTATAATGAAACAAATTAAAGGTCAAATTTCCTTTCCTCATTAGGTACCTAGAAATTAACAGTCTAACACTTCCTAAATTCCTTGCCCTTAATTTCCTGCAAAATATGGAAGGTGAAGTACCTGTTCAGAAAACCACTATATGATGGAGATCAAGGTGTCTTAGGAGGGTCTGAGAAGACTGTGACCACACTTCTTATGACCCACACCTTCCTATGGTCACAGGGACCGTAAAGTGTGCCAATAAAAGGAATTGCAAGGTACATTCACACGCTCTTAGTAACTCACAGACCAGTATATCACACTGTTATAAGATGGTAACTATCTCAAATTCCCTTGCTTGGAAAGCAAAAGAGCTTGGTGCTATTAATCTCCCCCTACCCCGTGCATGGTTAGATGCATACAGCTGGCCTTATGATCCTCACCATGAGTCCCTTTGAAGCAGCTCTACTTTGGGAGACTTAATGAAGTGGCTTCTGGACTTCTTTGCCTGCTGGCCTTTCTTTCTGTGCCCCAGACTCCAAGCAGTCATTCTTGGGAACTATGGCTAGGTCTTCTAGCTGGTATTTCCCAGTCATCAATTCCCCAGCTCTTCTCATATCACCCTAAGCCCTAATTTCCATATTAAATCCTTCATTCCTGTAAAGACTGTCATGGCTCTAACTGATCCCAGAGAACACAGCAGGCAAGTACAAATATCATTTTCATGAAAGAGCCACTTATTAATCTAAGCCAAGCCAGCAAGTGGGGTCAAGACATTTACATCCAGACATTTCCTGGTGATTGATTCCAGCTAGAGCGATGAGTTGTGAAAGCAGTTTATGTTGTACGCACAAGGAGGACAGCATGAATCTCTTCTCTATAATTTCTGTAAGTCTTTTTTCCCTGTTTGAACAAGGGGTCAAGAACTGGAGCGATCACTCACTAGCTCCAAGAAAAATCTGTGTTCCAATACCCCTCAAATTGCAAGGTACATTCACACGCTCTTAGTAACTCACAGACCAGTATATCACACTGTTATAAGATGGTAACTATCTCGAATTCCCTTGTAAACCAGTCATCACACTTCGTGAAGGATCACACTGGATGCAGGGGCAGGCAGGCATATGCTCAGGAGCCACTTCAATCCTTGGCATTTGCTCCTCACACTTGAGCTATGCTATTTCTAATTCCAATCTATTTCTTGAGTTGACTTACCTGAACACAGATCACATAAGAATACAACTCTAAGCACACTTCCCCAAGTTCCTGTGAACTACTTTGACCTAGGAATCACTGCCAATCATTTTGAATAGTAGTTATTTTGTCAAGAGCAGACTCTGGGTACTTAACTCTTGAGGAGTCTCAAAGTAGTCATAGCTGAAGTCCCAATGACACCATTATCAAGATTCCAAGTGGATGTGGCTCCACTGGGGAAAGATAGTCTAGATATTCAACAAAGGGTGCTGTAGTGGAAGATAAGGCAAACCCAAGGCCCTGGACTGAGAATATGCCTTGAGGTATTAAGAGTTGGCAAGGTGACCCAGACAGTTGAAGCACAGTAAGAAGACAAGAATGGAAGGGTCATGGGGGGAGCCAGATGGGGTCCTGTAGAACACCATTTTAATTTTGATCCTGAGTGAAGTGAACATTACTCAGTGATTTGGGGAATAGCCTAAGGGAAGCAATCCAAATGAGATGACAAGAATTGTGTGATGAGAAATGTTCTTTCCAGAGGAGCAACATCTGGATGGCTCATGGAATTCTCACTTGAGAATGGCAGGGGCTTCTCTAGGGATAGAGGGTGAATATAATACTACATACCAAAAGAAAAATTCAAATATATTTGGTGACTAGCACCCCAATCCTTTTCTGGTTCTTCTTGTTCACACAGCTGATCTGCATGGCAGGTAGGTGAGGCTATGGTTTTTTACCCTACACTATCTGGTCTAGCTCATGAAAAAAAAGACACAGAAACCATGTCTTACTTAGGGGTTTGATTGCTGTTAAGAGACACCATAAGGTAACTCTTATAAGATTCAACATTTAATTGGGGCTGGCTTACAGTTTCAGAGGTTTAGTCCATTATCATCATAGTAGTGTCCAGGCAGACATGGTGCTGGAGAAGGAGCTGAGAGTTTGGCATCTTGATCAGTAGGCAGCCAGTCTTCCAGGCAACTAGGAAGAGGGTCTCAAAGCCCACCCCTACAGTGACATACTTCCTCCAAGGCCACACCTATTCCAACAAGGCCATATCTCCTAATAGTGCCAGTCTCTGGGCCACCTATATTCAAACCACCACATTCCACTCCCTGGCCCCATAGGCTTGTTCAAATACATGAGTCTACGAAGGCCATACCTAGCCATAGCACAATGCAGAATACATTTAGTCCAACTTCAAAAGTCCCCATAGTCTATAATAGTCTCAGCAATGTTAAAAGTCTGAAGTTCAAAGTCTCTTCTGAGATTCATCCAATCACTTAACTATAATCAAGTATAAAATCAAAATCAAAATCCGACCACATACCTCCAACATCACAGTATATACAATACCATCCCCAAATGCCATAGTGAGGAAATACTGGACCAAAGCAAAACTAAAAACCAACTGTTCAAACTCCAAACTCTACATCTCCATATTTGATGTCAAAGCGCTCTTTAGATCTCCAACTCTTTTCATCTTTGTTGACAACAACACACTTCTTTCTCTTGGGTTGGTTCCACTTCCTGTTAGCAGCTTTCCTCAGCAGGTATCCCATGGCTCTGGCTTCTCTAACATCTTGAGGTCTCTAAGGCAACTTCTACACATGATTTTCTGGGCCCTTCCAAAGGGCTTGGAACACTTCTCCAGCTCTTCGTGTTCTCTATAGTATTCTTGTCTCTGGTTGACGTCACTTCACTGCTGCTGCTGTTCTTGGTGATCATTCCACAGAACTGTCACCCCCAATTTGCTGGAGTCTTCCACTGCAACCAGGCTTCACCAATAGCCTCTCATTGACTCCCTTCATGGGGCCAAGCCTCACCTTCTTTGCATGACCCCTTCCGTCCTGGACCATCAATTGCAACTGAGGCCATGCAATGGACTTTCCTGGGTTCTCACAGTACCAAGCCTCTCAGCTGCTCTCCATGACTCCTTCATACCTTCAAAAGCCGTCACCTGGGTTACTCTTACACATTACCAAGTACAGCTGCAGCACGAAGTACAACTTTGGTTATATCTGGAACATAGCTTCTGTGTGATCTCAGAAAACACTTCCCAGATTTCACCTCAGTAATGCTGGTTTCTTCTTAATCACAGCTAATTTCTTAGCTCCAGCTAACCAGCATCAATTGTCCCTGTAGACTCTTCTATTCTTGCCTCTAAAGCCAGGGCCACATGGCTGAAGCTGCTGAGTTCTGCTGCTTGCTGGAGAACATAGCCTTCTCGTTCTATTACATCATCACCAGCTTTCTGTTTTCCAGCTCCTTCATTGCCTAAGCTTGGCTGTCCTGGAACTTGCTCTGTAGATTAACCTTGAATTCAGAGATCCTCATGGCTCTGTCTCCTGAATGCTCAGATTAAAGGTGTATACATGCCTGGATTTAAGCTTTTCTTTACCTGGAACTTGCTCTGTACCAGGGTGGCCTTGAACTCCTTGCCTCTGTCTTCTGGGATTAAAGGTAAGCACCATCATGTCTGAGTCTAAGCTTTTCATGGCCACTATTTCTCAAGATCCAGGTCAAAAGTCTGTGTCTTCCAGCCTCAAAATCTGGACTGCAGATGTGCTCTCCACTTCTGGACTGTAGTTCATTTCAGATTAAAAGTCCAAATGAAAATAATAACTAGGTAATAATAACACCCATATATAACTATCTCTTGTTCAACCACAGAAGCATAAACAATAAGCTTAGCAGGTTGAGATCTTGTCTGGAGGACACTGCTCCCTTCTCTCCATTTAATATCCTTAAACACCCAATTTAGCTTTATTGGACTTCTTGGTACACCTTTAATTCTTGAACCATACATTTTGCATTTTTTTCTTTTTAAGCATGTTATGCTTGATCAAAACACTCTTCATGAGAATAAACCAGAGGATAAATATGGTGGGCATTTCTGAGTCTTCCTTTGTCATTGCAATTAATCTGAGTTTCTTCACCTTAGCCTCAGGCAGACTCTTCAGACAAGGGGGGAAAAGCAGCAACATTCTTCTCTAAAATATCATAAGAATAATCTCCAGAGTTCAAATCACTCTCAGCACCAGTGTCTTCCATAAACTACTAGGATGGCACAATAAGTCCCACTTGAAGCATTCAATGGCTTTCCAAATCCAAAGTCCCAAAATTCACATTTCTCCAAGAAAAACCATGACCAGGCTCATCACCCAGCTATACCCTACTCCTGGTACCAATTTCTGTCTTAGGGTTTCAAGTCTCTCTGTCCTGACTGTCCTGCAGTGCTTTAAAACTGTTGGATTGAAAGTTTGTTTCTGTTTTCTAGTTAAGACCTCAAGACTCACATGTGCATAATGTTAGCTAGGCTTCCTGTGGTTAATTGCTTTATCTATGACAGAGAGCAAGGATGCATCAACACCTAGGACACCACCTCTTAGAAATTCTGGACAGTTGTTGCCACCAGAGCTGAGGGGTAAATTACTATCAGATATCGAGCTTGAAGACATGACCATGGTGTAAGAGGGAGCATGTCCCTTTCTATATGATTGATGCCTCCATTGGGCTGGGCTTTGGGTTGAACAAAGATGACTCACTTTGACTTCCAATACAACTTCATATTGGACTTTTAATGCCTCTCCTTTCACTCTGTCAGGTCATCCCAATGAACTACAAAGGTGACGGCATAGGAAGGAGCATACCAGACAGTGTGTATAGAGGAACCCGGAAGCAGCACATACACCTTTTGCATTCCATTGCCTAGCATCCTCTCTAACACCATTGCTGGGGTTATTCTTGTGTGCTGTGTTTTCAGAAGCTGAGGTCTGTGTTCCTGAACTGTTCCAGACTCTACCCTGATATTAGAGACCATATTAACCAATGTACAGTAAAGATTACTCCCTATTAATTCCTGATTGGTCAATAAATAGCTGAGACTACTAACTGGGCAGAAAGGATCAGAAGGCAGGCCTGAGAATCAAGTGAAGGGTCTCAAGAGAGACTATGAGGGAGAAGGAAGGAGAGAAAAGATTGAGAGAACAGGAAGCTGCCATCAGATGGGATGGACCAAAAGCACATGGCCGAGAGGACAGGCAGATGCAGGAGAAGCAGCCCAGGAGATGACAGATTGGTAAGTGACTGGAATTTATGTGTGTTTTAACAGGTGGAAATGTTAGTATAGCTCAGAACCTGCCCAGTCTAGGCTTACAGCTTGTAAACAAAATATCAGATGTGGGAGTGGGCTTTGAGACCCTTCTCCTAGCTGCCTGGAAGACAGTCTTCTGGCTGCCTTTGGATGGAGATGCAGAACTCTTAGCTCCTTCTCCAGCACCATGTCTGCCTGCACAGTACTGTGCTTCCTGTCATGATAATAAACCGAACCTCTGAAGCTATGAGCTAGCCCCAATTAAATGTTGTACCTTATAAGTGGTTGAACCTTTTTAGTGGTTGATGTAGCAGCCTGCAGCCATGGATGAACTGGGTTCACCTGAAAGGTGTTAGGAGCCCACTTTAGTAGAAAGCGGCTAGATCAACTTTGCAGCCATCTGGAACCATATACCCTGATGAAAGACTTGGTTTTCAAAAGCCTGTAACGGCTGAAGCACACTCTGATAAATATATTGTTTATCCCACATAGCTTGTTTTGCTGTTTAGTGACCTCAGCTGTATGGTGCACGTGGCATGAGTTCATGGGCTCCTGGCAGGGTTTATAAGCTGCGCCTGGGAAGGGATCGTGGGCTCGCCACCTTGACTACCAACTGCTAAGCATCCTGAGTAAACTGCTGTGAGAAGGAACCGGTTGTTCCGTGTCTTAATTCCTGCTGGTCAGGGTTGGCACAGCACAGAAAGGGAAGCTAGACATGAAAAAAAGGGACAGAGAGGTGAGAGAAGCATGAAGCCAAGACAAAGTTTTCTGATCAAGGCTCAAAGTTTAATATTCAGCTCTTCTATTTAAAGGGAAAGCCCCACCGAACCCATTCTTTGTTTCAGCCAGAGATGGGTTGGAGAACCCATCATTTGTTTTGGCTGGATTATGTCTCAAGGCAAGCTCAGTGGGCAGTCTGTTCTTCTAAGTTCCTGTAGAAAGTTGTACCTGCAGCCAAGGTGGATAACTCCACCTAGGTCCTATTACTAGATCTATTGTGGTAAACAAGGTCTTTCCAGCCTGTTCTAGGCTGGGGGGAGGGCACAGGTTGCAGGACAGTTCTGAAGTCCTTGGTTGGACTGGTGTTACTTTGGGTGTTACTTTGTTCTATTTCTAGGATACATTTCCTCCTACAGATGTGCATGTCTGTGAGGTCAACCCTAGATGACCATCTCATGAAAGCATACACAGTATCACTTTCAAATGCATTGTCTTACATTTTCCTGCCTCTGGGTTTGGAGAAAGGCTTGTTGACTCTCCTGTGATGCTCTGCGACATTGCCTCTACACATTGCAAAAGATTTCATGCCTGTAGGTCTATTGCAGTGGTTCTCAACCTGTGGTTGCAACACCTAAGAGGTGAATGACATTATGACTCATAACAGTAGCAAAATTACAGTTATGAAGTAGCAATGAAAATCATGTCATGGTGGGGATCACCACAACATGGTGAACTGTATTAGGAAGGTTGAAAATTACTGCTTTATTGCCTAAAGCCTGTGCTATTTTCTTATGTGTATTAAAATCTGGGTTAGTTGTACCTCCTTTCTCAGTGAAGCTTTACAGTAGATATGTTGAGGTTTTGATGACTGTTTGACCTTTTATATAGGAATTGCCCCTTTCTTACTCCATATAATTTTGGTGGTACTGTCAATCAAAGGATTAAGTCCCACCCATAATAGCTACATGACCAATGATGTTCAAACATGAGTTAAAGAGTGTAAATAAATTCTAGCAGGGGGTCTCTCTTTATCCCCATGAAGCCATTACTGAGCAAAACAGGGCTGAAAGATTGTTGGAGGAATTTAAATGTGTCGGCATAAATTTGTGTGTGTGTGTGAATGTAGGTGTACATATCATGGTACACACTTGGAGATCAGAAGACAACCTTGGGTTTTGGTTCTTGCCTTTCATCTTCTTCTCCCGGCTAGCCTCCCAAGTACGATAGGCTAGCTGCTCTGTCTCTGCTTCCCAGCTCCCTGCAGGAATGCTGGAATTATAGGTGGCTAAACTATCTAAGAGTTTTTATGTGTTATGTGGGTTCTGGGGATTTGAACTCAGGTCCTCAGGCTTGCAAGCAATTAAAAAGCCAGCGAATTCTTTTTAATTGACAAGTTCATGCACAAATAGCTTGCACTATGATTTTGCAATCATTCACCTCCCATTACCCTCTCGTATCCACTCCCATTCCTATGGACTTTCTTCCTTACTAGTTGCCATACATCTCTTTCCGGTGCAAGTCTTGTTCGTGCTGATACCCATACTTTTTGTGTGTTCATGATGGCAAAAGCCATGCCATGCATAGAAAACAACATTTTATAGCACTTTTTCTTCTGCTCCATTTCTGACAATCTTTCCAACTCCTCTCATAGTGATGTACCCAAAGTCATGGAGGGGTGAAAATAGATGTCACGTTTAGGTCTCAGCACCCAGTTGTATTGATTCTCAGTACTCAGAGACCAACTGTGAGTCTCTGTACTATTCACTCTCCACTTAAAGACGATTCCCTGTCCCAAGCTGAGAGCAGGATTAGTCTCTCAGTATAAACTTAAGTGTTTAGGAGGTGGTGGCCTACAACGTCCGTTTAGCAAACCATCAGTAGTGCGTTCTCCTTTAGGCCCTGTGACTTTCGCAGCCAAACCCTTTGGATGAGGCTTACAGTATGAGTCATATGCTTCCTCTTGTGCTGTTGGTCTGAAGTCCAGTTGGAAAGTGGTTGGCTAGACCCTAACCAGTCTTCGTTGGCAAGTTGTTATTATAGGACAAAGTTCGTATCTGGGAACAACAGTGGTAACTTTTCTCCTCACCTTCTTGTATGAGAAAATGGTCACGTAAGTTGTAGGTTGATTTCTCTGTGTCTTATATCCAACAAGTAGAGTGTCTTCAGCAAAAGGGTCAAACTACCCAGTTCTGGTGAACAATAGCCTGCAGTGCCCTGGGAGCTCCCCAGAAATAAACTATAAATGATAGCTGTTCATCAACTGCATCCATAGACTCATTTGTAACAGACAATACTCATTTTAAATGAGTTGGATTATCAGTATAACTGGGGGTTCTCCTTTATGTCTTATGAACTTGCTGGATTACAGGACATTAAAGGAACCAGTAGATTTTCTCATCATCCTTTGTGCACAGTTTTGTTTCCCATCTTTTAAATGTGAATATTAGGTATGCCTCCTTTGTGCCAATACAGTGATTTTCATCAAGTTTAGTCTTTGAATAGATAGACTTACACTGACTGTGGATTATAACCTAAATGAAGGTGAACAATGTTTTCCAGGTCACATACCAACATGTACTTTTTTAAACAGAGACATTGTCTCAGTTTATGATCTTGATGGACTCCCAGTGTGTTGTTTTTTTTGTTTTTTTTTTTTTTTTTTTTTTTAATTAGGTTCTCTCCATTCAACCCAACTAGGGATCATATTAGGAAAGCCTGTATTAATACGGTACTTTCTTATTCATTGGTCAAAGAACTGGTAAGTCTAATTCTATCAGGGCTTTTGACACTCTTCCTTTTGAGTTCTTCATGGTTCTACTACCCCAAACCATTATACTTAGGCACTGTCTGTGCTTAAGCTTAAGATTTATAAACCCAATGTGGGAATGGTCCCCTAGGAGTCTACAAGTCTAAGTTAGCCAGTTTCCTATTTTTCTATAATTTTATTGGAGCACAGCTGTACTCAATCATTTATGTATTATCTGTGAGTTCTTTGTGGCTGTTACAGAGCCAAACATACTACCCAGCCTTTACAACCGTTACAGAAAGGTTACCAATGTCTGCTCTAGATTAGATCATCATAATTACTTACTTATCATGGGATCAACAATATTGGGATTCATAAGGCACCTTGAGACACGAAGGAACATTTGGGGCTTTGTGCTTTAGAGAACCCTGGGTAAGATATGGCTCAGTGCTCTTGGGATACCCTTGCTTGATAGTTCCATCTTTTTGAAGCAGGGGGATAATACATGATTCAAATCTTGGTCTGAAGGGTTGCATTTCAATTTTCATTGGATTTCCATTTTGGTCAAGGATGGAACCACTTGTAGTGGCTGCAGGTGGTGGAATCCTACTGGGCATCAGACATTCTGTGCACTGTCTTTGTTGCATCAATTACCACGTGACTTAACGGCAACTTAAAAGGTACATGAAGATGCTCTCTTGGTGGGATTCATGTCAGCTCTTGGTGGTTTGAAACAAATTACAATCACACCAGCTTAGGCTTTGTCTTAGTCAGAGTTTCTATTCCTGCACAAACATCATGACCAAGAAGCAAGTTGGGGAGGAAAGGATTTATTCAGCTTACACTTCCACATTGCTGGTCATCATCAAAGGAAGTCAGGACTGGAACTCAAGCAGGTCAGGAAGCAGGAGCTGATGCAGAGGCCATGGAGGGATGTTACTTACTGGCTTGCTCAGCTTGCTTTCGTATAGAACCCAAGACTACCAGCCTAGGGATGACACCACCCACTATGGGCCCTCCTACCCTTGTTCACTAACTGAGAAAATGCCTTACAGCTGGATCTCACGGAGGAAATACCTCCTTTCTCTGTGATAACTCCAGCATGTGTCAAGTTGACACACAAAACCAGCCAGCACAAGATTCAGTCTTTGACTGTGTGGCAGGAATCTCTAAGTTAACATAGCCACTTGTCTTTCCTTGGTATAATGAATGTTGTAATGAACTCATTCTCCGTCCGGGGCCATCTCAGTAACTGGTGTGCACAACTTTTCCCTACCCGTCCAATGACACCTGTAGAACCCCAAGCACCCACCACATTTTGAAATTTCACCAATATACCCTCCCTTTCCTCACTGTATTACAGTAGGCATCTGCTGGGAAAGCTAAGCCAGGAGTGACCGTCCACTTTGTATATTGTTAGGGGGCAGAAAGGTGAGTCAAGAACCATTCACACAGCAGAAAGAATGAAACTGCAAGTTTATTTGAGAGTATAAAAATTAAAAAAAAAAAAAAGCCTAATTTAAAAAAAAAAACACCAAAAAGCAACCACATACAACTTTCCAGTTTACATAACTTTGAATATCGCACACTATTTATTAATATCTTAGTTGCATTTCAAAAAAATCATCAATTACAAGGTAGAGAGAGTTAAGTTAGGCAGTGAGTTCCAACCACAGTGAATCTAGTGTAGTGTCAAAATGAAGTGTGATCTCATTGGAGGAGAGACAATGGAGAAAAGGCATTTTTTCTGGCTGGTATAGAATTAGGCAATATAGTATTTAAAAAGCCCTGACTGGAATGAATTTAAAAAAATATTGCTAGCCACTTACTTGGTATCTTGAGAAAATCAGGGGGAAAAAAACCCCAAGTCCCAGAGCTTTGTTATCTTATTTATTATTATTTTTAAAAATCCATTAAAAACCAAATCTATAGTAAAAAATGTTCCTGTGTTTGTTTGGAAACAAAACAAAACAAAAACCCCAACATTAATAGGCTCTCCTTATCTACTAAAACCATTTGTTTTTCCTAAAATGCCTTGAAGCAGAAAAGCTCATGAGATTAGCTCACTGCACAATTAATTAAAATTAGAATCCTTTCCTCCAGACAACTTTCAGAGCACCAAAAAGCAGGGACCCATCAAAGGAAGGGAAGAGCCACTGACTCACTGGGATGAGATGTGCAGCCAGAAAAGCTGTCTGCCTCCCAGGTTCTTTCTTCATTGGGTTACACACACACACACACACACACACACACACACACACACACACACCCCAACTCAGTTTCTATTTTAAAAATGAAAGAAACAAACGTCTAGGCTTATTTACACAAAACCAAAACCAAACAAAACCCCAAGTGGCTATCTGTCTTTCCTGCAGTCTAGTTTGGGTTTGGTTAAAAAGAAAGTCAGTACAGCATCACTGAAGGCCACTTCATCCCTGCTCCCTGCAGGTTCCCTGTAATTAGCATCGAACGGGTTATTGAAACTTTTGTTAGCTGTGAAAAAAATGCTTTGAATGGGTGGCAGCTGCCTGAGGTGGCACCATCTGGTTTCAGTTTTGTCCCTAGTTAGTATGGTTTACCCATTATTGCCTGGCTGGCAGGGGTGCATGGTGGTGGCATGCACTAGGGCTGGCTGGACATTGAGAAAGAGGAAAGGTAATCTAAACACACAGACAATGGATGGAGGACTTGTTTCTGCATGTTTCGGTAACTCAATAAATAATGACTCCACGATGCCCCAGTGTAGATACTTGGCGTGTGTGTGAGTCTGAGGTGACATTATGGGATGGGGCTGGGGAAAGGCAGCATTTCTTTCTGAATCTTTCTTTGGACCTCACTAAAAGAGAAACAAGAAAACCAAAGAGATAGCTTTCCTATACACATATAAATAGTCCCTTAACTAGAAGGGAAAAAAACAAACACACTGTTTCAAATGCATTTCTAAGAGACTTAAAAAAAAAAAATCCAATGGGAAATCTTGATTCCAAAGTTATCTATTGCCCACTTCTCTCAGGAGAAACTGCCAGGATGTCTGGCTGGGCCTGACCCTCACTCTAACCTAACTCTGACTTGGTGCACTGTTCGTGGGGTTTGTGTGTGTGGTACAGGGACCTGAGAATTCTCATGGGTGGTATTGAATGTGGTTCTCATGTAAGTTAGAAAAAAACTTGTGTCCTTACATCCTAATGCACACGGAAAATAGGCTCCCAGGTGTTCACAGAACTTAGGTAGGAGCCTATCAAAGAAGTTGCATGGAAGAACATGTCAGGCTGGGCCTGTTCTTAGGAAAAGGGTTAGATCAGAATTCTGGCCAACTTAATTCAGGTCCTTATCCTTAGCTATGGCGGGTCATCTTGGAAGGGGACAATCCAGAAGGTAGGAAAAGGATTATGGGGCCAAGGCAGAACCAGACTCTGGTAACCTACACATGAGGAGATAAGAACTCACGGCAAGGGTTTCCTACTTCTTCAAGGGGGATGCTAAAGATCTGCACTTCTAGAAAGCTCTCAAAATGAGGACTCTTAGGCAAATGTATAAGGCCAGGTTAGAGGTTTCTGAGTCTTTCACAAAACCAAACTAGAGTTTTGAGAGTTGAGAGCTGTTGCTCATGTCAGAATATTTCTTTGGCCTCTGCTGAAGTAAGATCGATGCGTAGGAGAGTACACAGTGGGATTTGATGTTCTCCTGAACACTTTTTGGAGTGGCCATCCAATAATGGCCTTTTGTATGAACCCTCCAAGCTAAGTCTCCAAATGTATCTATAAGGTGGCAGCTCAGTAGAGACTCTGGTCTGATGTCTTCTGACCTCCTGAATGTTTGTCATGGCCCAAGGACCCTGCCACAGACTATTTACACATGGCTTCATCCATGCCTGCCCAGTCACAAGACTACTGGGATGGACCAACGGTGGCACAGTCATCTGAAGTGTGAGTCTGTTAATCACAGGCCCCAAAGGAACAGTGACTGTGCAGAGAAGACAGCAATGCATCCAGTTAACTAAGTGGCCAGAGGACAGCATCCCTGAAATCTGGAGGAAAAGGTGCAGTCAGCACCCCAAAATTTCAACTAAAGACATCCTCAAAAGGAGATCAAAGAGTGTCCCATGAGCATAGTCTGTTAGAATTCAACAAGCTGGAGAGGATCTATCCATATGGACTTTGGAATTGCTGGATTTTATACTTCTTCGGTGCCCTCACTGGGCACAGAGTCTCTGGGCTCAGCACTGCCCTCTGGAGGGCCAGGCTGTTCTGGGCTGTGGCTGCTGTCTTCCACACTCAGGAGGCTGCTGGCTGCCTGGGAGCTGGCACTGTAGGCGCTTCCTGACCGTGAGCGGTAAGGAGGCAGGTCAGCTTGGTTCAGAGACTCGGTGTCAGATGAGTAGGGTGGTGGAGGAAGGTCATACCATGCAGGTCTGTAATGGAGAAGGCAGGAAGGCAGCAGAGAGAACACATTAGAGTCAGACAAGGCAGGTGATGCAGACCCAGCTTTAACAGCAGCCAGTTTCTGAGCAGATGCCATGAGAAGAATACAGGTCTACTGCCAAGAACAATGGCAGCTCTAAGACCAGCAAACCCAGTGGTCTGAAACATGACTGAACAGCAAGGCCAGTGTTCTCTGGCTGCTCCTGACCAACTGCAATGTCAGCACCGTGTCTATCCTCTAGGCAGGCAGGAACGAGGTTGCTAAACAACACCCTCAGATCACCTTGCATGTTCTGGGCTAAATAACTTATGACCGAGAGTCAAGGCTGGAATTGTGACTGAGCCTTTGATAAGAAGGGGATTCTGGTTTCTTACTAAGTCTCACTCTTCCCGAGGCCCTGGATGAGGTCACTCTCTCAATGCCGTATCCCCTTCTCTATACCTTGCTCGCAACAAAAAGACCTTCGGTTTTCCACTCCCTCTGCCCACTGCTGTGAATCAGTGTGCCTCTGTGTACCTCTCTTCTGTCACCTTTACTGCACACAATGACCCGTGCAAGTAGGCAACACTTCCATGTCCACTGTCCCGGTGAGGAATCAGAGGCCTACGATCACAGATTAGTAAGCAGCAGTGTGGGGAACTGGAGCCCTGGCATTCTGTTTCCACAGATTCATCAGTTTTATCCTTACTCTACTCTGATTGGTCCAAATGCAAAGGATGCTCATCAGGTGAGTGAGGTCCTACGTTCTCATCTGCAGAGATCCTAAAGCAGCATGGCCTCCCTCCACGGGTGGAAGTATTGTTTGCTTTTGATGAGGAGGGAAAATGAAGAGGAAATCATACAGGAGTTGCCACTGGAAGGGTCCCTGGAGAAGCCCAGCCACCCTGGAGGCACATCTACAAAATGCTTGATGTGACACATAGTTGAGTCCTGGGCTCTGGGGAAGAGGGAACTGTGAGCAGGAGACCTGAAGGCAGGACATGGAATGTTACAGTCTAAGGAGACTCCAATAGCTGGCTGAAGAGCAGGGAATTGGAAGAGGGTTATCTGGTGTAAACAACAATAAAGCGTGCGCTTAACATATCTGAGGCCTTGATCTCAATCTCCAACCCTTCCCCCTCTCTTTCCCTCCCCCTCTTTATCTTTCAAACACTCATACCTGAACAGGCATGATTTAAGCCCTCCACTTTGACTACAGAACGCTTGGCCTTCTATATTTGGGGTTCACAAATAATGAGCATTCAGACGCTTCATAAAAGCTTGGGGTTCTCTATGCCATCCCCTTTACCTTATAAGTGAAGCCAAGCAAGGTAAGAGACTTATTTATTCTCAGTCAACAAATTAACCAAACCTCTCATGATACTTTTCTGTAGGAGCAGACAAGGCCCTGAGATGGTCAATAGCTGTAACATTGTGTCTTAGCCAAGGGGATGCAGGGATTCTTTCTCTAGGTTCTTGGATAAGTGATTTAAAACTGTAGCTCCTTAGTTACTTCCCTCATAGATATATCCAGAAGATTAGATGATATGGAACATTCTATAAGGAACTGGTAAGTGTCAACCACTGTTACTGCCTACAGCTATGGAGTCCAAACTCTTGGTGAGACTTCAGTAGCCCAGCATGTGCACACTTGTCTCTCCCATGTCAGATGCCCTCCTCTACAGTCTCTCACCTTTGGTCCAGCAGGGCTTCTGAATAGGAGGGTGGAGAGCCTACTTCTGAGGCATTTTGTTCGGCCTGGGTAGCCACATACTGAACACCATTGTTGACATTGTAGGTGACGTTGCAGTGGTGGGGGTGGTCCAGGACCACCAGGCGAGAGAGCAGTACAGGATGCTGTAGTCGGTGCACAGGAAGAGTCATGAGGTTGTTCCGTTTTCGCTGATGATGGAGGACCAGTGCCAGTAGGGCCACCACTAGTACGAAGATGACAGAGCTGCCGATGATGGCATATGTGATACTGGGGTAGTACACGAGCTGGTTCTCTGAGGTCACAAACACCTGTCCACTGCCTGGTTCTGAGAAAACCAGGAGAAAAGAGATGAAGAGAGAATGTTACAAGTGAACTTTCCTAAGGTTTTAAAAACCAAGCCCAGAACTGATTTGTCAATTAGCATAGCAGGGCTATTCAAAGCTACCAGAAAGGGAGACCTCCGAATGTCTATCATCTATTCAATGGATAGTCAGCATGTGGTATATCCACACACTAAACTCTTACCTAGGGCCAAATGTAAATACTGATACATGCTATGAGTGTGAATTTCAACCCTCTCCTACAGAGAGAGGGGGGAAGGGAAGAGAGAGGGAGGGAGGGAGGGAGGGAGAGAGAGAGGGAGAGAGAGAGAGGGAGAGAGAGAGAGAGAGAGAGAGAGAGAGAGAGAGAGAGAGAGAGAGAGGAGCCTGTAGTGATAACTTTGAAAATTTTCTTTCTTTAAAAAACATTTCTTTAAATTATAAGAATGTGCTTTCGTTTTAATTGCAGGTGTGGGGATATGGGCCGCTTCAGACTAACCGCAGCTGCTGACTGTGATTTGCCTCGTGCTCTAGCAGAGGCATGGCTTTGCCAGCTGCACATAGTTTCTGAAATTGTGTGATGTTTGTAATTCTGGGAACTTTTCAGTGGATACATAAATGCTAGGCCCCAGAGAGGTGGGGTGGGCATTTGTTGGTTTTTCAGCGGTGTTGGTTGTGGTTTATTAGAAGTCAGTTGTGCTCAAAGAAGAAAGAAATTAGACTCAGGGATCTCTTACATACTCTCTCTCCCTTCCATCTTTCTTTCTCTCCTATCTAGTGTTAGGAGGATAAAGGGGGACAGGAGTAAAGGGTGAGAAAAGGACAAACCCACAAAGTAACAAGGACCAGCTATGTTCATGCTGTTGACTGTCTATGTGATGTAAGAAGGTCCAATTCACAGAAAGAGCACCTGGATTCACTCAATCGGGCATGAGGGGTCTCTCTGGGTCATTTGACAATGCTCTCAAACGAGACTATGATGATAATGGCACATGTTGGGCAATTAACTAAAAATCATTGAATTGTTATAAACGTAACCTCAAGAAAGTTAGTTAAAAACTTAGATGTGGGAAATATAATACCCAGGGGTCATGAGTGAGAGAGTTCTTGGGGTTCCAGAAACCAGTTCTTCATTGAAAATAGTAAAGCACAAACTAGGGAGGCAGGTACACACACGTAGGACTCCAAATATCTGCAGAGCATCTATTTTGTGCCAGGCCCTGGGTTGATCTTTATAGATACAGCACCTGACTCTGGAGTCAGACAGGTCCCACTTGTTCTTCAACCTACTTTCTGCATATTTGCCCTTTGAAACATGCTAGCCTACACAATGGGCTAGACGTTCTTTGGGCTTCTGAAGTATGGCATAGATAGCAACTGTCACAGGACTAGAACAGCAGCCTGTGCTACATTCTCATGCGTGTTTAATACACACAGTATTTAATACTGAAGTTTTAGTTTTGCCTTTCTTTTGTTTTTTTGTTTTTGTTTTTTTACACTTAGGGTCTCACATATTTCAAGTGGGCCTGAAACTCAATATGGCCTAGGATGGCTTTGATTTCTAATTCTCCTGCTTCTCCCCCCTGAGTACTGGATTACAGGCATGTGTCACTACTCCCCATGTGTGCAGTATGGAGATGGGATCCCAGACTTTCTGCATGCTAGGCAAGCATTCTATCAAGTAAGCCAAGGCAGTGTTTTTAAGATGAGCACAGTGCATCCTGGCGAGGTTGGGTCCCCTGACTAAGATCACTGAGGTTGTAGGAAGGAGTCTGATTGACCTAAGCTAGGACGTGACACTGAGTCTCAAGATCCACTAGATAATGTAGGCATTTCCTCAGGTCTCAGGGTGAGGGGCTAGGTCACGCCCCATATCTGCTGACTACTAATACCTTCCTTTCAAGTCACATGTCAGTGCCTCAGGTGACCTGCTTCCTAGCCAGCAGGGCACAGCTGACTACCACAGGAAGTCCAGACAACCAGAAGAGTCCCTTCCAGAAACCTGGGACTCCTTGTTGGTCCAAAGAACTACATCAACCAACTGTTGTGCCCAGTTGGAGAAATATTCTAGTTTCAGTCCCAGAAGGTAAGTTTGGGACCACAGCCCTATGCTTCTTCAATCTGTGACTCAGGAGGAGGTTTCTGTGGATCCCTGACAGACCATCAGTCGTTAACGTGAAGCATCAACAGGGGTGGAACTAAATTATTTACTCCCTTCTTCAATAGGACTGGTGTGTTTACGTTGGTTATGACTACAGTCCCAGGGTGGAGGATGAGCCCCGGCAGGCAGTAGGTACTCAATAAATGCATAGAATGCAACAACAAAATCTGTTTATTCACTCTATGCTAAACAGTAGGTAATATTATCATTTCTGTTTTTAACTCAGAGAGGTCGATTAACTTTTCTATGGTCACAAAAGGAGCCTGGTCACTAGGTATCCTCCTTCATCCTGCGTGATGTAGAACACATGATCTCTGCATTCTTGATTTGGAAAATAAATCATCCCAATCTGAGACCAATGAAGATCTTCCCCATCAGGTCCCTTCTCTCTGTTAACTCTTCTCTCTAGTTCATACCCAAACTTGGACCCAAAGCTTAGGGGAGTCTCCAGGTTCCTGGCAGTCATCATTCTAATGTACCCTGCGCACCTGAACTCTATAGAAGGAAGCAAATTGGAGCCCTTTGAAAGGAAGTTAAGGAAGGGAAGAGGACTTGGACTTTCCTGGAGTCAAATGGCTGCCACTCAGCTCTTAGCTTTGGTAATTAAAAGCATAGTGGGGCCAAGGGTGTGAGTAGGAAGTGGGGAGGGTCAGAATTCAGGACTAAAATTCTTTGACTTATTTCCTACCTAGACATGAGGGCTTACAGAGCTCTGGGTGGGTCCTGGGGCCATCACTTTCAGGTGCTTGAGTCCAGGCAAGTGATTTAACTTTCATAAGCCTTGAGAAATAGCAAGGCTGAGAAAGTTAAGAGCATCCCTCCCCAGGTCGTCAGGAAGAGACAATACGCATGCTAGTGTTGAGCATAGTGCCCAACAAGGGTTTGCACTCGGCAATGCTAGTTCTTTAAAAAGAAATATTGCCTTAAAATGGCCACGATGAAACGTGCATACCACAAACAGCCTTTAAAGTATACAGTTCAGTAGCACTAAGAAGATTTAGGTTGCTGGGCAAACATCACTGCTGTCTGTCTCCAGGATCCTTCAGCTCGTGTGTGTGCATTCTGGATACTCTCAACAGCCATCTCTGACAAGTGGTCAAGAACCCTGTTGTGGGGTGGGCTGGGGAGGGGTACATTTTCACAAGGAAAATAAATGTGTCCAGAGATTGTGAAACTCCGACATCTGTGTGACCATTGGCAGCATTACAATTACAAGAGGGAGCTCTTTAATGAAGAGAGAGCAAGGGCTCTCATATCTGAAGGCTCTCACTGTTGTCTCTGAAAGCTGGCTCTCCCCACCACTGCCACTTTGGCAGTCGAGAAGCAGCGATCACATCCACTCAGGGAGTTATGATGCCACATAACTCAGAGCTGCCTGTGCTCGTTTTTGCTCTGTGTGTAAAGTGTCATCTTGCATTAATTCATTAACTAGGCCCACTTTTCTTAAGAGCTTAATGAGCCTGCTGGCCAAATTACTACCATCAGAGTCGTCTGCGACCGACCTGCGTTCCAAGTGTGTGATCCACGGATAATGAAGTTTCCATCTATCCTGGCTGTTCCTCAAGCAAATGTCCTCCCCGCTCTACCGTCAAACATCTTACATTCCACTCCCATCTGCTTCTGCTCCTATTAATTCATCTGCTGCTACTGGCCATCTCTGGACTCAAAGCAGTCAGGGCCCACGGTGGCTGCTGCAGGGGCAAGCTGGGCTTTGCACCGTTCCTGGGTGCTCTGCCCCCAAGATGGACATCTGAACACTTAACAATAATAGTTTTCTAGCTAGTGTCCTGGGAGAAGAAATGCCTTCAACTAAGTCAGACATGCCACCCAGGCTGCTGCAGGGACCACAGCAGCTGAGAGCTCTGACTTGGTGTTCCTTTCCATCCATACATTTCATTCTTACAGATGAAAATCAGATTTCCTGCAGGATGCTGGCATTTTGTCCATTGGCTCCGCCAAAGGCTGTGTTTGGGCTTACACTCTGTCGGGTGGGTCTTGGAAAAACATGCGAATTCATGCCTGAGGTTTATTCAGGTGTGGGTTGTGGGAGAATAAGTGGGTACAAACATGGGTAGCAGGAGAGATTAACGACTTACAACAGCCCTCTGTATGTACAAGTGGGTTCCATATCTGAAAATTTCCCTGAATTTCAGAAAGGTGGATTTGATATATTCATCCTTACTGACTATGTGTAGACATTTTTGGGTCACTAGTCCCTAAACACAACAGTATAAGAACTAGTTATAGAGCACCCACGCTTTTCTAGGTATAAATAATCGAAGGGTGACTTAAAGTACACAGGAGAATGTATGTGAGTTCTATGCAAATAGTATAGCATTTTATGCAAGAAACTCCAGCAGCTGTGGATTTTGGTATCATGGAACTAATCCATCACAGAGATGAATGTATATTAAAAATATAATTATTTTTGACACAGTATCACAGTAAAAGTGAGCAATACTTTTCCTTGACGTGGCTGAGGTTCAAACCCAGAGCCCTGTGCATGCTAGACAAGCACTTTACTGTTGCGCTATGGCTTCAGCCCAGAAATTACATTTTAGTACCAGTGTTCATGAAGACATTGCTTGTCATAGTAAATAGAACAGACAAAACGTAAATGCCCACCATCACAGCTTGATTTAATAAATTATGCTGTTTCTGTATAATGTTACTCTTATTTTAAAATTTACATAACATACACTGCCATGAAGTATTTGGAAGATGTATTGATTACTAAAGTTCAAAGAGAACAGCTATGGTTTACATACTGCTTGACAGTCTATCACTCCAAGTTCTCATGAGTTAGAACTTCACTCCCATTTTGCAGTCTTAAGAGGGTACAAGGTTACTTTAACAATGTGTCTAGAAGTGGGGCCTTGAGGAGGTGACTGAGATTTGATAAGGTCACCAGGGTGGAAAACCCATGACAGAATTATGGGGGCTTTCTAAGGAGAGGGAGATGGCTAGGGAGCCTACGAAATGATGTAAGCTGCTTGCCTCAAACACATGAGGACCTGAGTTCAATCCCTAGAACCCACATTAAATAAAAGTTGGAAATCATGACACATATTTGTAATCCCAGCTCCGGGGAAGCAGAGACAGGTGGACTCTTGGGGCTCATGTCCCAGTTAGCCATGCTTACTGGGCTGGCCCAGGCCCAAGAGGCCCTGCCTCAAAGGGAAGGGATAGACAGTACCCGAGAAATGACAACGAAGATTGCACATACATACCCATACCCACACACCTCCTGACAAAGAGACTCAGGGTGCAATCTCTCCCTCCCTCCCTCCCTCCCTCCCTCCCTCCCTCCCCTCCCTCCCTCCCACCTGTCTCACAATGTGTGGCATCTCACACCCCCTTATTAAGTCCCCAGTAAACACAGGGCCTTGACTCTCTAGAACTTTGAAAAGAACAACCTTTTTTTTTTTTTCTTTATAAAGCAACCAAATTTCAGATATTTTATTACAATAAAACAGTGTAAAATGGGCTAAATCAGAGAATGTTCTTCCACAGTCTGGAAGACGAGGAGATGGAGATGCAGGGAGTTTCTCTGTGGGTGTGGGAGGCTCTTCATATCCTCACAGAAATGAAGGACCTTAGGGCTCAAACCTCACTGCCCACCTTTCAGGGACACCTCAAGGGCACATTGTTTAAAGATGGCTCCTAATCCCCAAGGCCTGACTTCCTGAGTGCTGAATTTCCTGTTTCCGGAGTATTTGTTATGCCTGAAACCGACTCCTCAACATTCCTACTTTGTGTGTGGGTGTGTGGGGGGGGGGGTGCATGTGCATGCACGCAAATGGCAGGGAATCAACTCTTGTATGCCTTTGATTTCTTCGGACTGAATACTTTAACAAATCAAGTTTATTAAGGTGTCATTTATGCACAATAAAGTTTCCTCTTTAAAATGTAAGGCAGATAGATGAGTTTGGCAAAGTGAATACAACTATCCTGCAATCAAGATCTGGAGTCTTCCTTGCCTTCCTGTGCTATTCTTTTGTGAGATAGCTCACCTGGTAAAGGGGCTTGCCACCAAGCCTCAAAACCAGAGTTCAATTCCAGGGATCCACATGGTACAATAATGAGAGACTTGGCTTCCATAAACCTCCTCTGACCTCCACAACCAGGTGGTGGCACGAACATGTGAACACATACATGTACAAGAAGTAAAGTAAAATCAAATGTAGTAAAACTGACGGCTGGCTTATTACTGTTGAGTAAGAGTACTTCAGATGTTCTGGGACACAGATGTTTATCCCATTGTGTGTTTCAAATTCTCTTCCAAGCTGTGGTTTCATTTTTCATTTCCTTTACAGTGTCTTTTTCGAGAGAAATGTGTCTTTCTTCTTCTTTCTGAATTTAATAAAGCCCTCTGCAGCAATTCCTTCTTAATAGTTTGTACTTGCTCTATACCATCCAAGGAACCCTCACTTAAATTTTTACCCAGAAGGAAAGATATAGCTTTAGTGCCTCCATTTACATCGACGATGTACTGCTAGTTAATTCCTGTTTATGGAACAAGATAAAGGTCAAGGTGCTTTTTATCAATCTACGCTGACAGCCACCTTCCCCGGCACCATTGCGGCACCGGCTTATCCTTTCCTATCAGATTACCTTGGCCCCTGTGTTGCAAACCAACTTACCACACAGGCCTGGCCACCTGATTCTGTTCGATGGAGGTAGATATATTTACTTTAATGCCTACAGCTTCTAAACTGTACTCGATTCTCATCATAAAAAGCCATGTTAATTATTAAGGATAAAACAAAAGAACAATGTTAGCCACAGACAAAATGCTTCCTCCCTCCTGCCAACCAACCCGAGCTCCACTAGATGAAAGTTTATTTTACAGTGGTGTAGACCAGGTTGGCAAACTTTGTCAAGAATGATAGAGTAAATATTGTATGCTTGATAAACTACCCAGTGTTCAGCTACTCAACTCTACCTTTTGAGTATAAAATTAGGAATGATGACCGACAAGTAAGCACTTGCCACACCTGCCCTTACTAATAGCTATGATTTCAGGACTGTCAGAGCTTTTACTAGGTTCCTTGTGATGGTGCCACAAGGCAGAGGAGATTTCATGAGCCCCACTACTATGTGGCTATAGACAGAATGTACATCATCTTTCAAGAGACTACTTTCCCATCATTCTAGAGGCTGTCTTTCAATCAACCAGGTGGAGCCATCCTTGCTCTTTGAACATAGGCTGGAAAAAGTCTTGTGGCATCAGTTCCAAGCTAGAAGGACGTAAGCTGATATGGATTGTCTCAGCCCCGTTCTCTTCCTGCAGTAGCAGCAAGTCCCAGCTCCCTGGCCCCAGCAGCTGAAATTTAGTGTCACTGTTATGGATAGGAACCTGCCAGGTACTAGAAACCCACAGCTGTGCACCTGATCCTTGGAGGAATGAACGATGCCGCCAGCGCCTCCCACACTCAACAAGACTGAGCAGCAGGAACTGATTCTGTTTAAATTCTCAGGGAGTCCAAGGCTGCTCTTGTGCATTTACCACATCGAGAGCTGCTCGTAGCTCCCTCCATAATCAGTTCATCAGAGCCACTTCTGCCTGCAAAACCTTATTACCCAGGGAAATGCTGAGTGCGCACACTGGCAGCTCGGAGTGCTGAAAACTATCTGAATAATTCAGGGAATGGGCTAGTGACGGAAGCATTCCACCCAGGGCCCCCAGTGGGGAGTTTTATTAGCCATGAGCAAATTCACTGCTTCTTGAGATTCCTGATATGCACATGTTGACCCAGGGCCCCTGGGCACCGTGGAGGGCAGGGCTGTTTATTTTGCTCTTGTCTCAGGGACAGCATGTGCTTGACAAGGAACCCAAAACCAATCAGGATCCTGCAGTCTCAACACTGGAGCCCTGTCTCAGAGTCTCCTCCAGCCACTGTCACCCACACCTTGCCCCCGGACTCCAGCGCTCTAGTCTCCTTTCCAAATGGTTACAGGATGTCCCTTTAAGACACAGATTCACTTTCAGGTCAGTCCTCAGCTCACAACCCTCAGTGGCTTCCCATAAGCTCAGCACAAAGCTGGGGTCCTCACTTGGCCTCCAGGCTAGACAGTTATTGTCCCTGTGGCCATGACTTTCAGCGTTGCCTCTTTCTGCCTCATGCTGTGGGGAGTCGACAGAAGGTGGCTATCATCCTTGCAGCCATCTTGAGCCATATACCCTGACAAGAGGCTTGTTTACAACAGCCTACAACAGCTGAGCACACTCTGATAACATCTTGGTTTAAATACCCAGGATCTTCCCTTGGGTGTGTGAGACTTAAAGGTGTGTGACTTAAGGGTGTGACTTAGAGATCAGATTTAGAGACAAGCCCTAAGGGCATGATTAAAGGCGTGACTTAGAGGTGTGGCTTAGAAGTGAGACATATAAAAGGTGAGAGGCAGACAGGAGAGTTCAGAAAAATTTGGAGTAACAGAATCAGACACTTCAGAGAGTACAACTTGGAACTAGGAATTAGGTTAGAGAGAACAACTTGGAGTTAATTATTAGACATTAGGCACTTGGAAGAAGAAACTTGGAACTTGGAGGCACTAGGGACTAGGAACTAGGAACTAGGAACTCAAGACTTGGGACTTGGAGAGAAGAAGAGACTGAAGAATAAGCAGGATTGAATCACACTCTGTCTGGTCTTCATTCCTTGAGTCGTCCTCACTCTCTCTCTTTTGCTGAACCCTGACCTGCAGAACAGAGCAGCTTGGGGCAGTGCAAGCCCCCAAGGTTTTGGCAGTGCGGGTCCCAACACTGACAGAGTGGTCTGAGACTTTTTGGCCCCCAACTTGGGGCAGCTCCCGCCGCAACATCATGCTGCTACAGACCTGCTGGGTTCCCTGTGGTGTTTTCAAGACACTAAGTGTCTGTGCAGCATCTGTTTTCAGCCTCAGTTACTCCCTAGGATGGGGAGTTGGGTAAATTCCCAGGCACCATTGTCTCTACTCATTGTTCTCCATTATCAACCGTCCCTATTTTCTACTGGAATGTAACCCTACCAAGGCAGAATGTACCTTTGCTTGCTCATCCCTGTACAACATCTAAGCCTCAATAACAACTTCCTTGGGGAGGGTGGCAGAGGGCCCTAACGGTGGCCATAGCTGGGCACCTCTGATAGGCTGTGCTTCTCATTGACTCTTCACTTAGATTCACAAGCAAGAAGCATGTCCCGGGTCACATGGCCCAGAAGTGATGGAGCTGAAAGTAGAGCCCAGGTCCATGTGACCCACATCCGGAAAAAACAAGCAGGATAAAGACAGGTTTCATTGACCAAGCCTACCATAAGCGTTGTTTCAGAGCATGCAAAACCAGGGCTGGAGCAGTTCAGATGTGGAGACCTCATCTGGCATGTGAGGCCCTAGGTTCAATCGGGAGGTGGGGTTAATCAATGAGACAATGAAAAACTGTTCATGGTTGAATCAGCTCAGGATTACAGAGCAGACAGCAGGTGTCTGTGTATCAGAACAGAGTCCCATTTCTCTGGAATAATCCTCTTACATGTCTGGTGGGGGCAGTGACATCTACCTGGGACCACTTATATATAGGTCAGGAGTGTGAAGGCAATGTGGTTTCCTTCCTATGTGACTAAGACACTAACTTGACACAAGGGTCTGACTCTGTTGCCTCCCCAACTTTTCCAGAACTTTCTACCTCTCAAGGGTAGAACCCCAGCTTGTTATCATGGTACTCAGGTCCCAAGTGTTTGTCTAGTGCTTTCAAACATGGCTGTTTGAATTAGCCATGGACGGGACGCAGTAGTCAAGGTCCTTCAGACATTTATGACTTGTCTAGTGTTTGGCCCTGCAAACCCTGGGTCCCACAACCTCTTGGGCTAGAAAAGTAGTTATAAAGAGAAACAGCAGGAAGCTGGTACCAGCCTAAGCTTGAAGGGCTGAGAATACAGTCCCTAGAATGTCCCAGGATCTGAGAGACCTAACAAGTGCCTGGCTGAGTGCTTAATGGGGAAAGACCAAGTGCCACATTCTGACCTTTTGGTGCTTCTCCCTCCATCTTTCCCCTGATGCTTCCACTAGACTAAGCCAGGGGGAAGCTGGCTGTGGCAGCCTGTACACACAGGGAGGAGCCAGCCTAGGATCCAGCACAGGGCCCCTCTTCTCTGTGGGACCCCCATGCTGCTTCTCCACTGGACCTGGCCCATCCTGCCATCTTCCTGGTGCCCCTGTGTTTGAGACTCTCTCCACTGTCTCCTCTGTTGGAATTAAGTAGATCCTTTCCATGTCAAAGAAATGAAGACTGTCCACATGAGAATAGCAAGGGAGTCCATCACTGTCCATGTGGTCTGGCAGAGACTGAGGCAAGCTGAGGGCAGAGAGTACCTATAGGGGCAAGGCACAGCTTCTCGACGTGGGTGCGTGTGTGTTTGTGTGGGCGTGTGCATGTATGCATGTGTACTGAGTGGTGGCTGCTGGTGCAGAGAGGCTGAGGCTCTCACTGCCATGAGGAGTCTTGTGCAATCAGTAAAGGAGCAAGTCTGCCTTCTACTACTGCTTCTTAATTGGAAGCAAAGACACAAGTGAGGAGGCAGTCAGTCACTAATCATGCCCTTGCTGATTGGGGCCCATTGTTACTGGGATTCATTGGCTTCCTGGATTGTTTCAGAGACAGCAGTCTGCCTGCATGGCTGTCCTAGAGCAGGCCAAAACAAGCTGCTTTTCTGGGTTGGCTGCAGCAGGGTCTGAGCTGTGTTTTCCCATGAGACCTGCTTATTCGTTCTTTCTCTCTCTGTCTCCCCCACTGCCCCCATCCCCTTCTAACTCATGTCTCCAAATGCCCCAAATCCCACTTCTTCTGAGACCCAGCAGAACCTTCCCTAGTCCAGTGTTCAGTTTCCCTGCATCTAATCTCAGGAACTGTGAGGATCAGGGTATGGAATGTAAGCACAGGTGCATCTACTTAAAAGGATCAGGCTACAGTAGTCCAGGTCTGGGGAGTTTAGAGGCAGGGTTAGCATCCTGTCCTGTTTGCCAGGCACTAGATGGATGATTAAGGGCCACTAACTCCACCCTTTGAAAAATTCACTGTAAAACTGGGTTTCAGAGCCTGCGGCCACCAGAATTAATATAAACATTTAGTCTATTTTTTTTTTTTAAATTGAGCCGAGTGAACCCGTAAGAGCATCCAGGGGTGTTTGAAATTTGGAGGTAGCCATCTCCAGCACTCCAACTATGGCCTGTCTCACCCATGCTCTCTCAAGGCCACTAGCCTCAAGACACTGTCTTGGTGACAGTAAAGCAGGGCATCCCCTCACTCACCCTGACTTTTCTGTTGAAAACAAACATCCTAAGGGCTCACCACCCTGTGGATTCCTATTCCAAGTACATCTCCTGTCCCAATTTAGATGCGGATTGAAAAAGCTTAATCTAAAGGGCAGACCAGTAAATGACTGAATGAAAACGGTGCCATGAAAACCTCACTGAACCATTACCATGGCAACTCAAGTTGCTAAAATTAACTGAAAGGGAGGGGGTGATGGGAATATTGGGGCTGCAGAGTATTAGACCACAACCAGTAACAGCTAGGTCTCCACCCAAAGGTAAGTTGGGAGTGGGGGAAAGACCAGCTGCCAAATGGCTTTAAAGACTGCTGAAGGGCTGGAGAGCCAGGAGGAGAGCCAGGAGAACAGGTTCTAGGTTTATACTCACAGAGTGAAGGAGAGGCAGGAGGATACTCACAGAGTGAAGGAGAGGCAGGAGGATGAAGAGGAGGAGGAGGGAGAGGAGGAAGAGGAAGAAGAGGAAGAAGATAGAGGGACAGAGAGATGATAGCAAAGAAGTAAGTCCCAGGATGGGAGTTGGTTATTGGTAGGTATATCTCTAGAATTTCAGTCATTCTCATAATAAAAGAGTTTCCAGTGCTACCTGGCCCCACCTCCATAACCTGTTCCTACTGCTGGGAAAATGGGGGCAGGTTTCCCTCAAACCAGGAACTCCAGAGAAACTGGTATCCTTCCCCAACTTCTCTTTTATGTTGTGCGAGCACACACACAAACACACACACACACACACACACACACACACACACACACACACGAAGAGGCCAGAGGACAACTTTGGTTGTTCCTCAACTCTGCCCACCTTACATTTTTGAGATAGGGTCTTTCACTGGATGGCCTGGGTCCTGGTAGGCTAGGCTGCCTGGTGAACAAGCCCAGGGATCTGCCTTTGTCTCTGCCTCTGCATCTCTGGGATTGCAAATGTACACTAACTCTAGGTTTTAAAAACAAAATAAAACAAACAAAACAAAACACCCTTTTTACTGGTTCGTTGTGAATTTTGCAGCATGTACCCCAATCCCACTCATCTCCCCTTCCCCTTATATCTGACCTCTACCCTTACAAACTCCTCCTCAACAGAGAAAAAAAAAATCTCATGGTAGTTGTAGCATGCCATGGTGTGTCTCACAGTAAACCCCTTTCTCCACTCTTTGTTGCTTGCAAATGCTCAGGGCAATGGATTGTTGGTCTGGTACAAGGCCTCTGGTTTCTGCTACTCTATGATACTGGGACTCCTCTCAGATATCCTGTTGTTGCCCTGTGTCATGGAGATGCTGTAATTTTGGATCTGTAGGACCGGCCCCTTCATGTACTCCAGCAGTTCATCAATAGGGTAGATATTAGGGTGGGCCAATTCAAAGCCCTGGATCTGGGCCTGAGAGGAATCTGGGATGGTCAGCCTATCAGCTCTCCTGCTCTTCTGCCTCTGGGGCCAGATCACCAGCAAACCCTGATACAAGGGCTAGCTAGCTCTAACCTGCTGCCTAGGTGAGGGAGAAAGGTCTCCCTCCTCTTACCCCTTGCCACCAATGGCAGCCAGGAGAGCTGGCCCTAAGGTCATCAGAGTGGGAGAACTGGCCCTGCCCCTCACCTGCTGCAGCACTTGGGAGAGCAGTCCCTCTACCTAACCTGGTCAACAGGGTAGAGCTGGCCCTGGGGTCATGAAATTGGTAGAGCTGGCCACCTCTAGCTTCTTTTAGACATGGGTTCTGGAGAAAAGATTCACTTTACCAACTAAGCCATCACCGCAGACAAAGCTCTTTTCCCCATCAATCTGTAACCTGCTCATCCCAAGGACAGCTCCTGAGGATAGTGAAGAAGTGAGGTATCCTGCTAAGACTCTGAGACCTTGGATCTAGTCATCTGTGAGGGGGAATAACCTAGAGACAACCTAGGGAAGTAGCTGACTAACGGCCTCTCAGTCAAGAAGTGGGGCCCAGGGCAGTTTCAGAACTGGCTGGAGGGGAAGGCATTTAATTGGCTATTTAAGGTGGAAGCGGACTTTCCTTTTTTTTTTTTTTTTTTTTTAATGGGAATTCAGATTGCTTCCAAGACTTCATGATGAGGGTAATTGGAAGCCAGGGCCTGGGTGGCCTTTTCAGAACTCTGCTCAATTATGTTATCACTTAAAAAAACATCAAGGGATGAGTGCTATGGGCATGGAGAGCCAGAGTTCCTTCCTACCATTCCCACTGCAGACCACAGGATGGTGTTAAACAAAGCATGAGCAAACGCCAGTGAAGACAGCACAGATGTGTAGACTTGAGATGAACTGACCCACTAGTGTCAAAGTTTGGAGGGAGGAGTCCCCTCTTCTGCGCAAGGCAGAGCTTTAGCAATCTTGGGATTCCTCTCAGGACAGTCTCAGCTGCTCCTGAAAGCAACGTAAATGAATATCTGTGCCTCCCAGAATTTGCTGAGTAAGAACTGTGCAGAATTACTCTTTCTATTGCTTACTGTATCTATTTACCTGGAGTGTTTGGTGGAAGCTGTAAAATTAAATGCTTAGCAGTCATTCTTTAAACTCAATGGTCAGTTGGTTTCTAGTCTAGTAATAAGGCTTGCTGAGTTACAATGCAATGGTTTATTGAGCCTTCTGTGACAGCGGCCAGGGCAGAATATGCTAACTCCAGCAGGATTTGAGAGCAGGGTACTTTGATAAGTTGGGGAATATGGCATAATCACCCACAGATAATACTGCAGGGAAAAGGCTCACCCAATAAACTGAGGAGAGAAAAATCTGTCTAAAAGTCAATGCAAATAAAACCTCATTAGTAGGTGCAGAGAGAACAAATGCCCTCTGGTCCCAACACGGATCCTCCAAGGGCATCTCCAGCCAGTTCCTGCAGATGGAGGCTCTGGTGTTAGACTGGGTGAGGGCTTTCGGTTATGTTCATTTCAACCCAGGGCCACATCTTCCTCAAGTGACCATTGTTGGCTGCCCGTTACCATATAAAGCCTTAGCCATTCCCTCACCTTGTCCTGTCCTTCTCTACACTGCCTCCACATTTTCCTCGCCTTATCTGTAAAGTTTTTTTCCAGCAGAAATTAGGCTCCTGGTATATTCCCTGTTCTATGGCCTAGGAAAACCAACCCATGTTCCAAATACGGATCAAGAGAGGTCTCTAAAATCTTTCCCTCTAGTCTTCTACAGCCTGACTACCTTCCAGCACCTATGCTCTACCCATGGATGGCTAAAGGCTGACCTAATGCTTGTTTTTGTTGTTTTGTTTTTATAAATAAAGTTTGATTGACACACCATCACACCCATTCACTTGAGAGTTGCCTCTGGTTACTTTTCTGCTCACTGTCGAAGTAGCATAGTTATGACGATGACTTTTTTAGACTCACATAACTCAGAATATGATTATCCCACATATGAGCTAATTCTGAAAATTTAGTCTAGCCATGCAGAACATTAGCAATTATGGCCAGAAGATAGAGCTACTAGTGTAAAAAAAAAAAAATAGAGACATCAAGAAATCAAGGAGAGATCAAATGCAACTCTCCTCCTCTGGCCTTTGCTGCCTTATGGTGCTTTGAGACAGAGTCCGTCTCCATAGCCCAGGCTGCCTTTACACTTCTAATCCTCCTGTCTTTGCCTCCTGGGCACTGGGATTACAGATATTCACCAGGATGCCTGGCTGGTTCTTGCTTCTTTTGTTGTCTCAGAAGCAAGCTACTAAAATGTTCCTACAGGAAGCAGCAAACTTGGTCTCAATATCAGCCATGAAGCCCTTGAATGATTAATACATCTGTCTGCTCTCTGCCACCACGATCTCCCCAGGAGGCTGAGCAGTATTGTCTGCCTGAGCAATCCTGTCTTCTCTTTGGGATGTCTTATGTTTATGCCTCTTGACAAAAAGGCTTGGCGGAGCGGTGCAGCATTTTAATGTTCTCTAAGACAAGACTCTTCAGGCTTCCTTCCAACACCAGGGCCCTCCTGGGCAGCAGGTCACAGGACCCGACTGTTCCATAATAGATGAATAACTACAGGGTCTGGGGCTATGAGGGATTCAGTATTATCTGCTTGATTCTTAAAGGGGAAATAAGAACGAAGTTTCCCTGGGGCCACTTTAGAACCCATGTATCCCTGTTGAAAGCCCTCCAGCCTACCAAGACAGGCTGGAGTTCAGGCACACATTTTAAACATTAACAGGCTCTATAAAACAAGCAAGTGAGAAATCAAAGCCTTTCTGTTGCTCACTGAGGGCCCAAGCTGGCCTTTGCAGGAAGAGGGACACAGATCCACAAGGATCAATGTGGTAGGAGAATGAACTCTGTGGAGTGTGCGCTAGCCAGCACATAGCCCATTTCTTCACTCATGAAACATTTACTAAGCACAGACAGAGAGTCAAAAGATGCCCAGTCACTGGTACATGGGAGTAATCATTACAGGACAGACAAGGGACACTGGGAACCTCAGAACTACCCAGCTAGTTATTTTCGTTAAGATTTTATTTTCTGCATGGGCTCTACGTGCACTTTTCAAAGCTGAAAAGACAAGAAAAGTAAGCTGTTTCTCTGATCTTACTTCCAGTCCCACCTCCCCCCCACAGGTAACCATTAGCTCCTATATTTGTTTTGTTCATTTTTTTTTTTTTAAGTGTAGCTTACCATAAATAGTCCAGACATTAGCAGATATCTGCAATTTTAAACACACTATACCTTAATAAAGCACAATACTGATTTGGGAGTGTGTCTTGTCTCTGTAATGCAGGCTGGCCTGGAACTCATTTTCATTTCCCCTCAGTAGTTACTAATTATCTTGAGGGAAAGCCTTTAATATGCAAATATCCTGATTTTGATTCAGCTTTCCCCCACTAATTTTAGCATTCACCAAGGATCTTACCTGCAGTTATTACTGTGTTTGTTCTCATAGTGATATTGTTTTAAATTTCCTTCATTCATTTGCTTCTGTTTTTCATTCACTGGAAATTTTCTGCCAGGAGTATGTATTTGCTCTTTCGCTCTTTTCTTTTCTTTCTTTCTTTCTTTCTTTCTTTCTTTCTTTCTTTCTTTCTCTCTTTCTCTCTTTCTCCCTTTCTCCCTTTCTCCCTTTCTCTCTCTCTTTCCCTTACTTCCTCTTGTTATTTGCATTAGATGTACTCATGCATTTTATTCTAGTTTATGAGCAACAATCCAGTAATATTTGTGAGGCAAGTGCTCCACCAGTCGGGCCACATCCCCAACACTATGCTTTGATTTTGTTCCCAGCAAATTCAGGTGTGACTTGTTATCAATGTGACAGTATTTAAAGGTTGGACCATTAAGAGGTGATTAGGTCATAAGTGCTCTTCTGTGGTATGGATAAGGCCCTTGAAAAAGTTGTCTTATGGACTGTTTGGTGAGCATGCCCTACTGCCACCTGAGGAGCCAGCGTTCTCCAGCTGTAGAGGAGGAGATGAATTACTGTCTTGGAAGCATGGATCAGTCCTCATTAGACATCAATCTATGGCCCCTTGATCTCACACTTCCAGCCTCTGGAGGATACATTTCTGCTCTCTACCATTATCCATTAATGGGCATTTTGTTATAGCAGCATGAGACAGATAAAGATACTATTTATTCTATCGATCAAGTTGTTCCAATGTTGTCCATGAGGGACTCATGTAACCTTTTGCTACCATATCCTTCAATTCCATGTTTTAGTGTTTTTGCTTATGTTGTGAATGTCTTGCTTCCAGAAGATGCTTCGTATTCAATTTGGATTTTCCAGCCCCAGGCCTTGAACCAGTATAGTAATTCTATAGTGAGTGCATCTTCTGTGAAGATATGCTGTCATTTATTGAAACAGGACCTCCAGTCAACAGCCAGTCCTGGAGGAGCTGACGCCTTCATTCCAGCAACTCACAAGGACCTGAATTCCCTCAGTGGCTATGGGAGTGGACTGCAGGTAGAGCATCTCCTGAGATGGGCCTTTAAATGACCAGAGCCCCTGTCAGTGGTAGAACCCCAAATGTTAAGACCCTGAGCCAGAAGTAAAGTCCATCATACTTGAGAAGAGCTGGGAGAGAGGCTGGTTTTATGCTGATAGGACTCTCGAGTTATGTAGTTGTCTAAGTCCCTAAAGAGAGGGCTGTTGCTCTCTTAGCCTGGTATATCCTTCCCAGCTCAGCCTCCTTGCCCACACATCAATCAACCCCAGACTCAAATGGTCATCGAGCTACATTTTCTCTGACATTTGGAAATATTTAGAAATAAGCATCTTGTGCTCCAGCCTCCACTTCAATGCCCTACTACTATACTTCAAGGCACAGCCTGCTCTCCTTGTGGAGTTACTGAGGCTGATAGCTTCCTGCCAAAAGACACTGAGCTTCTCAAGGGCTGGAGTCCCATCTCAGTCATAGTTATAGTCTGTCCTTCTCACTTCTAAGCTCCAAGATCAGCTTTACACACACACACACACACACACACACACACACACATGTAACACTATGATATCTGCAAAGCCAATTAGTAATAATAAGCCGTAAATTATGTGTTCATGATCTACCACCAGCCTTGACTCTTACCACACAGCATCAGCTAATATAAGCACTATTAGCACCACTCAAGAATTCGTGAGTGAACGTTCCCCTCTCTAATAAGGATTAAATTTTCTGGACTCCCGATGAGCTTTCTCTCCTATTTAAGAATCTCTGAGTCAGAGCAAATGAGAAATTACTCCTGACCAAAAGTCAAGGGTCTCTAGCTTAATTCTGTTGTTTTCATACACCAAGTATTCTTTCTGATAATATTTTTACCCAGCACACCAGGGATACACTGCCATTCACACCCACATAAGGTCTACACTGAGGATTAGGGTGAGGGACACTGAGGATTAGGGTGAGGGACACGTAGACAGGAGCAAACAGGTTCATGCCAACTGACACACACTCGTGTGTCTGGAGTTTGTAAGGCCCTTCTTCATCCCAGCAAGGCCTCTCCTGTGATAGTATCTATGTCCATCCAACTGCATTAATGGAACACACACATGCAGGAGATGGATAACTGCATTCTTCCTGGGCCTTAGAGGAGGAGCACACATCATCATCATGATTACTGATTTCTCCTGTGATCTCAACAGGACAAACCTAAACTCCAGCTGTTCTGAAGCATTGTGTGTGAAGGCAGATAAACAAGCTGCTCACTCTTGTTAATCTATAAAGATTCTGGCAGAGTAGGAGGAGACATGGCAAACCTTCCCAATTCCTTTGGTTCAGAATTTCCCATTCTGAGTCTTTAAAAAAAATTGTTTATTATTATATTTTTAGAATTTTATGTGCATTGGTGTCTTGCCTACATGCATGTCTCTGTGAGGGTATCAGATGCCTGGAACTGGAGATGCAGACAGCTGTGAACTGCCATGTGGAAGCTAAATTGAACTCAGGACCTCTGGAAGAGCAGCCAGTGCTTTTAACTGCTGAGCCATCTCCCCAGCCCCCACCTCATTCTGAGTCTTAATACAAATGTTAAGTTGTTTGTGTCACTCCCAGCAGGGTTGCTTCTTCTTGTGTGTGAGAGTTGTGGTGTGCCATGCAAGGGGACAGCTCAGATGGTAAAGTGCTTTCCACTCAAGCACAAGGACCATGAGTTTCATTTCTAGGAGCTAGTAAAAATCTGGGCACAGTGATACACACATTTAGTGTCAGAGCTAAGGAAGCAGAGATCCCAGTAGCTCAGTGGCCTAGCCTAATTGGGGAGCTCCAGGTCTCAGACTCTCAAAAAACCAGGTTAAAAAGGTGGCTCAGTAGTAAAGCACCTTTTGCCAAGTCTGAGGACTTGGGTTAGATCCCTGGGACCCAATGGTGGAGGGAGAGAAGCAAGTACTCCAAACTGTACTCTGACCATCACTCTCACAAAACAAGATTTTTAAAAATGTAAAAAAAAAAAAATCAAGGTGGACAGCGTTTGAGGGCAACAGGTGGACAGCGTTTGAGGGCAACACCTGAGACTGGCCTGTGGTCTCCCCGACACCCATGGGTGCATGGGCACCCCGACACATAAACTTGCACACCCTCTTCACCCTGTCACGCTGTATGAATAGTGCTTCAAGACGTTTAACACTGCAGGTGGGAACAACTGCAGGCTAACCTTGTGAAGCTGGGTACTGCCCACTCCTCGATAATCACTTCTCATCAACAAAAACTGGAAGGAGAGGCGTGGGTGAAAGAGAACGCTGGGGCTTTTCCTAGAAAAAGACTAAAACACTGGCCGCAGTCGGCCTGAGAGGTTTCTGCTGGTGGTGCCTGTGGACATGGTAACACACAGCTGAAGGTGAGACTCCCCTCTGCTTAGAGAAACTATAGAAAAGGTCAAGGCTTTGTTGCCTTAACTTACCCCAAATCCATGGGGTTTGTTAAAATCAAGAATAAAGCAAATGTCAAATGAACAGAATATTGATCTTGAGTCTCAGTGGAGCTTGAAAAACATATTTTAGATTTAGAAAATTCTGGTCACTTATGAGTGAAGAGGGGATGGAGCTGGGGAACTCACAGAGAAGGCACGGCTATATCCTTGAGGGCTGGGGTGCACAAGAACAAGAGTCAACCTGGAGCCCTGTCCCTTGGGGGAACTTCTGCAGTGCTGATAGGTTAAGCCAAGAGCAGAAATGCTCAAAATACTGAGCCAGCTTGCTGGGAAACTTTCCTAAAGGTTGGAACCAGAGCAGGGGAAAGCACACAAAATCAAACACCCTCCAACAAGGCAAGGTCAGCAGAGGTGAGCAGAATGCACCGCTGGCTGGCGGGCTGGTGGGCTGACTTGTATCTAGAGGGAGAAAACTGCTTGCTTCTCAGCACCCCAGCACCCGTTTTGCTGCCTTCAACACAGCAAATGCAAAGACAATACAGACTTGACCCACTTGGGACAGCGGGCTTAAGATGGGGACTCACAGGGCACACTCTGATTTCCCTCTGACACTCTCGCTCCCTGCAAACCACTTCTGCCTCACTTCAGTAAGTTTGCTCATCAATACTCAGCTCCCAAATTGCTTTAATTACAGAACAAGGAAATTGCTTCACTTGGCGAAAGGTTCTTCTCCGTTCTGCTAATGGCACTCTGGTAGCAAGCCTATGATGAGATTTTTTTTTTTTTTTAAAGACTAAAAACCATTGAGCTTACTGAGAAGTAGAGAAAGGCTGTGCTTAGGCTGTAGCTTAGGCTGGACCCTTTGGTGAACTGCAATTGCCTTTAGATCTCACACACTGTTCTAGAAGGTGGCCAACAACCTCAAAGAAAGGAGCCCAGGTAGAGTTGCCTCCTTTGGGCAAGATCCTCAGAAATGGGAACCTTAAGACACAATCCACATTGATCTCATTCTTTCTTATGAGGATTCTAGAAAGTTCTTTGTACCTACCCAAACATAACCTCCTATACAACCAGGGGGCATCTATTGAGATTTCTAGCTCAAATTTTGGTTCTCAAAGCATGGAGCAAGACTGAAGACAACCTCTGTTGGGACATTTTACTACCTGGGGCATGTAGCCTGTATCCCTAAAGAGGGGATACAGATGATGCTCTGATGCCCAGCCTTGAGTGTGGATCCTGGCTTCCCTCTAGTCACTAGCTTTGCCACCCTGGCAAGTTACTTAAAACCCCTAAGCCTAGTTTTTCAGTAAAATGCTCTGGAAGTATTTGTTAAGAACAGCACAGTGACTAGCAAACAGTGTGAGGGCTCAACAGACACCAGTGGTCCAGGGGCTACTACTACCAGCCCGTCCTCAACACGACTACTGCTGTTAGTCTTCACGATTCTTCCTCAGGGCCTGGCTTTGCTGGCTGGGCACTTCTGATATGCCTGCCTGTCGTGGAAACACAGCTCTTGGAAAGAAGGGAGATATAAATGCCACCTTTCATCTACAATGGGGACTGAAACGGGTTCCTTCTTACTCTCTGCTTGGAAAAAAAGGAGAGTGAATGGCTGAGTCGTCTTAGTACTAAAACAACCTGGGCCCAAATTTCCACCTGCCACTTAGTGGGTGAGTAACTGAGCAGGCCTTGCATGGAGGATGGTATAATAACACCTCAGTGGTGGGCATGCGCGTTACCACAGGAGGTGCTGTGATTACACTATGGCTGTACTCCATCTCCATATACCATCAAATGTACAGGCACCCTTAACGAATGTTAAGAATGTTAAGAAAACCACATAATTAATATAAGAAGGATGGCAACATGCCTTTATATTTTGGGGGGATATTTGTTTGGGCAGACTTTGCTAACAGTTTGAAGAGACTACAACACAACACTGCCAGCTAAAAGTTTAATTACACACAATTGCTTGCTGTGAGTTCCTTTCCCAAATGGTCTCATGCATATTCATCACTGTAATTACAGTAGTGAAAAAACCCACAACTAATCATTCCATGTTCCCATCTTTCACATGTCTAGAATTTTTGCATAATTACTGTTGAAATTAATTGCAAGTTAGTTGATTTTATACTTTGTCCTTTCAAAGCCTAATTGAAAATTAATTTAAAAGACACAAAAAAATAAGGGAGAGGGATTACCAACCACCTGCCTTCAGCCATTGTCAGATCTGGCCTCTTACACATAAGGATGTGATCTAACAACTGCAGACTGAATGGAGGGTTCTTCACGGCAAGCTATAACAGAAAACCAGCCATCTCAGCTCCACATCTATGGGACATCTATGGGACAGCAGTGAAGTGGTGAGGAGGCCTTTGGTAGTCAGGCTGGCTTCTGATAGGGTGCTTATCATGTGATGACTAGGTAGGTAAATCTATTTCTGGCCTTGAAAGAAACTCAGCATTTGATTTCATCACCCTAGTCCACTTTTACCTTCAAACATTTGTTTCCCATTTTCAAGGCCTACCTGGCATTTAAGAAATATTACACACACACACACACACGCACACACACACACATGTATGTATGTATGTATGTATGTATGTATGTATGTATGTATATGTGTATATATATTCTGGTAATAGAGTTACAAATAGTTCTTTCTCCTAGTTCTGCAATGGAACTCTGTTCCCACAATTACTTGAGCTGAGTTACTTTTATTCATCCATAAGGGACCAGGAGGGACCCATATACTCAGACTATTTTCTTTAAGAATTTTTAAAATTTGCCGGGCAGTGGTGGTGCACACCTTTAATCCCAGCACTTGGGAGGCAGAGGCAGGCGGATTTCTGAGTTTGAGGCCAGGCTTGTCTACAGAGTGAGTTCCAGGACAGCCAGGGCTACACAGAGAAACCCTGTCTCGAAAAACCAAAAAAGAAAAAAAAAATTTTAAGATTTAATTAAAAATCTTTTTTAAAAGAACTATTTTTTAATGAGTACAGATGTGTCTGTGTTCATATGTGCGTATGAATGTGCACATGCATATGGATTCTTCAGGAAACCAGGAGAGGGCACTGGATCTCTGGTGCTGGAGTTACAAAGAGTTGAGAGCTGAAACATGGGGGCTGGGAACTAAATCTGGATCCTCTGCAAGAGCAGCCAGTGCTCTTAACTGCTGAGCCATCTCTCCAGCCCCCAAGTGTCTCCTCTTCTAGAAAACTAATCCTGCCATGAGGGTCATACTCTCAACTTCTAATCTCCATGATGCCAAAGGGCCCATGTCAAACAGCATCACCTACAGAGGAAGAGGCTATACCATGTGACTTTCTGGAGAGGATACAAACTTGAAGTCCCTAGTAAAGTCCAAACTGGCCTCCTCTTCAAAACAGGACATAGTTCCCAATGCCCTGGTTCTCAATTCTTTCAATGTTTCAGGTATCTATATTCCTGGGCCTTATGACATGACATGTGTCAGTATCAAGGACGTGGACCCATTCCATACCCAGTTTCAAGAATAAGCATGAATTTAATTTCCCTACCTAACAGAGTATCTGTCCTATGACATACAATGGACCCACAGCTATTTCTTCACGGATTGAGAGGAAGACACCAGTGGGAAACCTTTGGAGTGAATGTCATTGCCTCATGTTGACAGAGAAAAACAGGAAAGTTGGGAGAGAGCAAGAAAATCTTTTACAGCCACAGTTAGCAGCTGAAGTGGCATGTGGTACCACTAAATGTTCTCTTCCCATGACACCGTGATCCCTCTGCATCATCTGGCCGCACCACCATCCAGCCTGTTCAGATGTCACTTCCTGCCAGCCACAGTCTCTTGGTGGCATGCTCTTCTTAATCCTCAGTCTCAAACTGCCTGTTAAGGACTTAGTGTCTGAGTCATCCCCAGATTCCTATGCCGAGGCTCTGATGCTAGTGTAGCCAGGCTACTGGAAGGTGGTGCAGTTTAGATGGAGTTAGGAGGGGATACTCGAACAGTAGGATCTGCATTATTATAAGAGACACTAAAGAGCTCCTTCTCTCTACCCAGTGAGGACAGAGAGAAGGTGGCTGTCTACAAACCAACCAGATCTTCACCAGGGACCAAATTGGTCGACTCCTTGATCTGAGACTTCAGCTTTCAGATCTGTGAGAAATGAACTTCTGATGCTGGAGCCACTCAGACTGTGCTACTCGGTAAAAGCCTGGGGTACAGACTAAGGTGGCCGTTCTGCAACTTAGCTGAATAACCTTGATTATTATCTTACACACCCTGGACTGACTCAGGGTCAATCTATGAGAGTGAAAACCAAGAGGAAGGCAAGTCAAGATGGAGAAGATGCCCCACAGCACATAGGCAGCTGGGGGAGCTATGGTGAAGACAGACTTAGTATACAGCTGGCTTCTGCCACTAAATGGCTGGAATGAGCCAGAGTGTGGCCACAGAGTGGGAACCAAAGCATCCACCAGCCCTAAAAGGATGCTAATGGGGCCCTCAGAGACGATGTCAATCAGATCACAGAGCTTAAGAACGAACCTGCCAGTTACTGAGTCTCCAAGAGCAAACTGCAAAGCAATTCACACAACACAATCATTGATTTTTTTCTTTCCTGTTGAGTCCATAAAAATATCTCCTTTAAAGGTGACTTTAGTGATCCCAGCCTTCAGCAATATGAGGACGGACAAGTCATCTTCCAAGAAGCTCTTGAAATGAGGGGATCTTTATGATCTCTGGAGCAGAACCTTTAACAGCTCCTTCAGTGTTCAGGGAAGAGAAACATGAGAGGTATTTTAAGAAGTAAGGTGAAGTGCCTGTGTATTCAATTTTCCTCGTATGTGCAAACACCGGTTTCTAATTCAGATAAGCACCATAAATGTGTATCACAAACCCAAATTAGGGGTTCAGACACAGCCACAGAGCTTCTGAGGACCACTGAGCAAGATGAAAACATACTTCTGGATGCTGGGAAGCATAGCAAAGCTGCCAGGGGGCGCCCTAGAGGCCTGTCTCTGTGGGCAGACCCTCCCTGGCTAACCAAGGGCAGGAGCAAAGAACAGACAAGTACCTGAGACCAGGAGCTAGGAGGCTTATGTTGCTCTCAACTCTTAAGAAGTTGATCTTGAGGCCGGGCGGTGGTGGCGCATGCCTTTAATCCCAGCACTTGGGAGGCAGAGGCAGGCGGATTTCTGAGTTCGAGGCCAGCCTGGTCTACAGAGTGAGTTCCAGGACAGCCAGGACTGCACAGAGAAACCCTGTCTCGAAAAAACCAAAAAAAAAAAAAAAGTTGGTCTTGACTTCTGATATAGGAAAATTTCAGCAGGGTATGAGCTGCTGAAAGAACTCACACAATTGTTTTTTTTTTTTTTTTTTTTTTTGTTTTTTCGAGACGGAGTTTCTCTGTGTAGTTCTGATTGTCCTGGAACTCACTCTGTAGACCAGGCTGGCCTCGAACTCAGAAATCCGCCTGCTTCTGCCTCCCAAGTGCTGGGATTAAAGGCGTGAGCCACCACTGCCCGGCACAAAATTGTTTTTTAAGACAGGGTTTCTCTGTATAGACCTAGGTGTCCTGGAACTGGATCTGTAGACCAGGCTGGCCTCAAACTCACAGGCATCTACCTGCTTCTGCTCCTGAGTACTGGGATTAAAGATATGCACCACCACAACTCAGCTTTAAATATATATTTTGTGAGAGCAGAATGCTATTTTTGATGATGATAAAAATGAGTGTGTGAATGTACATTCCTTTTGTCCACAAAAACATAAGTTGGAGGGCCTCACACTAAAATGATAATGGCAGTGGTCATGGGAAGGTTAAAGCAGAGGAACTTTCTGTAATTATTATTTTATAATGAATCGATGCCTCCCCTTCCATTTATCCCCAGTCTATCATCTGCTCCACAGGAAGCTTTCCCGAACATTTCTGATGAGGAAAATTTCCCTTATTTGTCTCCATGGAGAGCTGGTTCTCTTTCCTCAGAATACACTATCATCTCACTACAATCTTTTATCTAGCATCTACCTTTCATAGGACAGGAGCCATGGTGGGTATGATTTCATTCTGAGCAACAACTTTGTTCTGTAGTAATAATGACAATGACACAAATGGCCTTAACTATAGAAGCAGTAACACAGATAGCAGTGGGGGTGGCTAATGGATTTGAAAAGGCCCAGATACTAAGGAGTCCAGATGCAGTAAGGAAGCTGTGATCTCTATGTCTCTGACAGGGACATTCTCACACACAAAGGCTGTATCTTCAGAACAGTGCTCACAGATTCTAGGCACAGAGAGCCAAGACTGGTGTCCTGGTAGAAAGTCTCCTGAGTTCACACTCGCCAGTAGGGTGATGGACTGTCTATTTATCCAGCATGTAACTCAGCACCCAGGGATGCCTGAGAAATACTTGTTGAAAAAAAGGTTGTTCTTGTGTTCATTTTTACAATCCTGAAAAGGTTATCTCCATTTTTGGATTGTGGGAAATGAAACAAAAAAAAAATCACTCCCTGAGGAATAAAATAAAATTTTGGGGAAGAAAAATGTTCTAATACAGACAGCAGTGAGTCCTGTAAAGGGAGGGGGGAACCCCATTCATTCAAGTCCCCATTTTTTAATATTCCCGAGAGCAGAAGGCTGCAAAGACCAGCAGAGTTCAAGGCCATTCTCTTTGGGGCTTAGATTTCTATAGCTGGATATAGACAGGGCTTCTGGTTCCACATAAGTAGCTAATCAAAGAGAAAGACAATTCTTCATGTAAAAACCCTTCTGTTCTTACATCAAGAGAGTCAGGCCCCAGAGACCCGAGTAGAATGACTGTGAAGGTTAAGACACACCAGGCACTTTGTGCTGCATGAGGGATTTAGAAAAACCATGTAGGAATGGGACATGATCAATTCTGCCTTTAAAAAAAATAAAAACAAAAACAAACACGGCAGAAGTGGCTCTATTTGCATAGATGACTGTCTGTGGAGCTAAAGGGCCCCTGCGTGCGTTGTTATCGGGAAATATTTAGCAGATTAGGACCGCATGCACTGGCAGACAGACCCGGTTTCAGTTTTTCACATGATATAAATCCTCCTGGGTCAAACTGAACATGCTGGCACTATGCCAGGTTAGAGCAGGCGCTGGATCTGGCCTAACTCAGGCCTCTCCATTCATTTCCAAAGAAGAAAGCATGCGGCTTCTCCTTATAGCTTATTGTTTCGGGATTAGCGGATGTAATGTCAGTGGCAGGCGGAATACTGATGAGATGGGCCCGCTTCACCATGCGTTTGATGTGGTTAAACTGCCACCCCATTTCAAAGCCTGCAGAAGCCACTGTACATCCCCAGCGTGGCCCACAAATGGAACACAAAAGAGTACTTTGCTGGTCGGTGATGAACTGACGCCTCACCCGCTCCTTTTTCTAAGCATTTTTAAAACCAGGGAGGAAAGATATACTTCTCTCCCAATTCTCTTGTGCCTTCGAGTAAGAAAAGAACACATTTTCCACCATTTCCACCACTCTTGGCTCACGCCAATGATATTAACTACCACAGTGATGCCAGATGCATCTGTCTCTGCCAGAGCCTGCAAGCAGATCCAGCTACCAGGCAGCTGTGAAACAGCCCAGCATCTGTCGGGATTTAATTAAGCAGATTTTGGATGGGGTGTGCTCCCAGCCCCACCTTGGGAGGGACATTTTTGCAAGTGTTGAAAAGGTCGGGATGGGCTGAGGATGGCACAGAGTATCCTGGATTCTGGTGTCATCTGACTTGGGGGCAGTAGCAGGGAGTGGCTGGCTTTTCTTTATGGGACCAATCCTAAAGACGGGGCTCAGATGTAGATGCACTTGAGTGACCTTTATACACAGATGGGGAAATAACAGAACTGCGCCATTGGCTTCCATGTCCAGCTCCTCATCTCACCGTCTGGATGCCTGAGGTCAGGAGGAACAAAGAGACTTGGAATATATTTTTCCTTAAAAACAGTAGCCCGAGGCTTGGGAGATGGTTATTTGCTAACATACTTGCCAGTGAGGTATAAAGACCTGAGTTCAATCTCCCAGCACATAAGCCAGGCATGGTGGTGTGTGTATGCAATCATAGGGATGGGGAGGCAGAGTCAGGCAGACCCTTGGGTTCATTGGCTAGCTAGCCCAGCCTACTTGCTGAGTTCCAGTCCAGTGAGAGACACTGTACTGAAAAATAGCGTGGATGGTTCATGAGGAATGTCATCCATGGTGGATCTTTGGCATCCTTATACATGTGAATACGTGTGTGCTCACCCTCACATATGTACCCTCCTGCACGAACCCCAGTCATCCAAGACTGGACCCCTAACACACGCAGGCACTGGTCCAGTGCATCACACCTGCACTGTTCTGTTGTCCTTCAGTCTGGCTTTCAGACTCATTAGTCATCTTCTTGCTGCTTGACAATGTCCCCTTTCTATTCAGTTATTCTTCCCAGGCTCTGAGCCTTCTTAATGAAAAGCTCCTTGACTGTTCGAAAGGGATTAGATGCTGTGACTTCAGGGCACAGCATCAGAGGATCAGTGGGAACAACACAAATGGCCAATAACAAGGGATTAGTCAGACCCTGCACAGTGACAAACAGTGGCCAGGTGTGACTGCAATTGCCAGTCTTCACAGGGTGCCTGAGTCCACGGAAGTCGGGTTTCCAGGACTAATGTGAGACACAAATAACCGATTTTAATAAGGCTCTTGTAGGAAAGTATGAAACTGCCCCATTAGCTCATTCTAAGCCTCGCTGCCACTGAGAACTTGGTAATGGTGGTGATGTTGCAATTGTAGCTGACATGAGCTTCCTGCATGTCAGTGTCATTCTTAAGGCTTTATATGGGTCATCCATCTTTCTCACTGCGGTAATCCTATTACAGAAATATCAACGATCCTTCTTCTCAGAGAGGTATGACTGAGGCAAAGTGTGTGTGTGTGTAACTTGCCCAAGATAGCTAGGAAGGAAGTGATATGGGCCCAGCTGAGTGTACTCTAAAACTCCAAACTCAGTTTAGTTTTCTGACTTCACTATTAAGTTTGAGCATGCAGGTTCCATGTCTACCTTGGTTTCCACTTATTGTAAGTGAAATAATGCTTGCCACACTAAGCTTGATAAGTAAATTATCTGCTTCATGAGTAAATCCATGGACCCCTACATCAATGATGATACTGCTTTAGAGAGCCGAAGATATTCAAGTGGAGAGGGATTAAGTATCCTTTCTTTGTTCTTCAGGCTTAAGGGTGCGGCTGAGTCTTGAGACAAAGGAGGTGATGCTAGATCAAGGTGATGGGCTACATCAGAGACCCCTGGACAACAGATTGTCATCACCAAGACTACAAACATGTGAGAGAGAACAAGACACCTGGTGGTGATACCAGGTGCGAAAGTGGCACCTGCAGGCACAAAGCTATTGGAGGATATGTCACCGAGAGCAGTTGATAATGGAGTCAGACTTTCCTGTCTACTACAGGGTAAGCTGGGGTGTGTGAGCTGTTTGGCTTGTAGAAGAGCTATGAGTGGCCCCCTTCCCTGGGTAACTAAGAAATAGAGAGGTTACCCTACTAATCCATAGTTGACTTGCAAAGTAAGAAATCAATCTCAATCATTTTTTCTAAAAAGTTATTGAATGTAGGGCCGATTTAGTACCACAGCAAGACCTGACATACACTCACTGAAACAGAGAGGTAGCTCAGCACTTAAGAGGTTTATAATATCATGACTAGCAAACTACACAGAGGAAAGCACAGAGGGGAGAGAAATGATATTTAATCATCTAAACGCCAGATGTGATGGTGGTGTATGTGAGTTATTTTTTAAGGCAAGCCAGGCCTCTATGTTGATTTACCACTTTGCTGTATGGTGTTATGTTTGCATATATAGCTATGCACCACACGTGAATGCCTGCTGCTCCCATAGGTCAGAAAAGAGCACCAGATCCCCTGGAACTGCAATTATACAGAGTTTTGAGCTGCCATGTAGGTGCTAGGAATTAAACTCAGGTCCTCTGGGGTGAGCAGTCAGTGCTCTTAACCGCTGAGCTATCTCTCCAGCCTTGTATGTGAGTTGTTTTATACTAATTTCTGGTGTTATCTCTCTCTCTCTTTTTTCCCCTTTCCCTTCTCCCTCTCCCTCTGGCCCTGCTTGTTCTGGCCCAAAGGTTTTTTATTCATTTATTATATGTAAGTACACTGTAGCTGTCTTCAGACACCCCATAAGAGGGCATCAGATCTCATTACAAATGCTTGTGAGCCACCATGGGATTTGAACTCAGGATCTCCAGAAGAGCAGTCAGTGCTCTTAACTGCTGAGCCACCTCTCCAGCCCTCTGGTTTTATCTCTTGATGACAACACTTATAGTTTACAACTTTCCTTCCCTACAGGTCAATTACAACACTGAGCAAAAATTACCGAAATTCATGGGGTCTCTCAGCATGGGATGTTGTAGAGGTAGGACTTGAATCCAAGTCCATCCGGTATTCCAAGTCCTGAAGGCCTTTCCCATAGCACACAGGGGCTTTGCTGGCCAGGGAAACTGCAAGAGGCCTGAGCTGACTATAGAGAAGAGCCATGGAGACACAAAGGCTGATTAAGGTGGAAGTGTCATGGGGAGCTCTTGAAGAAAGTGGGTCCTACTTCAACTCAATTCTTAAGTGATACTTTTAAGAGGGAATTTGGGGGGCGGGGCTATGACAATAAGCATCAGGCAGAGGCAGCAGTGCTGTAGGTGGAAAAGAAAAGGAGGTTCCTGCTTGAACAGGGTAGATAGAGGAAAGGCAAGAGGCAAGTGGTACAGTGTCTTAAATAACAGGCTGCAGAGTTTAGTCTTATAACCCCACAGTGCTCCCCGGCAGGGATGGGCAGGGATAAGAGCAGTATTTGGGAGAAAACTCTCTGGTGGCTGAATGTGAAATGAGTTACAGCAGAAAGAGAGTGGCCAAGCAGGAAGGAAGTGGACCCCAAAGGAAACACAGGTTGTGGAGGTTTTAAAGCAAGGAAGTAACACTTAATCTGCACAACGCAACTGCCACTGGATGCAGAGGCTGGGATCAGTAGCATGTATATCAGCTCACAGGATGTTTGCCACAACTGCAGGAATGCAGCCTCACCCCCATTTTACAGAAGAAAGAACAGAGGCTTGGAAAGGTGAAGTTAAGTGCTCTCAGCCACGCCCACCTGGTAAGCTGCAAGTTGGGCCTATGAATGCAGTTTGGTCTGGTTGCACAGCCAGTGCTCAGAGGCACCACACAGAGATCCTAACAGGAGCTCTTTGGTCTTGGTAGCTGGCCACAAGCCTGAGGCCTCATCTCAGAAAGGGGGCGCTGCTATTCCACCATGGGGTGCCAGGCAGTTGGCTTAGGAAACACTGTCTGCATTTACAGCTTGTAGAGAACTGTGTTACCACCCACACCCCTGGATGGAATCCCAGCCCTCTGGGAGAGAAAGAGAAAAAAGAATCAATCCTATCTGGCTCCTCAGATAGGCACCATGTGGCTTTGCTTTGAAGACCTGGGTTACATTATGACTTAGCCCACAAAGGGCCTTGTAATGCCTGCATGTGACCCGGACCCATTTGGATGGCACCTCTGCCGCCTCCTCAGCTTTGTGGTTGACCAAATTGTTCAGAATTCGATTTTTCAATAAATGGCTCATTCCACAGTTACCCTGCAGAGAAAAAACGTCAGGTCACAGGCTTCTGAAGTGTCACCACCTCTGCATCTGTGCTTCCATTACTGCAGGGGCTCCCAAGCTGAGAGCTGGGTACAGAGAGAGGTTTGGCATGCCCAGACCGTCTGTTGCATGGCTGAAAATACTTGAAAGAGCCTTTTCTCGAACAGCTCAGTTTTAAAGTGTGTGTGTGGCTTCAGCTTGTGGCCCTGGCTCTCACCAGTGCATTTTTGGAATTCTTTTTTTTTTTTTTTTTTAACAAGTCACAAGTGTGCACAATTTAAAAAGTCTAAGGGATGTGTGAAGAGTGATGAAAGTTAACAATATTTTCTGACTCTCTTCTAGAGGAAGCATTCTCCCTGATTCTAGTGAGATCGGGTTTTTGGATATCTCTAATACTTAGTTTATATTCTCTTTGATTTGCCCTTGTTGGGAATTGCCCACTATGGAGGATGAGGATTTAGCTGTCACTCACCACCATTCCTGCCCACTACATGCATTATGCACATGCTCCTTAAGCTCCAGGCTATGTATACTGTCAATATCCATTGCTTTTGTTATCTCTAGCAAGGAGGCAATGAGAATCACATAGCCTAGTATAGCTTCAAGACTTTTCTTCTGGGAGAACTTTTTTGGTTTTTCTGCAGTTCATAGAGCCCCCTTGTTTGTTCAGTATCCTATACATTTCTCATGAACCCAAAGGCAACATTGCCTCCAGCTTTGTTAGCCTCTTCTCTATATACTTTAAGCCATCATGTGTCTATCAAGGGAGATTCCCAGAGAAAGCCTTACCTACATTAGACATCACAAGACTGTTTAGAATTTTAGTGATCATGGAGACTTGGAATGTTCTAGGCACAAAGTCAAATGTTCTAGGCACAAAGTCAAAGTATACTGGGTATGTTTAGCTCACCTTGAGAGCCATGTACTGCCTACCTCTGTGTGTGACATTTATGATTCATAATAGTAGCAAAACTACAGTAATAAATTAGCAACAAAATAATTTTAGGGTTGGGGTCATCACATATAAGGAACTGTATTAAAGGGTCACAGCATTTAGAAAGGTTAAGAACCACTGTTCTAGGCTGAGAAAGAAATTAGGGAAATGACACCCTTCACAATAGTTATAAATAATATAAAATATCTCTGAGTGAATCTAACCAAGCAAGTGAAAGATCTGTATGACAAGAACTTCATGTCTCTGAAGAAAGAAATCGAAGAAGATCACAGAAGATGGAAAGATCTCCCATGCTCCTGGATTGGCAGGATTAATTTAGTAAAAATGGCCATCTTGCCAAAAGGAATCTATAGATTCAATGCAATCCCCATCAAAATTCCAAATCAATTCTTCATAGAGATAGAAAGAGCAATTTGCAAATTTATTTGGAACAACAAAAAACCCAGGATAACAAGAACTATTCTCAACAACAAAAGAACTTCTGGGGGAATCACTGTCCCTGACCTCAAACTATACTACAGGGCAATAGTAATAAAAACTGCATGGTATTAGTATAGAGACAGGCAGGAAGATCAATGGAATAGAACTGAAGATCCAGAAATGAGCCCACATACCTATGGTCACTTGATCTTTGACAAAGGAGCTAAAACCATCCAGTGGAAAACAGACAGCATTTTCAGCAAATGGTGCTGGTTCAACTGGAGGTCAACATGTAGAAGGATGCAAATCGATCCATTCATATCTCCTTGTACAAAGCTCAAATCCAAGTAGATAAAAGACCTTCACTTAAAACAAGATACACTGAAACTAATAGAAGAGAAGGTGGGGAAGACCCTTGAATACTTAGGCACAGGGGAAAATTTCCTGACTAGAACACCAATGGCTTATGCTCTAAGATCAAGAATTGACAAATGGGACCTCATCAAATTGCAAAGCTTCTGTAAGGCAAAGGACATTGTCAATAAGACAAAACTACTACCAACAGATTGGGAAAAGATCTTAACCAATCCTACATCTGATAGAGGGCTAATATCTAAGATATACAAAGAACTCAAGAAATTATACTCTAGACAACCATATAACCCTATTAAAAATGGGGTACAGAGCTAAACAAAGAATTCTCAACTGAGGAAACTCGAATGGCTGAGAAGCACCTTAAGAAATGCTCAACATCCTTAGTCATCAGGGAAATGCAAATCAAAACAACCCTGAGATACCACCTCACACCAATCAGAATGGCTAAAATCAAAACCTCAGGTGATAGTAGATGCTGTCGGGGATGCGGAGAAAGAGGAACACTCCTCCATTGTTGGTGGGATTGCAAGCTGGTAACAACCACTCTGGAAATCAGTCTGGCAGTTCCTCAGAAAACTGGACATAGCATTACCTGAGGATCCAGCTATACCACTCCTGGGCATATACCCAGAAGATGCTCTAACATATAATAAGGACATATGCTCCACTATGTTCATAGCAGCCTTATTTATAATAGCCAGAAGCTGGAAAGAACCAATATGTCCCTCAACAGAGGAATGGATACAAAAAATGTGGTACATCTACACAATGGAGTATTACTCAGCTATTAAAAATAATGAATTTGAGAAATTTTTAGGCAAATGGATGGATCTAGAAATTATCATCCTGAGTGAGTTAACCCAATCACAAAAGAACACACATGGTATTTATTCACTGTTAAGCAGATATTAGCCCAAAAGCTTGGAATAGCGAAGACTCAACCTGCAGACCACATGAAGCACATGAAGAAGGAAGACCAAGAGGGGATGCCTCAGTTCTACTTAGAACGAGTAACAAAAATACTCAAGGGAGCAAATATGAAAACAAAACATGGGACAGAAACTGAAGGAGGGGCCATCAGGAGACCATTCCACCTGGGTATCCATCCCATGTACAGTCACCTAAGTTAGACACTAATGTGGATGGCTGGAAGTGCATGCTGTCAAGAATATGATATAGCTGTCTCCTTAGAGGTCTGCCAAAAACTAACACATTCAGAGGACGATGCTCACAGTTAACCACTGATATGATCAAGGGTTTCCCAATGGAGTACTTAGAGAGAAGACTGAAGGAGCAGAAAGGGTTTGTGACCCCAGGAGGAAAGCAACAATATCAAACAACCAGAGCCCCCCAGGGTCTAAACCACCAGCCTGGGAGCACATAGGGAGGGACCCATGACTCCAGACTTATATGTAGGGGAGGATGGCCTTGTCGGGCATAGGTGGGAGAGGAGTTTCTTGGTCCCATAAAAAACAAACACAGAGTGGGGGGAGGAATCTGAGGGTGGGGAGGGGGTAGTGGGGGGTAGGTGTGGGCACTGCCTCATAGAAGCATGAGAAGGGGGGATGGGATAGGAGGTTTCTGGGTGGTGGGAGGAAGTGGGGTAAGGGGATAAAATCTGAAAGGTAAATATAATACCCAATTTAAAAAAAAAGAGATGAAAAAAAAAAGGAAAAAAAGGAGAAAAAAAGAAAAAAAGAAAGAAAAATAGGAGATTTTGTTGGGAGCCGACTTTAGCAGAAAGCGGCTAGATCAACTTTGCAGCCATCTGGAACCATATACCCTGACGAAAGATTTGGTTTTCAATAGCCTACAACAGCTGAAGCACACTCTGATATCCCACATATTTTGTGTTGCTGTTTACTGGCCCCAGCTGCAAGGTGCACGTGGTAGTCACGCCTGCAAGGCATGCAGTTCACGTGCTGTCCACGTGCTATCTACACCATACATGCTTATAAGGCGCACGTGCTATCCAAGCCTGCAAGGCATTGTGGTGCACGTGCTGTCCACGCTATAGACGCCTGTAAGGCTTACGTCATATCAACACCTGCAAGGCACGTGGTATCCACGCGCCTACAAGGCACGTGGTATCCACGCGCCTACAAGGCACGTGGCAAAAGCCTATAAATAGCTCCGAATTCCCTTCAATAAACGAGACTTGATCAGAATCTCTGTTTGTCTCCATTCTTCGCGTCTCTTCCCCTTTATCCCCACTCTCTCTCTCTCGCTAGACCCTGACCCTCGGACCAGAACGGGCAGTACGGGCTGCAACAGTTTGGCGTCCAACATCGGGCTCCAGTTAGAGCAACAAGATTTAATAACACAAATGGAAGGATTTAGAAATTTAGGAGGCAGTTTATGTTAATGGAAACAGCATCATAGAAACTGGAAAATCACACCCTCATAGAAGCACATGGAGGGGGGATGGGATAAGGGGTTTCTGGGTGGTGGGGGAAATGGGATAAGGGGATAGAATTTGAAATGTAAATATTATAACCAATTTAAAAAAGGGGGAAAAAAAGAAAAGTTGTTAGAACCAACATCTTAAAAAAAAGTCAGCCCTCTAGGAAAAAACCTTTTTTTTTTTCTTGTTCTGAGAATTGTATATTGCAGAATACACAGCCTTGGTGTATCTACTCATCAAGCATACTGAGCAGCCCTGCATTCCAGGTGGATTCACCTGCATTCCAGCTGGATGCAGTGAAGACACAGCCTCAGAGGCTTATCAATTTACTCTTCCCCCCACCCCTCTTCTAATACCTTAAAGCCCATAATCAGCTTGAAGAAGTTAATGAAGAGTCAGCGCCCCATTCCCTGGGCTTGGGGACTAAGGTGGTTAATATTGGGCTGTCTTTCTAGGGAAAAGTAGTGGTTTTGTTGGAACAGGGAGGATTAGCTAGGATTTATTGCATAGCCATAACCTATTGATAGAAATCTGTATAATTAGTATCAAGATGAAGTTATAATTTCTTAAATGGTACAAAATTTACTTTGATTTCAAATGTAAGGTTTTCATTGGTATGAGCTTCTTATTGATATAAAAATGAGATGAATATTGATACTCTCATGGGCATTGTGCCTGTATAACACATTTAGGAATACAAGGCTTAGACCCAGTCCTTCTTTAACTTTTTTTTTTAACAGATTTGAGATGGTTAGCCTGTAAGTTAAGGGACTATAGCAAATTCATGGCTTGGAGTTTATTGTTAGGGTGTTCTCTATGTTTTATTTAGAAATAGCTGAGAAGAGTTAACAGACAACAGTCCAGGTTACTTTACATGGATAGTTGGTTTTCAAAACGTCAGAAGTCCACAGAATTGACGTTACAAACATTTCTATATTAATGTTCATTTTGATTAGAGACCTGTCTGCTCCTGACAGCTTCCTGTCTTGGATTCTAAGAAGAAATTGAGCATCCTTGGAGTTACTCCAGTTGTGCAAAGACAGCCACAAGGCAAGAATTGCCTCTTTCCATCTATAGACAAATTACTGTCCAGAAAAGGACACACTTGCAGAATAGTTGACTGATTATATCTGCCTAGACAGAGTAATCAGCCCTTAATAATTCTGCATCACTAAGGTCTGTCAGATGATCTTGGGCCAGAAGGCTGAAGATTTGATGCTCCAATGTTCTGTAGTATAGGGGCTGTCCAGGTGTTCAGGGGTCTCTATAAATTGGCTAAGTTTTAGAAGCTATGCTTTGTGCTTCCCATAATTTCAGTTAACTCAGTCATTCTGGATTTCTGATGGGGTTGAAGACCTATAATCTCATAGCCAATCCTGGCTATTTACTTTGAGAGGAAGATCTGAGTGGATGGTTTTCAGCTGACATTCATTCTAAGCCAAAAAAAAAGCCAGGTTCAAAACTAAGTGTTTTAGTTAGGAGAGACAACAGAGGTTCTGGTTAGTCAACAAAATGATGGACTGGGCATTAGGACTATCTTGTACCTCACTGGTACAAATAGGAATAATTATGCTCTAATTGTATGTTGAAAGAAAAGTGTTATTTTAACAGGAAGGGTGATATGTAGGAGGAGCTAAGGGGGAAGGAGTACCGAGAGGAAGAGATGGAGTAAGGAGAGGAGAAGATGAAGGAGAGGAGAAGCTAGATGATGGGAGAGAGAAAGAGAGAGATGGGGGGGGGGCATGGAGGCAGATGTTCACGTGTCTCCACCAGTCAAAGATAGTTTATATATCTAGGTTGGGTATTGGGTTACACTTCTGATTGAGCATTACCAAACTTATAAAGCCTTTGACTAACATTAAAAAAATTGTATAAAAGCAAAAAGGAAAAGGGGGCATGGAATAGGGGTTTTCTAGGGAGTGGAAAGGGGGAAAGGGGGTGGCATCTGAAATGTAAATAAAATATAAAATAAAATAAGATTTAAAAAAAAAAAAAAAAGAAAAGAACCACTGTTCTAGAGGATTATGGTTCAACTCCCAGAACCCACATGGTGGCTCACAGAATTCTGAGACTCTGTCTCCAAAGATCTGATGCCCTCTTCTGGCCTGTAGAGTTACCATGCACACACATATATAAAATACCCAAATGTGCAAAAAAGTTGTTCTGAGTTACGATTACTGTGAAACTATAAAATCATCATGAAATTGATACCTTGTGGGAATTTGCAGGAGGCTGGATCTGTGTTTCTGGGCCATAGCTACTTATAATTGACTCAAGAATAAGTGTGTATGTGTCCCATCGATTGCTTTACACAGGAACCTACCCCTAGCTATGAAATGGTTTTAATCTGGACCTGGGGTCCTACAGCAGTCCCCCTGGTAGTCCCTGTCCACTCCACCTAGTTTGAGCCTCCAGTTCCCCATCTAGTATCTTTCCTTTCATCTCCACCCTTAGTTTCGTAGTTCTTTGGAAGTCTGCTATCCAACATTTCTGAGAAGTTCTTCATTGTACAGCATCTAAGGCAGAAGTCTTTGCTTGGGGCTGACTGTCTTATGACCAATGTTGTTAAAATGTGTGATACCATTTTGAGTTTTAAACATTCTCAGACCTGTTTTTACTGATGCTTTTGTTCTTTAATGCCCTCTCCAGACATTTTTGGATTTCTTTCTTCCCATCGGTGCTCTGAAGTTTCATGGCATGGTTTATGGCCATTCACTGATGAAATCTCACCACCCCCTTTCTATCTAAAAAGCACCGTGCTTTTAGTTTTCGGGAAATGGTTTTCAATTTCTTTCTAGAATTTCCTGTTATTTGGATGTAAATCTACTAACCAGGTCCTTGGTTTCTCTTATGTTTCTGTCTTATTTTCTATTCCTATGAGATCTTGTACTTTCTTGGACATAATTTCAAATTGGTCCCCAGAACTTTTACTATGCTAAAATCTCTCTGAGTTAAAAAGAAAGACAGCATCATGCTTTTATTGCAACTTTGCAGTTATCCCTCAGAGCTTCAATTCTGGTTTGTGTCTTTCAAGATGTTATTCTTTTCAGGTGTGCATGCTTGTGTGTGTGTGTGTGTGTGTGTGTGTGTGTGTCCCGCCCATGTGTATAGAGTATATATGTTCAGGTTTTTCATACAAATGTCTGCTGACCCTTCTCTTATTTATTTTACTTTATTTATTTAGCAGCCTGATCCTCCCTCCCTTTTCTCTTTCCAGTATCCACCTCCTCCAATCCACTCTTCCTCTTTCTCTTTAGAAAAGAGCAGGCCTCCTATGGGTACAACCAGCCCTGGCATATAAAGTTACAGTAAGACTAGGTACCTCCTCTCCTATTAATGTTAGAGGAGGCAGCCCAGTAGGAAGAAAGGGTCCCAAAGGCAGGCAACAGAGTCAGGTACAGCCCTTGCTCCTTCTGTTAGGAGTTCTACATGAAAACCAAGCTGTACAACTGTAATATATGTGTAGAGAGCCTAAGTCAGTCACATGCAGGCTTCTTGGTTGGCAGTTCAGTCTCTGTGAGCCCCTATGGACCCAGGTTAGTTGATTCTTGGGGTTTTCTTGTGGTGTCCTTGACCCTTGACTCCTATAATCCTTCCTCCAGCCTCTTCTGAGGGATTCCTTAAACTCCATCTAATGTTTGGCTGTGGGTCTCTGCACTTGTTTCCATCAGTTGTTAGAAGGAAGCCTCTTTGATGAAAATTGGGCTAGACACTACCAATCTATGAGCACACTATACCCTCTTAAGCACTGAGCTGTCTCTCAAGGCCATAGGCCTATCAGTTTTAAGTGTGGGGCCCTGAAAAGTTCTTATTGACTGTGGGCTTCCCAATAAGGTGACTCAGCTGGAGATAACATGGATCTACAAACTGGTGAATTTCCCCATAGGTCCTTTCCTAAACTATGTTCTAGAAACTGATTTAAGAGAAAAGACTAGTAGTTACAAGTTTATTTGCTAACTTGTATCAAAAGTCCCTGCTTTCAGAAAGCTGACCCTTTCCTCAACCATGCTATGTATCTGGTATTCTGCACACATTTTCTCTCCCTTCACCAGTGAGCTCTGGCTTCCAGCCTGGTACAGGGTGGGGAGCAGCAAGCATAAAGGCTTGTTCAGGAAATTTCAAACAGTCTTTCTGCTTTTTGGACCTTTGTTTCCAGAGTTATCCCAGGCTGCAATTCCTAGGCCTTCTGGTAGCTTCTTGGTTCCCATAAATGCCAGCTTAGGATACTTTTTCCTGAGTCTAAAGTCAGTTACTGCCTGTCTTTATTTTCTAGCTTCCACATTTTTGTTGCTATTTTTTCCCTCTAGCAGATTGACCCTTTAAAAAGCCATTCTGTTGACTGTCTAGGAGGAAACGGGAATGTGTGTGCTCCAGCTGACATCTTAAATAAGTAGTCTTAGACATGCAAGCTGCCCTGTCATCCTGCATACCTCCCTTAGTCATCTGGGGCTCCTGGCTCTGTAGCAATGCCATGAAGTAAATTCTGCTCATTTTGTGTGGTGGCTGCCAGTTTCTATCAGGTATGGCATGCTTTCCATTAAGAAAAGAACACAGGGCCATAGATAGAAACAGAGGGGTTAATTCCAGCTGATTACTGCTCCTTGTGATACTTGGTCTCATTTGTAGCCTCAGGATAATACACTGCAGCCCTACACTTTCAGGGTTCTTAGCAGGATCAAACAGGATAATGGCTGTAAAAGCCCTTCAGAAAGCACAAAGTAGCACAGAAACACAAGGCTTTACTGTTACTTAAAACCTCACTTTTATCCCCTGGAATTCAACCTAAAGTCATTTTGGCCTGTCTTTAGGAAAGAGACCTATCTCCAGGAATCACATAAATCATCCTGTGGCATTCAAAAGAATGTCCTTCAGTCACAGACAAGTGACATGGTGGTGCTTTTTACTCCACTGATGGCATTTGCTGAAGCCAGCCAGGTTCCATGGCACTCAAAATAAACACCCTCAGAATCCAAACAGGATCTACTTCAGGGAGCCCATTCTACAATGAGTCAGTTTCTCAACTGAACTATCTGCCATCTCGAGTGAAATCAGCAACACTGGAAAAAGTGAGTAAATCTATCTAAACAGTGGACTTATTCCAGCATCAAAAAAGTATGGAATAGTAGCAGTAAAGGTATCACATCACTGAAACAGATGCCCAACGCTGACTAAGCAAAAAGCACAAGAGTCAGGAGCATCAGCATGGTCACACTCATACAAGAATCAAACCCTGTGCACATGTACGTATTTATATATCTGTATGTATGCACAGCATATATAAATGTATGTACAGTCACATGAAAGATTAGGCATTGCATGTGAAGAGGAGCATGTGTTTTCTGGAGTGGCTTTTAGAAACAGAGTGAAGGGCATATACTAGAGAGAGGCATCCTTTCAGGACTAGTGGCAATCCCCTTTCAAGAGGCCACAGTACAGTGGCCACTCTTACAAAAGGGGTTGGGGGATGGTACACTTACAAGAGACCTTTTCTTTTTACTCTACCTGGTTCTGAGCTGTCTAGGATGAACACGCTATTTGTTTATACAAACGAAAAGTTCAAACATGCAAATAATACAAAAGAAAATGAAATCTAGTAAAGTCTTCACCTATTTTTCAAATGAAGGTAGTACACAGCCAGGAAAAATGGATCAGCTATGAAGAAAGGGTCCCAGATCCATTTGCTGGAGTGGGAGTAGGGCGGCATGTCATACATTTGTGTACTTTTTTCCAGCTAGAAGCCACTGATGGGTGTCCCTTGGGGTGTAACAATCATCTATACATCTATGCAAGCTCCATTATAAACATACAAGGGAGAATCATTCATTTTCTAAGAAGTGATATGGTTCTCATTCTCACATTTTGCATATATGACATTTTGCAATGACTTCTGAAAAATACATGTCAACAGGCAACTCAAATGAGGAACTAATCTTTCACCAAATCCCCCAGCTGTACACATATGTGCAGATATGTGGGGATGAGCTCACTCTATCATGGTCAAGTGCATGAGCGTGTGCTTAATACGAGCTCTGTACCCCAAATCTAATCAATCCTGAGTTAAGACCTGCTTCTCGGTATTCAGTCTTATACCTGTATTTCCCAGGATCTTCCTGATTCTATGTACTCCTATCCTGGGTGTCTCCTGGCTTGCTGGCTCACATGTGTCTTGGCAATGAACATGATAATCCTAGACCACACATGCAACCAGTCTGGCAATGCTATTTAGAGCTGTAAAGCTTTTTGGAGGTGGACCAATTCTCTGTAACAAGCCCCTTTCCAAATGGGACTGTTAGCTCCTGTGACTCACTGAACAGGGGAGCATTTTGTAGACATTGCCAGTACCTCCGTATAGTCTCTCTAGGCTAGCATAATCATCCTAATAGCTCATTCATGTGAGTGTGTTCTGTACTATAAGCATGTCAAATGATCTACCTTTCTAAGACTACTTGATGCTACTGTTACCTTTCTTCACACAGGGAGAACTCAGGCACAACTGTGCATGGAGCAGGCACAAGACTATAAAACTGAGTGGGAAGTCTGGACTAGAGTCTCATCATGTCTGCAAAGCTGCAGTCCATTCAGAGAGGGGCAGAAACTCCACCATTCGTGTCCTTTTCTGACTTCTTGACTGCTGCTCTCTCTGCTAGACTCTGTGGCCTCTGCCCAATCCATAAAAATCTCAAGTCCATCTTTCTTATCAAAAGGTAAATATACAGCTATTTCTAGGTATTGCTAGGGCCACAAAGGAGTCTTTTAGGTCTGTCTAGACTCAGAACCAACAAAGCATACCGCATAACCACACTTTATAGCCAGGGTTTTTTATCTTGTTTCTTCTCCGGGGAATTGGCTGATAAATCTAGCATTGCAGGTGGAGAGGAATGTGTGTTTTCTGGAGTGACTTTCTGGAGCAGAGTGAAGGGCGTACACTAACATTGCAGAGAGAGGCATCCTTTCAGGACTGGTGGCAATCCCCTCTCTGGAGGCCAATTATTCCATTTGAAGGAATAATAAAAATAAGAGTGATGGTGACCAGGCATGGCTGACTACCCACTTTTCAATGAAAGAAACCAGACTTCTTTTCTTAGGCTGCATGCATCAGTTTCTGTCAAAGACACAGGCCACCTTGAGTCACTGCATTAATCAAACTGTATTTAGCACCTAGAGGAACAGGAGGACTGAGAGAGGAAGATCGTGATGGGTCCTACTGGCCAAAGTCCTGGCATCTCAGGCTTCCCATCACCTATGGATTCCCTTTGTCTGCATCTAAGAGCACAGGCTGATTACTCTACGCTATTATTGCTGTGAACCCTAAGCTCTCTTAGCTGAGATTCCCAGAGCCACCCTGGGATATCAGAGGTTCGGGGTGTGGGTAAAGGTCAGTAAGTGTCCCTGTTAGAACAGGCCATGGTAGAAGTTCTGTTCTGGACTTCCAATCCCAAAGCTGGAATGGACTGACCAGAGCAGAAACCAGTTTTGGTTCTGTTCAGGATGACATACTCAAACAACTTACCTATTTGGGAAAAACAAGAACAACAACAAAAGTTCCAGAAGAACCATTCTGGAGCAAATATTTTAAAAGCATCTTAGTATCACTGAAGAGGTGACAAAAAAGGAAAAGGTAAGTAAGTGTTGATGTGGGCAGCTAAAGCCTCATTTCTTTCACAAGACTAAAAGTTGAGTTTAAAGAAAACTTGAACTTCCATTTTGCTACAGACAAAGGAACACAAATCAAGATGCTTAACCAAAAACAAAGAGTCTAAAAGGAGGCTGTCCTTTGCACTTGGATGCCACAGAGGTAACTCTTTGGTTGAAGAAAACCCCAGAAGCAAACATTTTCCTCCTCAGCCAGAGCACTGTATGGAAGTTGTGTTTACAAGAAGCATGGGGAAGATGAGGAAGAATTTATCATTGTGGGTGCTGGATCACAGATTAAATACCTTGGGCCGGGATTTTTTTGTAGGTCAAGGGAGCTTTACAAGCTTTTTTGATAAGGTTCTGATCCAACCGGCCTCCTAGGAACATAGCAGAAGCCAACCTAGATCTCTCTAGAGAAGTCATCTTTTCAAACACTCCAAAATCCTTAGAAACAATTTGTCAATGACAATTAGTAGCATACTGTTAAAAATACCTACAGCTCAGACAATGAAAGGACTGTGAGGCAACCAGCTGAAACAGCAGACATCAGAAACATACTTATTTCTGATGCTAAAATCATCAGACCAAATCATATGTATGTGGCTATGTTTTTAAGAAACATATGAAAGAAATGCTTGAATACATCTATTTGTAGGGAATGAGGGAATGAACAGTAAGAATATATATTTATATATACATATATAGATATAGATATATGATATGAAGATGAACTAGAAAAAGAACTAGACTGGAAAAAGAACCAAATAGAATGCACTGAAATGAAAAGTACTATAACTAAAATGAAAAACTCAATGGAGCAGTTTAACAGTCGATTAGACATAGATGAAAAGAGAATAAACGAACTGAAAGATGTGCAGGAGGGATTCCTTACAAAGCAGCAGAGTGAACCACCAAAATAGAAACATTCAAATGATGGAACGGAACAGGGTCACCTTAGGTGCTTATTCTGACACAGAACCTAGGGAGTTAATCAGACCTATCTGATTCTTCAAGACTAAGTACACTCTCAGGAATGTACGTGATAACCAGGCATAAAGGCCATCCACACCCTGACAAATAGAGACTGTGAACCTCAGGGCTAAACTTTTCCTTCAGTCCAAACTACATTTAATATTTTCTCAATCATTGGACCTTTCTTCTCCAGTGTAGCAGGGTAGGATGTAAAACATTCTTCCCCAGACCAACATATTTTAATTTGATAGGAGTTTAGACAGAAAAGTCAGCATGTGTTTTTGTTGTGGTTTAAATGTAGTATGTTCCTCACAAGCTTATGTGTCTGAACAATTGGTCGCTAGCTGGTGGTGGTGTGTGGGAAGGCTGTGGAACCCTGAAAAGGCAAAGCCCCACAGAAAGAAAAGGGGCACTAGGGGAGAGCCTTGTGATTTTATAGCCTGTTATAATAACTTCCTGTTCACTCGCTGTTTTCTGAGTTCAAATGCACACAGCCAGCTTCCTACTCCTGCCACACAATGCCTTCCCTGCGTGCTGTCACGTCTTTCCCAAGATGATGGGATGTATCTTTCCAATAGTAAGCCACAATAACTCCTTTCTCCTTTAAGTTGCTTTAGTTAGGATAGTTTATCATAACACAAAGAAAGAAGCTAAGATACTTTTGAATGCTTCAAAGCAAACAAATACCCATACTTTTGCTTTGAGTTTGAGGAAATTTACCATCATTGATTAACCTGTTGTAATTTGTAAAAGTATTCGATGTTTGTCTCTCCAATCATGGCAGCCTGTGAAGAGTGCATCTCGAGTTTGTTGATGACTGTTGTGTCTCTATGCTAGATTTCTTAACCTCTTTGTGTCTCATTCACCATGGATATCACACTATCTATATTCCCAATGATCTGCCTCAAATGGTCACTATAGTTCCTAGGACATTAAGTACTGAAAAACCGGAAACCATTATTAATGAACAATGTCTCCATCTCTTGAATTCCATCCCAACCTGATCAAGCCTGTTTTCTATCCTTCCAAATTTCTGTTGCTTCTTCAAAAATGGCAGCTCCCTGACAATTGTCTTAGCCTGGCTCTTCGCCTAATGCTGAATAATGTCAGTTTTTCTTCATTGTGAACAAAACCTAAAAGCTGTCATGTCTAAGTGGTGGTCATTCAAGGAATGTCTTCCCAAGGATGCAGGACAGGGCAGATGAAGGGGAAGGTATACCAGGCTATTAAGGCTTGCTTACAGAATGGTGTCATATTATGCAAGGTCTGCAAGTGATTCAGCAGGGAACTGAAGGCAGATGTCCATGGGTGAGTGATGAGAAGCATATGCGTCTTCTGAAGCAGGGTGGAGCCAGTCTCTCAGGAGTATAACCATTCCAGTAAGCGGGCAGCATTGCCCAATGGGGGAACTTGTTCCCTGTGTTCTTGAAGGTGAGCAGATTGAGGTAAGCATGAATAAGAAAGAAAATCTTGATGCTAATTTTTTTTTTGAGACCATAGGATCAAGTGCAGAGGGCTACAAGCTATTGTACTACTACCAACATTGGTCTACTTCCTCTCACTAGATGTTACATGCAGGTGTATGTGAGCATGAGTGTAACCTTGAGTCTGAGTACGTGAATCTTCAAAGGACCACCTCACTCTTCACTTCTCCACAAGGTCCCCTCAAAGCAGAAGGGACATGGAACCACCTTCCATATGGAGCTGATCAATGTCTCTTCCCTAGTTCTCACTGGCAACAGTTTGTGCCCAGCTGTGTCTACTGTCCCAGTGTAGACAAGCTCCTCCTTCCTGTTACACGTAGTCTGGACCAGTGTTAAGGCCAGATCAGGAAGGGAGGGAATTGTGATAAGGAACTATGTTTCCTAGAAGGGAAGGTCAGTCAGGCTGACATGCCATATGCCATTCCTGATGCTCAGGGCACTCTCTGAACTAAGGATGTGTGAGCATACCCTACTCTGTGTGTGTGTGTGTGTGTGTGTGTGTGTGTGTGTGTGTGTGTCTTACAATTGGTCCCTACCCCCAACAAGGCATGCTTATCAATTTAATGACACTTTACATTTTCTGAGTGTTATAAAACCATTAATAATTGAGCAACGTTCCAAAACAATATTCAGCTAACTTCTCCGGAGAGAAAGAAAGCTGTAATTAGAAATATGGCAGTCTATTCGAGAAGGCCACATTTAATTAGTTCATTTTTATTTAATTTAGGTAGCTCTTCAGCAAACAGCTCACAGAAAAGATGCCAGAATGTTCCTAAGATTTCCTCATGAAGCCTAGGGTACTAGCTCCTCAGACAGTGGAGCCCAACGTCTAGTGAATGTGTTGAGTGTGTGCCCTCACCAGCTGGGCTGCAGGGACGTTTCCCCTTCATCCCATTTACTCATGTGCAACTGTGGAGAAATAGGTTACCTATATCTCAGAGGCCCATAAGCCGATTACTGTGAGGCGATGCTTATCCAGCACTTCCTAATGCAGAGCCCAGCACAACATATTACACATGAAAAACTGGTGGCTGAGGAAACCCCTAACCCAATTTTAACACTGATAACTCAGGAGAGCATGAAGGCAAGGAAGACTTCTTTATTCACCTTGGTCCTAGATTTCCCAGAATATTTTTAGTCTCAGGCATTTATTACTTTAACAGTTAAAAGAAATAGTTATTTTTTAAATAAACTAACTATAGATTTTTAAGAGGCACCAGAAGCAAACATATTTTATTGGAAAGTTCAGGCTGGAGGTGATCTGGGCAAGCGCAGGGAATAGCTTAGCAATACGGGGCTCTGCTTGGATTGGGTCATGAAGAACCTCATCTTCTAATGATGCACTTGGCTGCCTAGAACCTTCACTACTATGTAGTATGCACACACAACATCTCCAAACAATGTGCCTACCAACGGTGGGCCCCACCTACATCTGGCTTGGCACAAAACCTCCTTTCTGAAACGTAGAATCTGTTTTCCTTGCCCTGAGAAGTGTCAAACTTATACCGACTCTATTCAGATATATTCCCAGTTATGTCCACGTTCTGGGTAGGGGTAACGAATGATCTGGCCTGAATTGGTTGTAGATGCCATGTGCAATAAGGCAAAATTGTGACCTCAAGGGAACTTTTAGGCAAAATCCTGTATTTCCCACCTTGTGCCTATGCATAATTGGGCAGCACAAGATTGATACATTATGAAAAAAGATATACACAATAGAAAAGTGATTAAATGATCTAATCTGTCAATCAAAACAAAGAACCGCCCTTCCTATGCCCCTTAATAAATAAATTCTTCTGTGCCTCCAATCCTATAAGAGGAAACCATCCTCTCCCCCATCAGAACAGTCACTTGACTATCTCCACTCATGGGTCTCCTGCTCTCCTGCAGTGTTTTCCCATTTTTCTCTTGCTCTGCTTTAAACAAACTTTCTTGGCTACTCTACAATCTGTGTGATGACCTTTCACTTCACTCCTGAAAAAAATTCCATGAACTTGAGAACAACCCAGCTCAGACAGCAACCCCAAATCATTGGTAATAGAAGACTCTTGACCTCACTAAAAAGAGCTAATGATGAACTACGAGCAGAGTGAGTGTTGCCAATCTGTCCTGGATCAGCTCTCCAAGGCCATGTGGCATTTCAAGACAACACATCCCGGCTGAGTTACTGACACTTTCCGTTGGCAATGCACCCTTCCTATCTCTATAAGCTCCACTCTGCCTTTTTTCAGTCCAGAAACCATGGCATCAGCTGTGACACTTCTCATCAAATTCCACAAGCAATCCTCACTGACAACCATTTCTCACCATATCCTTCCATCCTGCTCTGGGTACCACTCTTGGATCCCTTTAAGAGTGGTGCCCCCATCCACTAATTCTACCACTGTCCTATTCCCAGCCCAGCAGCAGGAGCACCTGCCATAATGCAAAATCACAGTTCTGCTGGTTTCATCTCATCTCATCCAGAACCGAAGCCAGGATTCCTTCCAGACAGCAGGCTACCTCCTGTCTGTCTGTCTGTCTGTCCACCCACAGTTCACACTATTTTCCCTTTCACACTCTTCCTGACCCTGCAGAATGTTCCCCTATCCCTGCATTTCCTCTTATATACATATAACCAGTCTAGACAGTAAATTCATTGAAGATGGAGATTCCAATCCACCTTATTCACTGCTGTGTGTCTTTAGAAGTGTCTGTTATGGAGCAGACACTCAGTGAGCATCTACTGAGTAAATGGTACCAACAAGTAAGAATTCCATGTCAAAATAGCTGAGAAAGTCAATTTAAAGGAGTAAAGTGTTAATTTGGATCCTGGTTTTGGTCTCTGGTCAGTCAGCTCTGCTGTTTCAGGGCCTTGGTAAGGTAGAACATCAGCGTGAAAAGCCTACAGTGCCACTCAGCTAAAGGCAGCCAAGAAACAGAAAGAAACAGGACAGTGTCAGGAATAAAGACATGTCCAGTGACTTATTTCCTTCACTGAGAACCCAACCTCCTAAAGCAGTGGTTCTCAACCTGTGGGACGAATATCAGATAGCCTGTATTTTATGTGTTTATATTATAATTTATAACAGTAGCAAAATTATGTCATGAAGTAGCAATAAAATAATTTTATGGTTGACGGTCACCACAACATGAGTGTCACTATCTTAGGAAGGTTGAGAACCACTGTCCCAAATTATTTATCGTCTTCTAAAACTCTGATGAGCTGCGAATTCCTGAGTGGCTTAACCATGGGTGAGGTCAGGGCCCATATGATCCAATCTCTTTTACAAATCCTGGTGTAAGTTTGTGAAGGGCATTTCATGTCCACACTGAACCCACAGTGACGGACATTACTTGTGGTAATCTGCTATGTGACTGTGTTCCTCTTTGCAACCACACTTCAACCCAGACGTCTTTCTCAAGTTTCCTTTGCAAGCTCAAAGAACACATGGCTGAGGCACTGTCTGAAGTCCACCTCCAGAGGCTTGGGAGAGTCACCTTAATTTGAGGACTCCTACAGTTAGAAAGGACTACCATGATGGGCAATTTAATTACACCATGACATGCTCTTAAGAGGGGCTCAGGTTTTGCAAGGTTATTCTGTCTCCTCATCAGCAATGTGGGTTGGTGTTTGTGACTGCAGCTGATGTCACCGGTTTCAGGTGCATGTATACATGTGCATTCCCTCCCCCAAACTTATAACTGTTACTGAAAAGCAAAGTGAGTGACATTTCCAGCTTTGCTTTCCTGGTGGAGAGTCCATTGATCACAACTGACATTTATTGAAACATTCCCTAGCAAAAACATACCTCCTGATTCTACCTCCTTCTGAAAATGCCAACAAATATGCCTGAGGCAGCAGGAGGTGGGGGAGGAACAGAATAAAATCATCTATTCACTCCCCCTACAATCAGGTTGCTTTGCTAATATCATAACTTTAATTATTTCTCCTGTTCTTGACAGCCCACGTTGTTAGTCTAACCCTCACCCGGTATTGATTTGGCTCTGCTAAAAACACGTATCAGCCGGGCACCAAAAATTGCCTGCTCAAGTTCCTCGCTAGGCCAGCAGCATATAGCATGCATATTAAATCCGGCCAGCACTTACGCTAGAGCAATCGCAACTTTATGATCGTGTTGGTTTTTAAAGCAAATGTTAATGAAATATGCATTACTTATAGCAAATGACACTCCCAGTGGGGCACATTTTAATTAGTGTAGTTTGTTCAAAGAAAAGCAAATTTAACTCCTCCTCATCTGTCACTAGACTTGCCCTGCAACCTGAAGGCAAAGTGAGAGATGACAGGAAAGGAGACAGATGAGCCCTCCCAGGCTAACATGAGTGTGGGAAAAAGGAGCAGGGGAGTGACCGATTCATTTGCAGCCACAGTAGCTCGGAGCTGCTTTTTAACAGTGACACATCTGGACTAGTGACTTCCCAGACTCTGGACTCATCTTTCAAGGGAGCAGACCCAAGGAAAGTCAAGCCTGGTGGCTTCAGAGTGATGTCCTTACATCTCCTTGTTGCCTACTAACTAGTTAGAGTGTTGTGTTCGTTTCTTTGCTGTGACAAAGTAGCACATGTGGGCTGGGGAGAGAGCTTAGGCAGTAAAGTGCTTTCTGTGCAAGCACAGGGGCTAGGAGTCGAGCCTCAGAACCTGTGTAAAACAGCCTGGCATGGTGAGCCACACTTTCCAGCATCAGAGAGACAGAGAAAGGAGAACCTCCAGCCTCACAGCCAAGCTAAATCAGTGTGCCACAGCCCTGTGAGAGACATCATGATCCCCAACCAGTGCCTGCGCAATGATACCTGAGATTGTCCTCTGGCATCATATGCATACACCTGCATGTTCATCTGTACACACACACACACACACACACACACACACACACACACACACACACACAAATAGTAGAATGTAGCTTAAACCAACAGTAATGTATTTGTTCACAGTTCTCAAAGTCAAGAGTCCAAATTCAATCTTTCTCTACCTCTCCCTACTTCTCTGGTGGCTGCCAGCAAACCTTGGCTTTTGTGTGTATCAGTGTGTATCACTGCCTTCATGTGTCTTGGGTGTCTTTGTCTTTTTAAATCTGCTTATTAGTTATGTTGGAGTTAGGGCCCACTTGGACATACCATGACCTCACTAGGGAGGTTAGTTTTCTGTCAACTTGATCAATCTGTGGTGCTCCTCTTTTAGTCAAAACTACCAGTCCAATTAGTGCTGTGAAGGGATTACACTCAACCTGAATAATATCTGAACTGGTGGACTGGATAAGGCAGATGATGCGGCTGGGTCTCTAATCAAGCTAAAGGCATGTGAAATCAGGTTCTTGCATGAAAAGGGCCCTGACTGCAGCATGGGCCCTTGGGTTTCTGGCATGTTGGCATGCACGGGACTAGTATGAGTCAATTCCATAATGTGAATGAATGAATGAATGAATAAATCTCTTATTGCTGGTTCCTTGGCTAACTGATTATCTGCTCAACTTCACTATATCTACAAAGACCTTTAGTCACACATAAGGTCACATGATATTCACAGATCCTAGGTGGGCATGGCTTTCAGACCAGCACAGACATGGTGAATACCAGAGTCTTGATCTTCAAAGCCTGTTGACTAGATCATACAGTGGTGTCTCCTGGGAGTCTGGCAGAGATGCAGCCTCTCCAAACCCTTCCTGGACTTGCTGAATCAGAACCTTCGTTTTAACAGATCCAGACAATTTATGTATGCATTACAGTTTGCGAAGCACTGGGCTGGATAATCATGTTTCCAAGCAGTGATGGTGTTTATAATGAAAGGCCCGGAGTCTAGACACTGTGAAAATCGGATGACTTGAAAGGAACAGGTCAAGGAAGAACAAATTTAGAAAACAAGTAGAGAGAGTGGGAGCACTGAATGTAAGTCGTAGCTTACTAGTCAATTGACATGCATCGTACCAATAGCTGAGACCGCATATGGATTTGACAACAAAATAAAGTGGGTTCTAATCAACTGGCTTCTGGGGAAAAATCCCCCGGGACAGAGAAGAAAAATTTCATCAGCACTGTCTGGAGTCTAGATGGCCTTCCCCAATCTTGTCTCATCAAAGGCACTGCTGTGCTGATGTCACTGCTGGGTGACAGTGTGGCACTCAAATGGCCAGGTCTTGCTCTAGGCTTTCACTGTAACTCATGTTGACATGAAGAAATGTTTCATTTTCAGATCCATACGTATGAATTTTTAATGAACGGTGTCAAAGAAATCAAATATTTCCCCCTCTATTCCACTTGGCAGAATCAGATTTTGACCCTCTGCCAAACAACCATAAATCATGTTCAGCAGAGAAAGGGGCAGGACCCAGGGGCCCTGCATGTGCATTAGCCAGCTAACTTCCTGCTGTCAGACCTTCACCTGAGCTGTTACAGGTTACAGAGAGAGCAGGAGGATAGAGTATGGGAAAGGAGAGGAAAAGAAAGGGAGGAGGGGGAGAGAGGGGAACACACTTTGAGGACTACAAACAGGAGGTGTACAATGGCTGATGACTGAGTCAGAAAAACAAAACATAGAGACAATTAGTATTTCTTCCCTGAAGATGGAGAGGCCATCTCAATCACTAGTCTTTAGCTAGGGTGATGTTGATCATTATTGTCAACATCTTTATCAATGGGAGTGATTTAGAATCTAGGTGTGCCTATGAGTGTGAACCCAGATAGGAAGCAGAGAAGCGAAGACACATCCCAGGTGTGGGGGCAGCATGGCTGGGGTCTCAGACTGAATAAAAAGGAGGAAGTGACCTGAGAACCAGCAGCCATCTTTCTCAGCTTCCTGACTTTGGTACAGTGTGGCCACTTCTCTCCTGCCTTCCCCAACTCCTGGTCATGACTGACTGTTACCAAAATAAACTCTTGACTCCCTAACTTACTTTTGTCAGGTATTTGGTCCCAACAATGAGAAAAGTAACAAAACATGTTGTACATGTGTGTTACAAAGATATAAATCAAGAACTTCCTGTTTCAAGAGCACTTTGTTCTAAGTTCCATGAAAAACAGCAGAGTCCTAATAAATTAAATTGCAATCAACATTAGAGGGAGGTGTCAGTGTTAAAAACAGATACCCTGTCTTACCTTGCAATGTTGGAAGGATATTTTAAGCAGTAACACCCCATGCTGGCAAAGATGCAACATAAAAAAGGGGAAGCGGTCCAATCGCTTGTAGGGGCTGTAAACAGTTCTAGTTCAGTTTAGTAATAAAAATGCAATGAGCCCTCAAGTGTGTTTGGGGCTGATAGAAACTCTAGAAACAACTGACCTAAAAAAGTAATCCAAAATAGAAAAATTTAAAAAGCTATAAAGTTTGTTATGGGGGCTAGCAAGACAGCTCAGTGGGTAAACCACTTGTTGGGGATGTGTGCAGCACCCACATAAACGCCAGGTGACTGTAGCCGCCTGCATGTAATCCCAGCACTGGGGAGGCAGAGGCAGGGCATTCCCAGAGCAAGCCAGACAGCTAAACTAGCTGAATCAGAGACCTCTAGATTCAAGTCAGAGATCCTACCTCTCCATGGCAGAAAGAAACTGAGGCACCAAGGTGAACCACACGCACTTGCACCCCCACACAGGCAAACATATGCGCGCACGCATGCACACACGCGAGAATGCGCACACACGTGCACAGCAGATACACATATAAAAAGAGAGACTGTTATAGCCCTGTGAAAAACAGCTTATTGGCAAACCCCAAGCGTCCATAGCAGTCATGTGAATAAACGAAAATAAGGTGGACCCATCTGAAAGAACATCACATAGCCATTAAGGACACCAAGCACAAGTTTACAGGATGGAGAGATACTTACTGAAGAGTGAGAAAATAGGATGCAAAGCAATGAATATCCTAATTGGAAGGACCAAGAGACTCTATTATCTTAGCACAGAAAGAAGGTGGAAGGAAGAGCGCCAATTGCTGTAATGCTTATTTCTGGAAGCAGGAAACACAGGTTTATTTTCCCCAGTCTATATTCTTGAAACATCCTGTAATCAGAGTGTATACGTCCATAATAATGGAAGCAAGACTTTATTGTGTTTCTGAAAAACAAATCAGTTGCATAAGATTTAAAAAGGATGTCCTTTTCCACAAACAATAAAAATTGAACCCTGGCTAGTTCAAGGTGAAGCACATTTGTAACACTGAATTTTCTAACATTACCTCTAGGTCTGAGATGTTGGGGAACCTGGCTGCTTCCTTACAAAGCACCTAGCTCTGCTGTAAATGCTTTGCTTAAGAAATTAAAGGAGTCAGCCTGTCAGCTTTAAACCACTGGATGGTGGGAAGAGTCTCACACAGTTACTTCTCCTGCTGAATTCCATGACTTAGAAGGGATGTGCTGTACGGTTCAGAGAACTGGTGGATGGATAGATAGTCAGCGACCAGATTCGACACTTCTCCTTGCCAGTGGTCAGCCCCAACAACAGTATCTTGTTTCTACAGCAAGTCAGTGTACTTGAAATCTATCATCTCTAGATTGTTTTTTTCCATTCAAGCAAAAATTTTTGAAGCAGGCCATCTGTTTCTGGAAATGAGGAGCAATTTAAGGACAGATGTAAGGTGCAGGGACAGGGGAACAATTTCATCTGAGCAATGAGTTTATTGATGTCCTCTCCAAGTGGCTGACTCATTCAAGTTTAAACCAAGTGGCTTTTGAGTGGGTCTAAGCTCGTTGCAGCAGAAGCAGCAGGAAGAAGATGAGGAGGAGGAAGAGGAGGAAGAAGAGGTCATTCCTGATGGGCAGTTGTCCTAAGGCCTATGTGTCCATGTAAGGCATCTTCACAATTTTAATCTTTTTTCAAAGCTGAGTGGAGAAGATCCAAGATAGATAGTTGCTGATATTCACAGACTCAGTCAATGTCAACTCTTAAATAACCCAAAGTCTCACTAGGGGTAGTGGCAGATGCAATGTCTTAATCCAGTAATCCAGTCCTGTTACCAATGTCTCTTGTCTCCCAGAAGCTCTTGGTGTCTATTTCTGTAAGCTAGTGAAGCAAGGGCAGCAAGGTGTGCGGCCACTACTGACCCAACAAACAGAAACTGCTGTGTGTGGAGTCCACATGTCTTGTCCAGTACCCTAAGCCTTCCCTCTTAGCCATCGGTCATCTTAATATATGCACACTAATTTATACTGCAAACACCATCCCTTGTCAATCCAGCCACCAAATATTAAGGATTTTTGAACCAATTTTGTGGACTCAGTTCTCTCCTTTTCCCTTATGTAGATCCTGAGGACTGAACTGAAGTTGGCAGGCTGCAGAGCAAGCACCTTTGCTTGCTGAACTAGCTCATCTTCTTTTTCTTTGTTTCATCTTCTTTTTTAAAGGAGGAAAAAAAAAAAACTACTTGAAGCCCAATCACCACCACCGTACATAGACCACTCTTTAGGAAGCCACCATCAGTACTTGAGGAAGTAGTCACGTAGGCACATCAGTACACGGATAGGAAAGGAAGAGACTGGATGGAAAGGAGCCTTAAAAAGCACCCACTTGCAACTTGGTATCTTGGATCCACATCTCCCCAAACCCATTATCCATGCCATGCACATTACTTACCCTACCACACATCACAGGTACACAAGTCAGGGCAAGCACTTTGATATGGATCCCAGAAACTAATTCCAAACCCACTGGGATATGAGCTGCTTTTGTGCTGGGGATCAGCAGACTGGGTCAGCTAAGCAGTCTCAATGAGAAAGTAGGGGGGTGTTTAATTGAGGGAAAGGAATAGATTCTTTTCAGGCTCCACTTCCATCCACGCTATCCATCTACCAATTACAAGCAAGTTCTTATCCAGGCATTAAAGCAGGCAACTGCCTGTGCTGGCATCCAACCAAAACTGCTTATCTTCAGTCTTCCATCATTCCAGACCCCTTTCCTGATTCCTCATCACTGGCTTCTTGCCTAATGCATTTGCACTACTTTTTCTGCCCCTGGAGTTAGCTCCTTGAGTTTCCCTCTGATACCAAACACTCTTGCAGACACATGGGCCCGGCAGTGACCTGGTCTTTGTTTCATCTGTCTGAGAATGAAGAAGCTGTTTGGCCTCTCAAATCTGTCTATATCTGTCCTGCTAAATATCACAACCGCTGAGGCCTGTGCATGGGGTCCAGTTCTAAGGACACGGCTGTCTCAGAATTTGAAATATTCCAGAAAGGAAGACTTGTGAGAAGGGGCTGGGGAACTGCAGCAAAATTCACCAATGCATTCTTAACACCAAGACTCCATGCCAACCTGAATTTCCATTGCAAATCAAGCATTCACCGGGCCCACCATTAGTTAAGCTCAGCGCCCTGGCTAATTAAGTCAGTCTCTGGTGGGGAAGAACAGATTTAAGGGCCATCATCAGCTCCTGTCTGAGATGCTCACAGCTGAGGCTCGACTTCATTCTTCATGCAATGTAGAGCAAATCAAAGCTAATGCCAGAGCATGGCCACAGCTGACTGGGCCTCCCTCAGTGATGTGCACTCAAGCCCCAAGATGTCACCGGCTCACATGTCATTTCTCTACATTAACATTCTGTCTGGGTTCTTGCTTCACACTCAACAAGTCTACTGCAGGCTGTAAATAAGGAGGCGAAGGACAGGGAGGTATGCCAAGAACGCTCACACATGGCTCACAGGGCGACAAAACCCATATTAATAATGTGATCTGAAGAGACTCGAGGAACACTGGAGCTGCTGTCACTTCTCCTTAGATGAAGAATCCTGCCAGTGGGGGTGATTGATATTCTAATTCTTCAAACTGCATCTTTCTAAAAATGTAGATTAAACTTACCCAAATAGTTCTGATGCTCTTTCAACTCTCCCCCGGCACCCTGTCCCTCTCCCATGGGGATTAAAAATACCATGCCAGGATTTATATTTGGTTCAAATTTGCTTAGCACACCAAGGCTAAATACAGCTTATGCACCACTCACGCTTCCAAAACCACTTACTTGGAAACATATGAAACAGTAATGGAATGATTTATAGTTTTCTCTTAGCTCTTTCATTGCTGATTTACGGAGATCTCTCCAGGGGTGATTATTTTTGGATATTTCAAAATCTGTAGACTGCCGAACTCTTGATAGATGTTAATGTATTTTCAGAGCGCCTTATGTTAACTGACACATTTCATTCATTTAAACATTTAATGAGCACCTATGATGCATTACATACAATGGGGCTATACAAAGCTGGTCTTGTGTCCTCAGATAACTTACACTTGTCCCCAGTTACTCCAGTTAGGGGTTGTGTTGCCACAGTGACTATACTTACTGGCAAAATAAAATCTCCCTGGTCAGAAGCCCAGGATGGACACATCTACTATGGTATCCATCTTTCCTCTTTAACTAGAGGAACTGGTTAAGTCCTGCATAGAAATGGAGTTGTATCTTGGAACTGTCAGACTGCATCTACCCATCTATCGATCCATCGACCCATCCATCCATCCACTCACTAATATACTTATGTATCATCATCTGCCATCCATCCATCCATCCAGCCAGCCATCCATCTATCTATCCACTAATATATTTATGTATCATCCATCTATTCATCCATCCATCATGTCATCTACCCATTCATCATCTGTCATCCATCCATCATCTGTCATCCATCCATCCATCATCTGTCATCTACCCATCTATCATCATCTGTCATCCATCCATCCATTATCCCTCCATCTGTCATCTACCCATCTATCATCTGTCATCCATCCATCATCCATCCATCTGTCATCTGTCCATCAATCCATCCATTCAACTATCCTTTGCTTCACAGGAATCTTGGGGAGAGCACACTCAGTGTATCATACCTAACCACCTCTTGAAAAATGCCAAATATTGTCTCCTCTCACCTAGTAGAAGAAGAAATCAGAGAGAGATGGGCATTCTGGAAGTCCAGGATCTGGCTTCCATCTTGGGTTCCTAGTACATAATTGCATGACATCCAAAGGTCACTAACGCACTTTCAACTCTAATCCTCTCATTTCTTTAAAAAGAAAGAAAGAAAGAAAGAAAGAAAGAAAGAAAGAAAGAAAGAAAGAAAGAAAGAAAGAAGACAACCAACGCAGGAGGTAAACCATGGCTACAAAGGGAATCGCCATTACTTTATTCAGAGAGCTCCCTTACCCGCCCTCTGTAGATGTGTCAGTGTCTTTCTCTATTGCTGCCTATCTTATTAATTTTTGAGGCAGGGTCTCACTGTTTTGGCAAGACTGGCTAGTGGCAGGTTCAGGGGATGTCTCTATCTCCCCCCCTCCCTGCGTTGGAGTTGCAGGAGCCATGCTTGGTGTCTTTCCCATGACTGTTGGGGATCCAACATCAGGTCCTCATGCTTGCACAGCAAGCGCTTTACCTTCTGAGCCATCTCCCAGGCCCATCCAAGACCCTATTCTTTGACAGGCAAGTTGAACAAGGACCTAATAAAAACATTTAGAAGGAAAAAAATAACCTCTGAGAAACTAATGAAAAGAATTAACTTTTTTTGTTGTTGCTGCTGCTTCAGCAAGGCTAACATGGGCTACGGGGCAAGAGCAAGCACTGCTGTGTGGAATAATTAAATCTTTCAAGGAGGGCCTGGCTCAACTGCCATGCTAAATGGGAAGCTGGAGTCTCTTGGGTCTTAGCTACACTGGCTAGTAGATCACACTGGCTTTCTAGGAACTTCGATCTTCTGGTTACAGTGGCAAAGGACCTCAAGGCTGGCCTGTGTGGATCACAATATTGCCCACAAATGGCCTGCTGGAACTCCAGCATTTCCACATTCCTGGAATGCCCTTTCAAGCACAGGCTCAGCTTTATTCTGTTTCAGGCTCAACGGAGGAAGGGGAGGGGTACTTTCACTGCTGTCAGAACACTGCTTATCTGCCTCACGCACAGCCAGTGGTGAGGATTTAGAAATTCTCTGCTACTGTCTTATCAGCTCTGGGCAACGAACAGGGTCTGGGATGAAGCCTTTTGGGGGGTTGGGCACTTTGAGAAGCTGCAGGGGGCCAGCACTGGGCATCTGTGGGCAGACTCAGGCTTCGGACAGAGGGATGAGACAGGATCATGTCTGGCCTGCTGTCATATGGAGTGTCACTTGTCTTCTTTTTCCATGGAATGGTTGCTACACACTACCAACACCATCTCTTAACTCCACCCCTCCTCATCCCCCTCATTTCTAGTCTATCTAATTGAGGCTTCTATACTTCCTTTAATTTTTTTCAATTCAAGAAAACCACACTAAGAAAGGCTCTCTTCCAGTCACTCATTCCAAAACAGTCCCACAGAGTTCCCATCTGCAGCAGCCATTCTGAATGACAGGGAACACATCCATGTTCAGAACAAAAGTTCTGCCCTGGTGACCTTACAGACTGGGGCTTATATCACAGGCTAATTATAGACTACAGTGTTTGTAAGTAGACAGTTAAGTGACAAAACTAAACAATCCCCAGCATCCATGTTAAAAACCTGAGTGTGATGACAGCCTGTCACCCAGTCCTGGAGACAGGGGCTTGGTGCCTAGGCAGCCAGCTTAGCCTACTAAGTGAAGTCCAGAACAGAGACTTTGTCTTAAAAACCAAGAAAGCTGGCTCCTGAGGTATGTACACAACACACCACCACCACCACCACCACCACCACCACCACCACCACCACCACCACCACAATCAAAATATCCCAGAATTATGACACATGCCACCAACATGAAGAGTATGTAGGGGCAAGACAGGAAATAGGTTGCAATTTTAACAAAGGCAGAAATGTGGGGCATTCCCCTTGAAATAGCTGTACCAAAGAGAGACCTGAACACAGACTCTTGGGTATTTGGGACATAGATGTTCTACCTGGAAAGAACAATTCAACCAAATAGGAGAATCACCCAGAAACAGTGACACTTTTGGAAACCTAGTCACACTGAGACCCTCCTTGGAGAATACCATAGTGCAGTGTTTGGAATATCAGGTCTCTGTCAAACATAAGATGAGAAACTACCATAGTGTGTCAGGACCAGCTGAAAATGAAGAGATATGAGTAATCTAAAGACATCAGTGCATTGTGTGTACAGCATATTACCCTCTTCACAGTTATCCTTCCTCCTCAACCATTAGATGCAGGACACAGGTTGATATCAAGCTCTCAGTGAGATTACCTTTTGGGTATCTGCACTCAACTGTTGCATATCCTCCTGTGTAGTCTGTATGCATCATCTTGAGAATTCCTACAATACCTAGTGCAGTGCTCCGAAGTTAGACTGTGCTGTTTACAGAATTACTACATGTAAAAACATAGCCAAGAGCTTGCTTGTTTCTTTCCTTTCGTATTTTTAGTTGGCATAGGTGAAGACGATGAAGGGTAACTGGCTGTGATTTTAAAAGCACTCCTTCTGGGCTGGGGTCAAAATGGCTTGAAAACTTTGAAATCACAGGAGTCCTTCTCCTGTCCCCTCTCTGCTTGGCGCCTCCCTTCCTGCACATTACAAAACCTTCCACTCCAGCACCTGGAGCACACAGCTAAAGAAAACAGGCTCCCCATCACCTAGACAGCTTCCAGAGTGGAGAATGCCTCTGCACCCACCAGACACCACCCAGGTCAGGAGTGAGGGCATGAAGACTTTCCCTTCAGGGGGCAGAACTGTGTCCTGCCCAGGAGGTATGCAGTCCTTACAATGGTTCCCAGGACACTGCCTTTGGAACTGGTAGGCTCATGGTGCCGACATGAAAGGGTCAGGAGACTCCAGTGTATGGCTCTCTTCACAGCCCTCCTCTCGTCTGCCCCTAGGTACTCTGAGATAGAGTTCCCTGACCTCAACCACTGTCATCTGCTCTCCTGGCCAAGAGCCCATGGCTCATCTAAGACTTTAAAACCTAACAACTAAATAAAAAGAAACATTGAAAAATCAGCAGGAGTGAAATGCTCACAGGTGGCATTGTGGGAAACTCCTCAGCTGGATCTCCTCTTTCTTATTTCTCCTGACAAGACAGTTTGTCCCACAGCCCACAGGAGTCTGGCTTTGTGTGGACAAACTATTCCTCAATTTGTCATATACAAAGCCCTAAACAGGGAAGTATTATTAATGTTTCCATTTAAAAGCATGGAGGGGAGCAGAGGGGAGGCAAGGGTCCTTTGTGATGACTTTGGGGTTGCAAGGAGCCAAGCATCCAGACTCCATCAGCCCCTTTCGAGCTACCAGGAGCCTTTTGAAAGGGGTCCTGTCGTTCTGCAGAAGACCAACAGACTGCCCTTAATAGAATTTTTCAAATTGCCTAAAATTGCTGCTTCTATTCTCAGCTCAAAATCACAGGCCTTGCTCTTTCCCACCCTCCCCCCACAGTGACTCTGTGCCCCTGAGAACTGTGCTAACAACAACATCAACAGAGCCTAGCGTTCCTGAGGAAGAAGACATTTGTTGCAGTTCAGCTGGCTCCAAGGAGGCTGTGAGTGACACACATTCTCCCCGGTGGTTTCAGAAGCGACTTGATTTTGTTTTTTAGAAGACGATAGTCAAGGAAAAAAAAGTGATTTATGTTGCATTCTGAAAACATTACACATCAAATCCTAGAAATCTCTGAAACTTTTATGGTGCTGAGGATGATGAATGTTGACCTTCCTCTCCTGTCATCTTCCTTCAGCTGTGATAAGGCATAATCATTTCCAAACGGTGCTGCATCAGAGAGTAACCCAGGACCGATTTTCCTAGTCTTACCCACATCCAACCTCAGGAGACACTGTGAGCAAACAAACAAATCTCAGCTTATGCACACTGGAAGAGGTGGGTCTTCCAAAGGTGCCATTGCCTTCTGGGGCCCAATTTCTTTCAGCCCAGGGCCATCATGACAAGTGACTCTTGGTGAACATTCTGGTCTAACACAGGGTCTTGCTGGGCAGAGCTGGCCATAGGAACCAAAGGCGGGCTTTCAGAGTGTGGTGACATTGTCTTATACAAACTGCTTTTAAAGTGGAATGCAGTCTCTCTGTAGGGACAGTTAACTCCTCCCATTCAACCCTGAAGTCTCAACCACTGCAGTGCCCTCCCTCTGGCCCTTGGTCCTCCATTGAAGCAAAGCACTTGGGACCCTGGCTGCACTTCAGGCTCATAAAGCTCCACTTTAAACCGCGAGGGGCACGCCCCTTGCATGGCTGCTGTAACATACAGCCAGGGAAACGCTAAAAAAATGGAGAGGTTGGAAACTGACTCATCTGGGAACACTCAGCTCAATGCTCTTTCCCCACTGGCCTCTGTAGGCTCTGCCCTGGTAACTAAGGCAGGCCAGCGTTTAAAAGTCAGGGGAAAGACAATGTGGGACTCTTGAGGACCCACAGTAGACTCACAAGTTCTGTGAGCCAGGCACCCAGTGAACAAGAGTCTCCTTCAGTGACAGGAATCTGTGCTGGGGGCTGTGTTAAGGACTTTTGAGTTCTAACTGTCGTATAATTTGAGGACGGTATTAATGGGTATTTTTGTAGAGAGAAACTGAGGCTCAGAAATATGAAGCAATTCACCCAAGGTCACACAGCTAGGAGGTGATGTAAGTTCGACCTGTTCTGAAGCTGGAGCCAGACTGGAGAGGAAACAGACAGCAATTACGGAAGTATCAAGTACAAGCATAAGTCAAAATAATCGCTGCTGAAGCAAACTGTCTCAGAATAAAATCTTTAGCGACAATTCCTTAAACAGAAGAGGAAGAAAAATAATTTAGAATTCTTGATGACATTTTGGGGCAGAGCTTCAAAGGCCCCCGAATAAGTAATGAATGCCATTAAAAGGACACAGTGGAGTGGCTGAATCACAGGCACAGGGTGCCAAGAATGAGCCGAGAGAAGAAGACATTTGACACTACGCTCTTTGGGTTGTTAACAACATCTGAAAATCTTTCTAAATCAGCACATTTCCTAGACAGCTGCAATCCACTCTGGGGAGCCTGTCAGCTACCGATTAATTCCTGATCAATGAGAAACCACATGACAGCAAATAAACCAGGCTAAACCAGAGAGGTTTGTGGGTCTGGGGTCAAATCAAAGGCTTACCCTTTCAGAGTTCAAAACCAAACTCTGAGCTAGTGAAACCATTTTCATTATAAAGAACCTAGCCTCGGGTCTTTTATTATAGCATCAGAGATTGGACAAATAGGACCAAAGAAGGAAAAAGAGAAAAGAAGTTGATGAGATGAGCCCCCAAAGCAGGACTTGTAAGAAGCCAGCTGGAAGCAGCTTGGGGTCATCTGGTGATTGATGTTGCTCAAACATAACTTAGAGAAAAGGAACCAAGAGGGACTGAATGGCAGATTCTCCAAGTAAGTTACATAGCTGACTGCAGCCTGTGGCATGGCTATGCACAGTAGAGCAAAAGCTACATGGCACTGGGGGAAAAGATTCTGGTTCATTTATATTCACAAAACACAAGTTTGTTTTTAGTAGGACATGTCTGGATCTCTGTTATTATTTCTAAGAGTGGAACAATGGCTTCTAAGATCATGTGACCATGGGGCAATTAAATATTTACAGATGGAGGTTTTCTGGAGAAGTCAGTTGGGTGAAAGACAGTAGCAGGGCTTAAGAACTCCCAGGCTGTGACCTGCTGGGTTTAGTTGCCTCTTGATCACCAGTGGTGGGTCACCAAGTAGTTCCATGCAGTGCTTGAAAGTCCAGGAGGGGCTGGGGAGATGGTTCAGTTGGAAAAGTGCCTGTTGTACAAGCATGAGGACCTGTGTTTGCATCTCCAGCAACCATGTAAAAAGCAGGTGTGGAGCTCATGTCTATAAGCCTAGCCCTGGGGAGGCAGAGATCTGAGCTCTTTGGGGTTTACTGGCTAACTGAATCAGTGAGCTCCAGGTTCAGTAAAGACCTTGTTACAAAAAAGAAAGTGGAAGGATGGGGATATGCTCAGTGGCTGAGAACACTTACTGCTTTGCTGAAGACCAAAGTTTGGTTCCTAGCATCCACACTGAGCAGCTCACAACAGCTTATAGCTCTACTTAGAGAACTCAACATCTTCCAGCTTTGGTGAATACCTGCCTTTACATGTACCTACCTACAGACAAACACATACACACTAAATATAATAAATGTTAAACAAGTAAGGCGGAGAGCAACTGAAGAAGGCTCCAAACTTAACCTTTGGCTTCCATTGTACATACCTGTATATACACCTTCATGCATATATGAACACACACACACAATATAGCCAAATGAATGTAACAAACACACACACACACACACACCCCTCACATGCAGGATTCAGAAGGAAATCCCCAGGCTATGGGAGAGGCCATTTGCATGCCTGGCTGACCTCTTGCTGGTCTGTTGTGACATTATTTATCCTGTAAGGGAAACATTAACAAGCAAAGTGAGCCAGAGAGGCCCCAAGGTGGGAAGGAAAAATCATTGCCCACCACTGGAGAAAACAAATTTATACATAGCTGTTTCACCCCCCTCTCTTTAGTTCAGGGAATGCAGAGGGGAAAAAAAAAAACAAAAAAAACAGAAAGCAGAGCATTTGGGAAGTGAGTCACTGGGTTCTAAAGAGGGATGTCCCACTTAGCCATTCCAAAAGTGGATTGTTAATTAGACCAAGCACCCAGCAACAAGGTCTATATGTCCATCGACATACAGATGGATCTTGAAATAACCCCAGGCAATCAGACAAGCTTTGGTGTCCTAAAGAACTGAGGAGCATGCTTAAATCTGAGCCAGGACCACCAGCAGAGGTCAGGGTGAAGGGGTGTTGCCCACAATGCTCAATGGAAGGCTCTTTCCCATTTCAATTAGCTGCAGGCATAGGCCTACAGATGGAAACCCACAGAATTTACCCATTTCACGTTACAACAACGTACATTCCTCTTGGACTGTGTGCTTCCTGAAGCAATACTGGGTGGCATTTACCCACTCTTGGAGGGTAAATTCAACTAATATTGACTGTGTGCCAACTCCATGCCAGGAGGCCCTGTGCTCAGACATGCAGCACAGCACTGATAATACAAACTGTGCTTGTGGAGCACAGACACCCACTATGCTGGTAGCTCTTGAGTCCTGAAAAAAAAAAGGAAACCATCAAGCACTGTTTTTCCCTTGCTAAGGATCCTGAGGGTCAGAGAAAGGAAATAGAATATATTCTCAGACATAGAATATATGGTACAGTCAGGTGAGCAGGATCCCAGCATCTTCATCCATAAGCCCAATCACCCTTTCTTCCTGTGATAAAAAGACTGTGTGACTGTATCCTTGAGTGGCTCCTGCCACTCTTTGCTAGGTATCCCAAAGCATACAACCTATAGTAGAGTTGTAAACACATGATGCTATACCAAGAGAGTGTGCAACTAGCAACAGGAAAACGGTACATGGGCAAACTCTGTGAGGTACCACGCTGTCAAGAGTCCTTTCCCAGAAGGGCCAATGGGTCCACTTAACTCCCTCACCTGTGACGCCTGATGCCACCATGCAATGCTGAGTACCAGTGACGCTCACTGGCAGCTCCACATGCAGAGTTTTATCACTGGTCACACTGGCACTCTGTCTAGTGCATGCCAACTTTCTGGATCTCCAGAGGAAAGCAGGCATTTAGCACAAACCACATCACTTACGTAAACAAAAAGCCTTTGGGAGCTCTCCCCAAACCCAGGTTCCAAGAGCCAGGCAGGGCCGGCCTCACAGGCAGGCATTCTAAGGCTCACCAGCCCTAGTGTTCATGAATTAACTTTCTTCTGCACACCTTTCTGCTGCCAGAGGATCAGTTCAGCACAGAGAGCCCCACAAAGGGGAAACAAGTAAAGACAGAGATCTAGATGAAACCCCTTGGATAGAAGAACTGGACATTCATGAAGCACACTGCACTGATGAATGTGGGTGTGAGCACCCTCCGGACTGGAAGTGTACCAGCACATAGAGAAGGCTGATCTTGTCACAAAAGAACACTGGAGAGATGGCAAAGCACTGGCACTGGCCTCAGATGACTTAAAGTCAATTCCTGTCTCTAATGAAATATTTGATCTTGGCCAAGTCCCTTAACCTTTCTGCTTTTCCAATCTGTAAAGTGAGTCGAGAGAGCTAAACTCAATAACTTCTACAATTCCTTCTGTCCTGTCACCATCTGGCTGTGTGACTGACAGGAGATCCCTGTGCACACATGTGGGGCAGTAGACAGAAGAACTGGTAAGGTAATAGAGAACCCCAGTGAATCTTATAATTGAGAGTGCCAGGATCTGAACTAGCTCAGGACCAGGTTCCTGTACTAGAGCAGGTGACCATGACACCTCATTAAGAGCACTGTGACAACCAATCACATAGCATAGCTAGAGTTATCCACGCTAATGAGCTATCTACATAGGGTCTGAGTATTTAGCTAATGAGCTTCCCTTTCTGCAAAAGGTTCACCAAGTAAGACATATGCATCCTCATCCACTATGAATCAAACAGTTTGGACAAGCACGGACTGTCTCCTGCTTCAAGGTCTGCCTCAGTGGTGGGGTTTTCACCATATAGAGCCTCGCCTGTCTCCCGTAGAAGCCCCTCTGTATTCCTTGCACTCACTAGGAGCCAAGCCTGGGCTTATCACAGGCCTGTGGGCCGTTCCTCCTCGAGGTCCCCAGTGGTGTCTGGGTGTGTGGGAGTTTGAGAACTGCAGTCTCCATCCCAGTCCCTGCTGTTTTCACCCAGAGAAACACGGGCTGGGACTCCTATTTTAGGCTGCCTTTGCCTCCCCTGAGCAGCACATAGGTGGCAATCAGACACACCCACAGCAAGGCGGAAACACAAAACAACACACACAGACTAGGATTCAAGTTCTACTCAGCTGTCAGGAACATGTGAATCACAAAGCCAGACTCACCTGTGAACTCCCTAATTGAGGAAAAGGGGGCTGAAGGAGGGATGGACAATTTGTGCTTTGAGTTCCCGACAGAGGTGCCTTGGTTCTCTCAGTATGCACCTCTCCAAGAACACTGGGAAGAGAGGGGGTAGCCACAAAAGCCTCTGCAGACACCTTGGGGTCAGTTTCTAAAACTCACCAGCTACAGGCATTGGGTTCAAGTCTAAGAAGCCCTCAGGTGTCCACTGTGTACCATCCAGCCTTCCCTCATTGCAATGAAGAAGCTCTGACTGTGAAACCCAGACTACTTGGCTCCACACCTGTTAACACCAGTTTTCACTGTAGCCAGACACTAGCCTGGAAATGCCAACAAACAGAGCTAGTGATTTTTGCCAATGTGCATCCTAAGCTAACTGGAAACAAAGGGTAGCTGAAAATTAATTCAATCAGGCACGGCCCCTGACCTCCCAGAGAGGTAGCAGAACAGAGTGTCATGGAAACAGGCCTGGGATTCCTACTACCCAGCTCCGTCAAGTGCTGGCCATGGGGCCTCAGGCAGGAGAATTACTTCCTGTAGCCTGAATTTCCTCGACTGTAAAATGGAAAGAACAACACCCACCTGTGAGGACTGGGGTCATCTGAGTGGAAGCCTTGGCACCTGCTGCTGCCTTTGTCTATCTTTCCAAGTGACCGGCAGCCCCCAAATTGTAGAATATGGCAGCCCCGGCCATCAACTCTGAACAAGCACTCAAGGCACAATGGCTGCTATTATGGTCAAAGGTGTGTTCTGTGAGCTGAAGATCCTGAGAGGGTATGTGTCTGAGCTGGAAGAGCTCAGAATCACTCCTGGATCCCATTATCATGTCTGTGTAAACCAGCCATTGAGTAGGAAGGCTTTTTGCCACTCCGAGCCTGGGAAAGTGTTCTAAAAAGAAAGGAGAGAATGATAGAGAGAGGAGACACCAGGAAGTGTGCACAGGAAACAGAGAATAGCCAAACCAGACACCCTGAATGGTCAGGAAGGACCTCAGCTACTGGCTGCTGGCAGGGAGATGCCTGTGTACCGAGTCTCTGTGTGTGCGCCCGTGTGGGCGCATGTGGGCATACATAACTGTGGAGGTCAAAGGCCAATCCTGAGTATGACTCTTCAGGTGCCATCCACCTTTTCTCGAGACTGTGTCTGTCACTGGCCTGGAGCTAGCAGACTAGATAGGATGACTCCGGGGACCGGAGTCTCTCCACTCCTCAGTGCAAGGATCACAATGGTGAGCCAATGTGGCTGCCGGGAACTGAATTCCACTTCTCCTTACAGGCCCACACTTTACCAAGTAAGCTGTCCCCCACTCCCATTTTGTTTCTGAGCAAAGAGTTTGCTCTGAAAAGAGGCTGGGAGACAAGGGGCAGGGAAGCCTCATTAAGATGCCACTGAGAAGGCCAAGAAGGCAGGAAGTAAGAGACACAGTAACTAGAGCACACTCAGCTTCCCAGAGTGCTACAGGTGGAACCGGTTAGAGCCTCATCCATTAACAAATGGCCACCATGGCCCTGTGCTGTGTGGTGTCAGAGATGGACATTCTTAACAGCAAGAATACCATCCTTCCCACAAGATGCACACCACACGGCTGTGGTGGGACACACCCACCTACTGTGAGGGGATATTCTGAGAAAGTTGATTCTGGACATAAAAAAAGAACCCCAATATTATACCTTACCCTGCTGAACTTCTCTGACCAATTTCCCACCCCATGTCCTAACTCCTGGACAGAAGAAAAATGATATGAAGCTGCAATCTCTGCTCGCTCTCTCTCTCTCTCTCTCTCTCTCTCTCTCTCTCTCTCTCTCTCTCTCTCTCTCTCTCTCTCGCATGGAGGGAGGAAGACTGATCCAGCAAACTGTGTGAGCACCATAGGGGCACAGGGGTTACAGGGAAACAGGCCAGGAGCCTTAGTCAGAGCTCTGCCTTCCAGAAGCTCCCCCACTGCTGTGCCTCCATGTGACTGGTTTCTTCCCAATTATCATCTAAGACAAATGAAGGAAAGCTGGGGGTACTGTGAACAGCAGACTCCTGGTCACTAGCACAAAACAGATGGGTGGCTTGTTCATTTTTAACAAATTGGAACAGGGTCAGCCTCAAACTCTCTCGAATCCTCGTCTCTCACCAGTTAGGGGCATGGCTCTGCCAGGTCAGCACCTCTACCACAGTCAGTGACTCTTGGATCATTTGTCTCTCTAGCACCTTCCACGTTGGGTCATTTTGTATTTCCTGTCCTACTGCATGCTGATGCTTTCATTCCTAGTTTCCTCTTGCTTGCTGCCAGCCTTCCTTTATCTAAAGCCATCCATGCATCTGCTGTCACACCAGGCATCTGTGGATTTGACTAGAGATGTCCTCTCCTTCAAAGTTACTTTTCATGGCTCTTTCATATGTAGTTAAACTTGACACAACTCACCAGTGGGCAATGAGTTTACATACTCTTCTTCATAAGCTTTGAATTTTGGGAAACTTCCTTACACAGTTCTGGTTTGAAGGAGGTTCCAAGAATGGACAAAGTTGCTGGGTGCAGTGGCACAAGCCTTTAATTCCAGTACCCAAGGCGCAGGGGCAGAGACAGAGGTAGAAGCAGGCAGACCTCTGTGAGTTCCAGGCTAACCTGGTCTATCTGGTCTATGTATCGAGTTCAGATCAATCAGGGCTACATAGTGCAACCTTATGTCCAAAAACATAAAAATAAATAAATAAATAAATAAATAAAAATATCACTGAGTGGGAGTTCAGCTCACTAACTTCATTTGCCTTTCCTAGAGCAGATAACATCAAAATCCATGACAAATGTTTTAAAACCAAACATTGCTCACACTTTCTGTCTACCTAAATCTGAGAATATCTTCCTCAGGGACTTGGCAATATACAGACAAAGAGCAGATAGAAGCTACCTGTGTCTTAGAATGTGCTGCTATAGTTTGGGGTCGCACTATATGGCACAGTCCTGAGTCAGTTGTTTAGCTTCTACATGTGTCTGAGGGTCACACAAGCTCCCAGAGTTCAAGAATAATTCCTTTTATGTTCCTCTTCTTGTCTACCACTCAGAAACCTAGTGAATCTTCTCCAACCCTTTAAGCTATGCTTGCCATCTGGGACTGCAACCAGCCTGCAGGCCTCCATTCTGATCCCACAAGTAAATACAACAGCCAGAAGGATTTCTCAGAAGCAAGCAGGAAGAGAAACATAATAAAGCAAAGCAGTCCTTGTTACACAGAAGGAAGGCTGGATCTATCATCGGATGAACCCAGATATCCCCAAAGGCACTAGAGAAGATCAGCCCATGTCCATCAACAGAGGGCATCAAGACTGTCTACCAAGGAGCCAGGGGGCTCCAGAGGGGAAACAACTCAGGGGCAATGAGCAAGGAGAATGGAATCACCAGATTTTAAAAAATTATTTGAAACTCTTGTGCCAATTATATATATGAGGAAAAATGCAACATTGAACATTTTTATTGGAACAAAAGACAAAGAAAGAAATGGCTAGGTTCTGGAGACTCAGGCTGGGGTCGCTGCTGCAACCCTTACAGGGCATGTAGAGAGCCAGGTCCTGCTTCCAGAGACAGCAGAGGTTAGAAGCTCAGGCAGCAAGTGGAGGGCAGCAATTAATCAGCGCTCCACAGGCCCATGATGGGCTAATTTGCAGCATTTACTGTTTTAGGATTTTTAATGGCTTGGGAAAGTGCACGGCACCGCACAGAGGGTTGAATTGTGACCCTTGGTTATGTCTCGAGTTCTGGCTCCTGGGACCTATGAATATAACCTGGATTGGGAATGGAGTCTTTAGAGATGGAATTGAGGCACGGTAGCTTCAGAGATTACCTCTGATCTGGGTTGAGCCCTATACCCACCCACTGGTAAGGTGGCACAAGGCAAGGAGACAGATGTGGGACACACAGGCATGTAGGGAGAAGGCCAGAGAAAGGCATTTGGAATGACACAGAGACCAAGTCAGGAAATGACAGGGGCTGCTGAAAGCACAGGAGGCTGAGAAGAGGAAGAGGGATCACCCTGTCTCCGAATCCCTGGAAAAGCAGCACTGCAGTCAATCTCACTGTGGACTCCTGTCCTCCAGAACTGTGTTTCTGTTGTATTAAACCCGTGAGAAGCCGTTTAAAACAGCCCTGGGGAAGGAGGACACTAAGAAGCAGCAGCGATGTGACCGTTTCTGGGACATGCACAAGCACACCATGAAGATGAATGCAGTAGGTGTTCCTCTAGAGAGGAAGGTATTAGAAACACAACCCACCTGCCACGTCACTGTGGGTGCACTAGCATGAGCAGCTGCCATGATGCTATTCACACCTTCACTAGACATTTGAGTTTCCTGAAAATAATTCAGAGAGGTAAGAGCACAGGGAACATTATCCTGATTTTACAGATGATCAACTTGAGCTGAACTGTGATCAGGAGGCTGAGCTCTCGAGTCTGAATACGAATCTGCTTCTCTAGCACTGGCTCTCTGGTGCTCAGCAGTGAGGCTGTGGACTCGGTGTCTCTGGATGCACTGAGCCTGTCTCCGAGGTCACATGGTGAAGTCCTAACCCCAACATGACACAAGATAACCAACCACTCGGGGAGAGAAAGACTTCAAACAAGTGACTGAATACTGAAAATGAGTGTGGTTTTTTGAGTGGCTCCTACTCCACCCATTGCCCTTATAAGGGATCCTTACTGGAGGGGTCAAGCTGGTGAGGACCCAGGCAGGTGACCACAGACAAAACCAATCCCTGTGACACTTGCATCTTAGACACAATATGAGAACTGTGAGAAGATGAATTTATATCATTTAAGGTAGCCTTCGCTATGTAATGACTTAACAATTTGTGCCTGCTTTCTCCTTCCCTGTGATACCTTCCTAAGTTCAAACAGGAAGCAAGAAAATATACAGTTCAGGTGGGTCTACTGTGGCTAAAACCAATAATGGTTATGGCAATGCCATCTTCTGGAGAAGATCTGTCCAGTTATGATGCCAGCAAATGGGGGGGGAGGGGTAGGAAGGGAGGGAAGGGAAGGTTCCTTTTGGGCCTGGGGATTCTTTGAGACTTTAAGACAGAAATAGATGATGCCGGAGGGAGTAAGGTGTGCCTGGGGCACAAGCTCTGGGAGATGCCTGGGTTCAGACCCTGGCTCTGATCACCGGCAAACTACTGCTTTCTTCCTTTCCATACTGGCTCTTGGTCCTTGCACCTGTAATTAGAAGCCGGTGGCATCGACTGCACTCTGGGAAGCCTCTGCAAGGCCACACCTTTAGACAGTGGCCACACTCATTCAGCAAGCAATGTGTATAAGAAAAGGTAGCATCAGGCCTATGCAGAAAGCCTACTGCAATACTTTGGTCCTTCCCTCATCGTGATGTAAATCTGGAAATTTAACTTTGTGTGGTTGCAGAAGAGTATAAGACTTTGAAGTTGAAAGCCATGGCACATGTCTGTCACACTGGCACTTGGGGAGGCTGAGGCAGGAAGATAGCAAGTTGGCTCCACGGTGAGACCCACTCAAAACAGACAAAGTCAAACCAAACCAAAACAACAAAAAATTTTTACCACTCCTCTACACACATAAAAGTCAAGAGCTTTAAATCCCAAGCCCTGTGTCCTTTTGATGAACAGGGGGACTTGGTAGCACAGAAGTGTCCTCCTCCACAGCAGGGCTGCAGCTCAATCAGGTCTTCCCCCATTGGCAGCCATGCACATGGTCTCATCAGCAGTGACACCTCACCCACTGGCTTTTAGACATGTCTCACTGCTGGAGTGGAGGGTGGGAGCTGTAGGACCCAGACAGTGCATTTAGCCTGCTTAAGAAACCTCTTCTCATCAGCACTTACAAGTGCTGAGATGGTTCGAAGATCCTTAACACACATTCAGAGTTAGTAATGAGCCATACTGAAGGTGGGCAGGTGAGCAGGGTGTTCTGTTAAGGGTGCCACTTAAGACCTCATCAGTAATGAAGAAGTTTGAACGTGATTTCAGTCATCAGCAGAAAGCAGAATGGAATCACAGAACATAAAGATGGATATTCTTGAGACTAAGGTAGGCAAGCACAGGGAACAGCCTAGAGACATAGGGAACCTGGGACTCCACTTGGTTTGGGAGCTCATACCCACTTCTAATAATGCCTATGGCAGTCTTAGACTCTGACCTTTATACACTAAGTATATGCATTGTCTGCCAACCCTGTCAAAGCACTCAGAAATCTAGGACCCCCACCTACACACTGCTAGCTGAATGCACACTCCACTAAAAACAAAAGAATGGTTAACAACCATCAAACTTAGATTCCACTCAGTAATACTCTCCTTATGTGAGATGTGAGAGAAGGAAGGCCAATCCAGCCTGAGCTGGCTTCAGGTGCACAGTTATTAAGGCAAACTATATGTGCTAAGTAAACTTATGAAACAAACTCCTTATTTACCACCTTATGACTATATTTAATTGGGTATGCATATGGTTTAAATCAGCTGCACTGTAGGAAGGAATATGAGAAGAAGTAGAGAAAAGTTACAAACAACCTGTCAATCAAAACAGGGATCCACCCATACTATGCCCCTTAGCAACTAAAGGACTCCTTCTCTTGGCCCTCATAAAAAAGGCCACACACAACAATATGGGTCTTTGAGTGCCTTCACTCATGCCTGCTGTCAATCTTGGTGGTGTCTTCCTTTCTGATCTGGACTTTGCTTTGAATACCGTATTGTTGATACTTTGTAATCCATGTGTATAACGCGCGCCTCCCGTGTCGCCCCACGCCCCTGGAAGAGAAACACGAGAGACAGTATTCGGGTAGTTACTGCAAAACGAGGACTTTACTTCTTGTCACAGTAAAGCGGAAAGACGCGGAAGGGCCGAGACGCGAAAGGGGCCTAGCTTAAATACAGCCTAGAGTGACGTATTCACTTCTGATTGGCTGTTCGCTCACCACCCAATATTATGCCTCGGGATTGGCCAGTGACTTGGCGGTCTTTCTGCCTTAGCAGCTGCGCAGTTAACTGTTTACAAGTGGGAAGACACGAGGCCAGCGCCATCTTGGAATGGAACATACTGACTGCGGCTCCCAACACATGTGCACCTTTACCTCATCCTTGGATACAACACCCCACTCTGGAAACACTGGCCCAGACCCTGACCACCACTACCTCTTTTTCAGCTCATGTAGGAAATCCAGCCAGAAGCAGGTCTAGATGGGAACCCATCTTTTTAGGAGTAAAACTATCAGAGAGAAGCCACAATACAGGAGTGGCTCCCAGGATGCTTTTACACTAAATGCAGGTACTTTCTAAGCTGGAACCCCTGGCCACTGCTGGATGGTTTCTCCTTCCAGCCATAACAAGGATGTGGGGGCTGGGAGAAAGGACAGAACTATAGTTTTCTGAGAAAATGGAACAATTTCACCTCTATATATCTAACATGAGATTCAGGGAAAGTCCCAATAGTGCTGGGGGGGAAAGCAAAACAAAACCAAAAAAACCATTGATACGGCAATTTCACAGAGGAGATCAATATTTCAGCTTAAATGAGAATTTATTGCCTTCAGAAATGCAGATGAGGCTGTGCTGTTTCAACCTTCTCTCTAACCAGAGACACACGCACATCCTTCCTGTATTCTGAGTACACCAGCCCGGCTAGTGGAGCAGGTAACATCGTCATCTACCAGGAAACTGAAAGAGCCAGCACCTTGTCTGAACATGTCTGCCTTCTCCTGCTGGGGGCCCTTGGCTAAGTGTATGTACTGTCACAGGGAGCACCATCTGAACATGGCCTTCTTTCATGCAGGCTTACAGATATCACATCCTCCCAGCCTAGTCTCCCTTTATTGATTGACTTCCTTTTCTCTCTAAATTTTCCTATCCTAAACCCTCCTATTCACACTCTGTGGAGTGGCCCCACAAGCACACGTTGAAGCTATAGACATGCTGCATGAAACGTGACTGTCTGGGAGATCAAACCCTGGTCCTCAGGACAGGAACAGGGCTGTGGTTCCCACTCTGACAGCTGTCTCCGTTTTCCTGGAGGGAGCATCCGTTCCCACATCCTCCCCAGACTTCCAAGGCACACATAAAAATTCGATCCCTGCTTTCTCTTTACTTTTATCTCTGCTGTGTGCTCTGGGGAGTTTTTACAAAACAAACGAACATGAACTTCAAGGTATGAGGAGTGTAAATCACTGCAAACTCTCCAGGCCTCCAAACGCTGCTTAGCCAAGGACCAAAGAAAGCCAGGTAGGTGATTATTCTTATTAAATAAATGCCGTCCTGCTTTTGGATTACATCCTGGTTGGCAGAGCCTTTGCACAGATATTACAACTGCATGGAGGGCAGGGCTAGTATCATGCATCTCTTGCTTTCAGGGGAAAATACTTTAGGAAGAGTATTCGCAACACTAACAAGTTACATATGTGCAACACATGTATACAACATAGATGAATGTCTGACCATTTCCAGAATTAAAGCCAGCTAGGATTCTACGGTATCTCCAGTAACTTTTGTTTATTTGAGACTTCTCATTATGGAGATCAGGCTTCCTGGAACTTTCGGTGATCCTCCTGCCTCAACTGCTCAATCTTCTAAAATTACAGACCCTCATTCTTAGCTAAAGGTGCTTCATTTGGCTGTTTCATCTTGACTCATTGTAGCATCAAGCATTAAGCAGAGGGCTTGCACTGCTAGATCAGCATTCTACCATTGAGCTGATACAATCCAGACACTTTCTTCATGCTGGTATTTTTTTCAGGTAAGACAAAGAAGGCCTCCTTATCCGACTCAATTGTCTGATCTTCCCCAGCTCTCACACCCATTGACTCAAAGCCATCACCTTCTGCAGATTATTTTACTAAAGATTTCATTTACTTACTTGTGTGTGTGTGTGTGTGTGTGTGTGTGTACACAAACTCTTAACTGCTAAGTCATTCCTCCAGCCTCTAGGTTTTTTTTTGTTTGTTTGTTTATTTTTTTGGAATGTTTTAACTTTAAATTCATTTTAAAATATTTTTACATACCCAGGGTGTATTTTCCTAGCCAATATTAATATTGGTCTGCATGTGTTTCTCAAGTGTTCACAGGTCACACTGTTATCAAAGTGTCAGTCCGGCTCTTTTGTGAACTGTGGGACCTGCATGAGAATCTCTGTCAAACAGACACTGTTTCTATATGGTCAGTATAGGTCTTACTTCCTACAGTGAAGATAACAATTTCCTCAGTCAATCCTCTACACATGACACAACAGTTTCCTCTGTCATAAGAGTCCTTACTGCACTCACTTCCTTGCTCTGTGAGAAAGGGTGACCATCTCTTTGTAGTCTTCTAGCTTACAGCATCACTTTTCTGTCAACTGCCCAGGTCAGTGTTTATCAAGAACAACCAAACTGCATTTAGAACTGGCAGTCCAGTTTTCTAAGGTACTACCATCAACTTCTCTCCTCTGCTCACCTTCAGTGACTGTCCTTTTTATAGCTATCTGAGGGAACACAGTTCCCCCTGGGCATATAAGGAACAAGTCATTTTCCAGAACATGCTCAAGGTAGCCCCCTTTGGACCACAGCCTTTAGGGCTACAGCACAGTAACCAAGCAGCACAGCTCTGCAATTCTAAGCAGCTACTTCCTCTGGCTTCCTGCCTCTGATGATCACAGAGGAGACAGAGGTTTCCACCTGTGTTCTGCACAAAAGCTTTTCCCAGTGTGCATTCTCAAAGGGCACACCCAGCTCCCCTTCATCCTCATCTCCTAGAGCCAATTTAAACACTGTCCACAAACATCTCCTGACAAAGATACCAGATGACTTCTTGATGCCCTCCCTGAACTGGGTGTGTATTTATCAAGTGATTCAGTGAGCACACAAGTTTGCATTTATCAGCTGTGTGACTGAGGGGTAAGCAACTTAACATCTTGAAGCCTCAGACTCCTGTTGAGAGGAGCATCGTTCTAAGAATCAAATGCAGTGTTCAGGAAATGACTGAAACATGTTAGCTACTTGATTCACAGTAAGTGCCAGCAAGCCAAGGGTCCTTGAAAGGATCTGCTCTGTCCTCACATCCGGCTTTAGTCAAGGATGAAAGATGAGGGATGGTGGGTGGGAGGGGGCAGGCAGTGTTTGTCGTTAATAATAAATAAACAAACTGGTGATCCCTAAGAAATAAAACATGAGATGGACAACGGGCACATGGTCTCCCTCCCCACTGGCTCACAAAGCTGTGCTCTCTAGATAGACTGGATGCAAAACCATGTGGATCAAGGGGCTCAGTGTTCTATACCTACCATTCCAAACCCTCTTTCTTGTTGATCCATCCCCCACCTCCCCAGTGATCAGATAGCTCCGACAACTGGCATCTTCTAAACTAGAAGCACTTCCCTAGGAAGATGTGTCAGGGAAGTCTGCCTGCAACATCTGCCACCAAAATGCAATTATTAAAGCCTAATTAATCTGATTCCCATTTTTTATTAATCACCAACAAATGTCATTGCTGAGCCAAGCCTGTGATCAGCGCGAGATAATGGGTGTTGCTATGAGGCTGGAATAAGGCCAAGCCAAAGAAAAGATATTGGGAGTTCCTAATGAAGCCTGAGCCAGCCTGCAGACCCCTCCCCGAATGTGTCTGAAACCTAGTGAAGCTGAAGGCCCTGGTTTGTGGAATCTGATTTGTTCCCATTACATCATTTTACAAAAGATTAGAGACCATCTTTGCTCCGACACAGAGTCTAACATTGCTCCTGCGTTCCACACCAGGCACTGCGTAAGCACGCCATAGCATCTCTATCTCTCCAGCCATCCTCAACCCAACACCTAGAATCACAGAGTGAAGGATTTGAGATGCGGTCTCCCTGATTCCAAGAGTCCACATTTACCCATGCTGATGGATGGAGGGATGGATGGACGGATGGATGGACGGATGGATGGATGGGCCCATGCAATGAGTAGCCAGCTTCAGTCACGCCGCCAATTTACAAGTGTACCCCTCAGGCTGTTGCCACGCAAAAGCAACAGATTAAAGGGAGAAGAGCACTGTAGAGGGAAGAGGCGTGACTTACGAACTGCCCTGTGAACTTTACCTTCAAGTGGCAGGCTAACAGGCTAACAGAAAAATTTTTCACTGTTTTCTAACCTTAAAAAATAATGAGTACAAAGAACCCTGAGATGTCTATGAACACAGATAAACATTTCCAAGTGAATCAATATGCAGATGGCCATCTCTTCCTGGGCTCTCTTGGCCTTCATTTCTATAGCAGAGCAGAGAGGTATGAGGGGCATTTTTCAAGAAGTGGTTTAGGATTACAAGGTGGAATTATTATTTATTCAAAATATGAAGCTTGTTAATTAGGCCATAATGGCTCTCGTTTATCATGGCACTGAGAGCACATGTTCTATTGATCTACGAGGCTGTTCTGGGGCACAAGACTCTTGCTAATACCAGCTTAGCTCTGCTAAGTTCTCATGAATCTTAAACCCTCCTGGAGACTCACTTGAGTGATACATGCCTACGGAGAGAGAGGAGTGCTACTGTACCTGGTTCACTGGGGCTGCAAGGCCTGGGACTTTGTCTAATACCTGCTAGTTCTGGCAGAGAAGTCTGATGTAAATGAGTTCTGTGGTTATTTCAGTAGCAGCTGAGTAGATAAAATCTGAACTAGCAGGTACGTGAATTGAGCTCTTAATTTTAGAAAGAACCCAAGTAGCTAAAGGACAAATGGGTCCTACCTAAAACGAGTCCACCAGGAGGTCAAGACGCTTATTCACACTCACCAATAGCAATGGAAGGTTGAGTGTGGTTGTCTTCTGCTCTACAGCCCCTTCCTAAGATTTATGATGAGCTCTGGTCCAGCTGCTTGCTGGTTGCAGGGCTTTGGGTAGCCTACATCATAACATACACATGTGAAGCAGAAGGAGAAATCTACCTTGTGGTATTGCCAGGAAGTCTACATAAGACAGGACTTGTGGTGAAATACTTGGTGAACAGTGGGTACTCAAAGTTTTGGGACTCTTCTTCATCTTCATTCGCAGAGACAGATCGGCTTACTCACCCTAAGACACCATTGCAGGGGCAAAGCAGTGCAGAATGTAGGACTGGATGTGAGAGATGAAAACTACACAGGCTAGAACAGGGTTCCTAGGTAGGAGTATGAATGGATGGTGTAAGCAAGTCCCTGGGAACCAGACTGCTGGTAGCACTGATTCATGGGATCAACTCACAGAAATGCCTCTGTGGTCAGGTACCGCTGGGAAAGCCAGACTACTTTCCTTGCTGGGGATTTTAAATGTACCCAAGGCTCACAACAGTGCCCCGGCAGAGAAACACATTTCATTTTGGTTTGCCAGTCTTTCCCAAATGTCTTCAGAATGGTTTGGGGAGAGGTCTTGGAGAGGGCATGCAAAGGTTACTCTTCTAAATGTTCAAATAAATGAAAAGATTTAGGGTGGGAACGGGAAGGAGGAAGAGGAATGAGGTCAGACATGCTGCCTCCGAATTGGCCCTGTGGGTTAGATAAGTCAAGCCTCTATAATTTCCCCAAGCGCTACAATGAGTAAAGGTGCCACGCCAGTGATGAATCAGATGGCACCAAGGCAGAACTCAGAGGTACAACTTTCCATTTCTCCCAACTTGGCTTTGACCTGAAAGGGCTACAAGAATAGACCTCAGCAGAACTCTTAATTAAATCTTGTGTTTAAATAATTCACACAATGAAGAAGAAGAGGAGGAGGAAGAGGAGAAGGAAGAGAAAGAAGAAGAGGAAGAGGAGGAGAAGAGACATAGCTTCCCTGGGCTGAAGGATTCACGAAGGTGGACTCTCAGGAAGCCCCACAGTTGTAGGAGGAGCTAAGGTGGGAGGAGGAAGGAGAGGAAGAGGAGGAGGAAGGAAAGGAAGAGGAGGAGCTAGGGAGAGCAGAGATGTAGGAGTGATGGAGAGCCATGCAGATATGGAGAGCAGTCATGGGTAACAACTTTTATTTAGGTTAGCTAATTGGGAAACAACTCTCTTTGTATGGGCATATTGCTACTGAGCATTACCAAAACATATAAAGCCTTTGATTAACCTTTAAGCATTAGAGACTCATTTTTGTACTGAGCCCACATGGTTGGCAGGATGGTTTGGGCAATGCCCAGCCTTGCGGAGACAGTGTGGAAGATTGGCAGAGCCATCTCCCACACTGGCGTCTCATGGGTGGCAGGGCTGGTGTTTCTGGCTGGCCGTTTCTAGCTGTGGTGCGCATGTGGCCTCTGGCCACAACATGGCTGCTGAGCTAGGCAGAGCCGCCGCAGCATAGTCGGCCTGACTGGCAGTAGTCGATTTTAAATAATTATTACACCACACAGTCCCACCTAACAGTGGGACTCATTGTCTTTCTGCAATTACAGAGGCAAGTTCAAGGAAGGGAAGATGGCAAACTAAGACAAAAAGGATGCAGAGAGCGGAAGGCTGCAGGATTAACAGGCCAGGAGAAAATAGGGAACCAGAGACAAGGAGAGCTGGAGAAAATGACCAACCCTTCCCTCATCTTTGACATCTCTTGGTGCTTGGCAGATAGTGCCTGTGGGAACCCTGTAGAGTCCACATTATCTACTACCATATTGCCAAGTCTGACCTATTCTTGATCCAGATCAAATGGCTGATTTTCAGCAAGACAGGAGGTTCCTGGGAATAGGTTCAGCATTTCTGCAACAGAATGAACCCAAGAGGGAATAGATGAGTCCATCACTCAGTGAGATCATTAGCAGTTACCTCTACCTTCTGCTGAAAGAAAGGCTGGGCTCCTGCTTGCAAACATGCCTGGCTGCCTCCCTCCATCACACGCTCAGAGAGCCCAGGAGAGCTCCCTGAGCAGAGTCCAGTATTCATTTCTGACTTCACATAGGGGAAGATAATATGCAAAACTTCCTCCAGAGCAGCATACCTGCAGATTAAGAAATCACTTCCCTCAGACATGCAAATAGTGAGGACCCCCTGGAGTGAGAATCTATGATTGAGCCAGGAGAAAACGCATGATTTGGAGAACTCCATCTTTACAGGAACCGATGAGCGGCTTGTTAATAGGTTAGTGCACTTAGCAGCGCACCTGCTGCATGTTAAGGGGACTATCATTGATGCCTTACATATCTTAAATTGCAATAACAAGGGCTGAGTAATATGTGCCATTCATTACCCAGGCTATTGGAAATTCCTTACGGTTTCCATGGAATGCTGACTGTACCATTCTGCCTTGTAGGAGATAATGTGAACACTAATCTTCTTCTTCTTCTTTTTTTTTTTTTTTTTGGTCTTTGTGTCTGGTTGTCCCCAAATGTCTGATGTCCTGCTGTTACTACTATTATTCTTGTTCTAATTTTTTTTTTTTTAGATTTTTTTCTTTAAGTTTCATGTCTATGGGTGTTTGCCTGTTAAGTACATGTATGTGTACCTCATGTATACCTGATGCCTGAAGAGGTCAGAAGAGCACACTGGATCACCTGGGTCTGGAGTTACAGATGTTTGTGAGCTTCCATGTGGGTGATGGGAATTGAACCCAGTCCTTTGCAAGAGCAACATATACTCCTAACTGCTGAACCATGTCTCCAGCCCCATTCTCCTTGTTCTTGTTCAGAACTATCCAGGTGTTAACTTGGTCAGTAAAGTGCTTGTTGTGCAGACAGGCAGGAAAAACTGAGTTGGATTCCTGGGTAAGGCAGCACTTACATGTAATCCCTGTACTGGGGGTGGGGGGCTGGTGATCCCCAGGACTGGCTGGCTAGTCAGTCCAGCCCAATTGCCGCAGTCCAGCTACCAGTAAAACCCTGTATTGAAAATGAGATGAAGTACAGTGTGCTGGCACATGCCTGTTTTTTAAAAATTTTTATTAAAAAAGATTTATTTATGTATTTTATGTACATGAATGCTCTGTCTTCAGAAATACCAGAAGAGGGCATCAGATCCCATTACAGATGACTGGCAGCTACCATGTGGGTGCTAGAACTTGAACTCAGGACCTCTGGAAAAGTAGACAGTGCTCTTAACCACAGAGCCATCTCTCCAGCCTGGCATATGCCTTTAATCCCAGCACTCCAGGCAGCTGAATCTTTGTGCACTTGAAGCCAGCCTGGCCTACATATGAAGCTCCAGGCTAGCCACGCCTACAGAGTAAGACCCTGTCTGAAAAAGCAAGCAAGCAAAAACCAAACAACAAATGAAAACGAATGTAGATGAAGAGGAACCACACCCAAGACTGTCACTGGCCTCCAGGTACACACAAACACATGCATTTGTACATACATGTGTACAGAAACACACAAAATGAAAATAAAATATTAAGGTCAACATGGTGCGGCTGTATGCACACACATACACTTTACATGAATACAAGGGAATTTGAAAGTGAAGTGGTGATAAAGCCAAACTTCCTCCACTCCCAGTTTTGCTCCAGAACCAATCGTGTCTACTGGGAACTGGACAACCCTACCTTCCAAAGAGGCAAATATATGGGTACAACTCAGGGTGCCTGAGAGTTGTTACTGACAAAGTGTTACTGTAATCATTACCTGTTCATCTTCTCACAAAGAACACAAAATCAGCATGCCAACAAAGCCATCTTGTTACCCTGTAGACATGGCTCTGAGACTATAAGGAGACTCGCTTGTCCAGGTAACAAAGCAGAAGAGGCAGGGACAGGGAGACCTGGCATCCCTGAGCTGCCTTTCTCTCCTCCCTTCATACAGCCTCTCATAGCCTGTGATTCAGGAACGCCAAACAGCGGCACCAACAGCATGTGAAGCTTACCTTTTCCCACATGTGACATCTCTGTTCCTGGGGCTGTGGGTACTGAGGGCTAAATATGACATACATCTGTGACAAACCTGCAGCTGCAGCAGGAAGCTCCAAGGACAAAGGACAGAAGGAGCAAACACCACCATCTGAACAGAATATTAACAGTGGGCTTGCAACTTGTGGTATATATTCCTTTTGGACCTTTGTGTGGATTAAACACAAAGTATTGATTACTTGGGACTGGCTTGGGCATGACACTGTATAACAGATGAGCTATAATGAATAGTTAATTATTTTACTATTCCATAGCTTAATGACAGTTCATTACAAGAACTGCATTGTCCTGTGAACACCATACTGTGCCTCTGCGCACACCCAGATGGTGGAGTCCCCTTGCATCTGGGCTGCACACCATTGGTATGTGGCACAGTCTCTTCCTTCTACAGCCACAGTGAACACAACACCAAGAAATTAAATCAGGCACAGGAGAAAATGATGCATTCAAAAGTCATGGCATGCCCAGGCTGTATGAGGCTGCTGCTGGCCCAACGACATCCTGCTTTACAATAAACTTGTGAGTAGCAGGAATTCACCCTGAAACAGAAGTATAGTAAACACAGACAAAAGCAGTTGTTTATTATTGACTGGTACCATACACTATTGTATGGTGCTACACCTGGCTCTAAGTGTCAACATCCTTACAAGTACACGAACAAGGCACTGTGCTGTGACACTTGGATGGCTGTGTCTTCACCATGGTGGCAGGACATTTTCAGTCACTTTCCAGCTGTGTAACAGCAAGGCTGTAATATGGAATCAGTCTACTTTGACTGGGACACAATTTCTGGAGCAATGGCAGTATTAAAGTAAGTGCTTGTCATCAAAAAAACATGCTCAGTCTATACACCCACACAAGCACACACCCACAAGCACACACCCACACAAGCACACACCCACACAGACACAAGCACACACACACACAAGCACACACACACATACACACACACACACCCTATACACAATTTTCTTTCTCACAGAGACTGGTTACTAAGTCACATCTTTCAGAATAGAGAGTGGATTTGGCAGACAAGCCTCTTACTGTGACTTTCTTTATTTTCTGTCTCCAGCTCTTTTATAAATAGGTTTGCCAAATTGATGCTTAATAGCTTAATATCGGGTTCATATTAATCTCACCCTGTCTGAGCTTCAAAGGGACAAACTGTTCTGACTGTTAATGAAACACGATTTTAGTTGCAAATTTCCCTGGGATCAGAGCTGGGGAAAGGAAAAAAAATCGAAATGATCTAAAAAGACAAACATCTCCCTGGTGCGCTTTTCAAGCCACTGGGGTTTTTATGCAGCCTCCTCCCAAAGCCAAGGAAACCCAGCTGCCCTGTGAGCAGCTAGATTAAGGCCCCCAAAGACACTAGATGGCGCAAGAACGTGCTCTAAACCATGAAGATTAGCCTGCTGCCCTTCACCCATCCTGCTCCCGACCCAGGTGGGCTCACTGAGACAAGATTTGTGGTACAAACTATGCAATCTCCATAAACACTCCAGATTCTATAGCCAGAGACAGTGGGATGGAAGTTGTAAGATCTGTTTCTGTTTTCCGTTCTGACCCGAGACATCTGGGCATTCTCTTCTGGATTCAAAATGTGAATAAACCAGGGGAGTAGGTTTACTACACTGCTGGGCTGCATGCTCAAAACCATGTATGATGGCAGATTTCATGTGCTGTGTATTATACCATAATCATTTTAAAAGGACAGATTGTCCCCAATAATGGCAATAGTATTTCATTCAGAAAAGCTAAGCATAAAAAACTTGTTGGTGCTGTTTCTTGGATTGATATATTGTCCTTTGGCCTCAAAGTAACCAATGTATTTCTTTACTACTGGCTGATTTCAGGACCCAACCACTGTCATTCATGATACATGCTTCTTCCCTGACAAAGAAATACCAATCTTGCCCTATCTGAGAAGGCCAGAGGCAGGAGGACATTACAGAGGAAAAGCCCTACCCCAACCGCCATGCCCCAAACTAGCTTGCCAGCTGCCTCTCATCTCTCTGTCTGCAATTACATGTGTAAAATGCAAGCATTCCTCATCTAAGCACTGTAACAGGCACAGCCTCCCATCAATGCTCTGAGATCCACCAGGCACACGTGTGTGTGGTGGGAGAAAGTCAGGAGAGGACATCCTGAGAGAAGGCAGGGTCGATGGAGCACACAGAGGTAGAGAAGTATCTGTCTAGTCAAAGGGGTGGATGATCTAGGATGCTGGAGTCTTCAGAATGGAAGAGCAGGAGAGATCAAGTGCTTTGATTAAAATTCAGAGAACAATGCATTTCAGACTCCGGAGCTGACAGCTCCCGGGAGTGGTGAGGGGCTGACTGGCTCTCCTACAGCAATAACAAGACAGCGTCGCCACAGCAGCTCCTAATCAGCAGCAGTGATTCACAAGGAACACCCAACACTTCAGGGTGCCTGGCATGGTGTAAGTGCTCAGACTTGGGGGGAGAAGGCAACGAGCAGTAACAACGGCAGAAGGCTGGAAACTCAGCTCCAGCTCAGGCTTAGGAAAAGGCTTCGAAGGCTTGTGGTGAGGCCAAAACAGCTCACCAGAGCCCTGTAACACCCTCTGGTCTCACCCAGGCCAGGTGTTTCTGCTTCTGCTTCTTCCTTCCAAATGTCTCCTGGACCACTCCTGACCTCCCAGTGTTCTGGAGATGTAGGTCAGGATCTTATGCTGTATCTAGGACCAGCCCCTACATGGCCCAGGTAGGCATTACAGGCAGGCATCCCCACACGTCCTCTCTTCCTTTGTGGGTTCCCTCAACATGCTGTTCCCTCTTCTCAGACTCCTGCTCACCCTCTAGATGGACACTGCAAGACTCTGAAGAGGACTCCACTCTGCTCCTATTGTGCCCTACATGTTCCCTTACAGGAATCACATGATTGTCATTTGCCGTCTGTCTGTCTCCATGCTCTGCAGTGAACTAAATGAACACAGTATGTGTGCGACAGGAGGCCGAACCACGGTTATCCCATCAACAAATGTGGATTGAGGCTGGGAAGGGAAACAATGTCTTTTGGCAGAAAGTGGTCATAAAACAGTTCACCAAGCAAAGACCCAAAGGAGGCAAGAAGACTGTGGGGTGGGAAGACTCGGGGCAGGGGTGGTACAGAAGTTCCTGCTGCCACAAAGTTCCTCCTTTTACAGCCTCGAACTGCCTCACAGTGACGGGAATATGACAAAACTCTGCCTCAGCCGCTATCCCTGGCCAAGTCCCCGACCTCAGCTTATTTATACCTGCCTGCAGGGGGTGGCGGAGCTTGCAGAGCTTGGGATGGGAACTGGAAAAAAAAAGAAAAAAGAAAAAAAGAAAAGAAATATCTACAGGATATGAGCCCAGAAATCCCTGTGGACCTGTGGCAAGCCTGGCTGGACGTTGGCTCATGTCCACAGTATGGCTGGGGACCCTTCCTGGCTCCTTGTTATTTTCATTCTGGCCTGAGATACAGGATGTTGGATGTGAGGATGAAGGGAGAATTTGACAGGAAATTCCAGACCTCATGTCTCTGGCCTTCTTAGAATCAGCAAGACACCAGCTCCTGCTCATAGCAGCCTTAGCCACCGCCCGGCAAGTCAGACTCCCTGGCTTTGACATACTCAGAGGGACAGGTGGACAGAAGGAGCTACTGCCCCCAGAATTGGACAGTGCACCTCTGAACTTAACCTCTCCCCTATGGTGACCAGGGCATTAGTATCTGAGATAACTCCTCAAATCTCTATCTGAAGACAGGGGCTCCCTCCCCATCATTCCTTCTCTATTCCTCCAAATCAGATTTCTAAGTCCATCATGTCTCCTGTGTAAAATCCCGAATCTGCCTGTTTGCTCCATAGTACTTGGCAGATGCCCTCCAGTCTTCACTTGGTTCTAAAGGCAGACACCCAGCACAGTCTCTTGGGCCAACCTTGGCCTCTGCCTACTACTGCCCATCATACCTGAAGCCACTCTTTGTGTGTGAGTCTTACCACACCTGTCTGCTATGTGTTACTGCTGCTCTTAGGATCTAATGATTTCTGTGACATCACCCCACCCCCAGGCCCTAGGTGAGCATCTGCGCACAGTGACTTAGTAATTTACATTTGTCAAGCACCTGGAACAGAGCAAGGCAGAGCAAGTCACTGTTAACAGTATAAGTTGGACTGGGATTCTCGGGATGGGGGAGGGGGGTGGGGGGAGGCAGAGGAGCCTCTATAAGAGCTGAGCCCTATGGGGTGGGTGTTGATACAAGTGCTGATTAACTGTTTGCCTAGATACTGTATCACAAACAAACAGGAAATTAATTCTCCATCTTTCAATTCCCTTTCTGAGTTTAATTGCAAGCCATATAATTGGTCTCAATTTCCTTTAAATAAAAAACCCTCTGCTATCAATATGTAACAGCAAGAAACTCCAGCTATCTGCTGCCTGGGATACTGAGGACGGTTCCTCCCTCCTCCAACGCATGTCCTTTAGAAGGTAGTTAGTCTCTGCTTTTGGGAGACAGCGGGACACATTCTGATATACTTTTGTAGGGCATTAAAACACCCCACCCCAGACCTTTGAGGTAGCCAAAGCAAGGCAAGTGTGTGCTTTAGACATCCACAGGCAAATACAAAATCTAAGAGCGAGGTGACAGAAAAGTGCTTTGGAGCACGGGCTTTGGAATCAGGGTTAACATCTGACAAGCTGTGTGATCTTGGGCAGGTTGTGACCTCTCTGAACCTCTGTACCCCAATCTGTGAAGAGAAGGCAAGTGATATGGGAGGCTATGAGTCAGACAAGGAGCAAGTGGGCGACCTAATTAAGAATCCAGCATGGTGACTCAGATGTGGTTAGAAGTTGAGGCACCATCACCAATTTATTATCTTAATGCTGCTGTTGCTGCTGCTACTTCTGATACGAGGCCACAGAGCATGTCAAAGCCTAAGTATCACAAGGCAGACTGGGAAGTGGCCAGCATTTATGGCATAGTAAGGCTTCTAGCCGTATTCTTGAATTCAAGACTGTTAAGCTTTTCATCCTTGTAACCGAGGCTAGTTCGCTTTTCCCTTATAAATGGGGAAACTAAGGCACAGAGAGAGACGAAAGGAACTCTCCCAGGATTAAACAACATGTACTGTATAAATCCAAACATATCAGTGCAAAAATCTCCTTCTCCCAAGTGTTATTTTATTTTCTGTGATTTTCAGAATAAATTATTCACAACTGACCGTCTTTCAAACCTCCGCTCAGCCATCCCAGATCCATAGGCAAGCTTGCAGTCTTGTTAATGTTTAATGAATACAAATAAATCATAAAATAAAGATATTCCTTAAGACCTATATATTTAGCTCCTAATGGCTGTTTGTGTCTTCTTTGTTCAGATCAGGATATGAAATGTTCAGGAATATGGCTTTTATTCACCTTTGGGTTTTTTGAGATAGGGTATCATGTAACCATGCCAACCTTGAACTCACTAGGTGGCTAAGAATGACCTTGAACTCCTGATGTTTTTGCCTCCATCTCCTGGGTGCTGGGTTCACAGCTGTGGGCCTGGTTTATGCCAGCTGCTGAACAAACTCAGGGCCTTATGCATGCTGTGCAAGCAGTGAGCTACACCAATTGAGCTACGTGTCCAGGCCCTGGCCTTTATTTTTTTTTAATGCAAATCTTTCTTTCAAAACACAAAGTACGCTGCTCCGTATTATGAAATACAATCAGATATAAAATTCTCCAGCAATCACCGACAGTTCAGTGGATTTTTCTCTGGCTGGCCCCATAAAATTCTGTTTGCAGAGGGAAGCTCGCAGGACACATTGCCTCGTCACTGAGTCTAACTGTGGAATGGTTGTTACAAGTGTCCAAATGATCTCAACCATCCTTTGCCTTCACTGTCTTTATATGTGAGTCCTTTGTGGGCTGTGGCTACACAGAGTACTTTCTTCTTTCCAGTAGAAATTTAAAAGGAAGTGAAAGACAGATAGCCATAGATTACCTGGAACACTGGCATTATAGAGACTAAAGCCCAAATGGTGACCAAGTGCCCCCCAGCCATCTCATCTCATCATTGTACCTATGGAAAAAAGTAAAGTTGAAAGTCTGACTAGGTAACTGAGTTGTCACACCTTACTGTCTAAATTTGACACAGCCCACAGCCAGCTTCTCTGGGGATCAACATTCACCCCCTGACCCCCACGTTCTTGTACTGGGACATGCTGGAAGCGGCTGAGATGGTATTGGCTGACAGAGTCTTTCACATAGCTTCTTGTCTTCAATGAGAAACCTGCCTACTGTGACTACACTGGGTGGCCCCACTGGTTACAGGGCAGCTTTGCTCTCAGTAGGTTTCAGCCTTGATTCAGGAAAAGGAAGCAGGGTGGACAGGGCCAATGGAGCCTGTGAGCAGATCCATGCCTCTCAGGGATAAAGTGTCAATGCTCCTGCTTGAGGCCAGCACAAGAACTGGTGTGTGGAGAGTGCAAGACAGGAGCAAAGGGGAGCAGATGAGGGCTTCCTAAGGAACCTGTGAGGCTCCATAGAGCAGAGGGCTAGGTTCTAAACGACCCTGTGTGTGAGACTGAGGAGAGGCACTGCGTGTGACCACAAGGACACACTGACTGTTCTCCACAACACTCTAAAGTGACCTTGTTTGTCCCTGGTTGGACATAACATAAGCTGTGGCTTCTCTGCTTCAAACGAGAAGTGGCTGTCTATCAAAGACTGACTAGGGACTGCTGGAGAACACAGAACAGGATCATGGAGCCACTCCACTAGCCAAAGATCTATGAGGCTTAGGATCACCTCGCCCAGTGGGAAAACACTACTCTATCCACAACGTATCTCTCTAAGCCCATGGGGGGCGGGGGGACCACAAAGAATGGCTTCCCATACCTGCTTACTTCAGTGCCAAGAAGAGGAAACAACCCCCGGCTTGCTATGTCACTAGAAGCCTCACAGTCAGCAGGGACCTCAGTGCACAGCTTACACACTCCCCAGTGGCCAGTACAGACTCTGTTTCCCCCTTTACAGAAGTTGATTTGTCTGCCTCTTCCATAGTCAGTGACTACCCAATCTGGGCTAACAATAATAATCTTATTAAGGATGACAGTAATAGCAATTACCATCTGCTCAGGGCACACCGTGTGTCACACTGTGCAGAGAGTACTTTCATGTATTAGTTAATTCACTGCTTAGCAACCCTGTGCTTATCTCTATTTTACAGATGGAAAATGGAGGACAGAAAGAGGAAGTCTTCTGCCTATGGTTTCACAGTCAACACAGGCAGCAGAGCTGGGATCTGAGTACAGACCATGCACTGAACTAGCTCTCTCTCTCTCTCTCTCTCTCTCTCTCTCTCTCTCTCCTACCTTTGTCTAAGACACACAAGGAGGTAGATGGGTTTAACTAACTGCAAAGGAGTCATGATGAGGGAGGACAGCCTGTGTGACTCGGATGTGTGTGGCAGAGGTGTGACTCGGATGAGTGTGGCAGAGGTAGGAGAAACCTGAGAGGCCCTGAGGCAAGAGCATGGCACATCTGAGAAACAGAAAGGAAATTTTCATTGTGGGAGAAGTAGAGGTCACATGTGGCTGTGGCTGAGAGATTGAAAGGGCATTGTGTAGTTCACAGTAAAAAGTACTGACACAGGGCAGGGGAGTGATTTAGGCTTGCAAGCATTTGGTCTTATATAAATAAACTGTGATGGTGTATGTTTATAGTCCCAGAAATTGGGAGGTAAAAACAGGAGGATTCCTGGTGTTTGCTGGCCAGCCTATCCTGGGTGAAGCAATGGGTGTTAATTCTTCAGGACAAAGGTAGGTGGTGTTTTTGAGGAAAAATTTTTTACTCTCTTCTTATCCACACACATACACATGCACATACATAAACACATAAACACAAATGCTCAAAATAATTTTTAAATCTAATCTTTTTTTTTTTTTTTTTTTTGGTTTTTCAAGACAGGGTTTCTCTGTATAGCTCTGGCTGCCCTGGAACTTACCTGTAGACCAGGCTGGCCTTGAATTCAGAATCTGCCTGCCTCTGCCTCCCAAGTGCTAGGATTAAAGGTGTGCGCTACCACTGCCCGGCTCAAAATAATTTTTAAAGAGTACAGATTCCATGACATGTACTGAAATAACTCAGCACTCTGTAGATCCCAATAAGTAATAGTTACTGCTGTTCCAACCTGGGTGGCTTCCATCAAGTACCTAAGTTCCTGGACCTCATCTGTAAAACAGCAGCAATGACACCCAACTCCTAAGGCTGTTGTATTAGAAGATTTAGTTATCAACTTAAGGCCTCTTAGGATACTGCCAGGTCCTCAGTAGGTCTTGCTTTTACATCCCCTGATAGACAGACTGACCCCCTAAACTCCAGGTTACCCCACATATTCATTTGGTTGTCTATTTGAGGGGGGAGGTGAGACTGGTAAGGGTAGAGCTGAGAAACAGAAGGAATGAGGCAAAATTAATCTGTGATCAATACTGCTTGTGGCCATTATGGTGACAGGCAGCAGATAAACACATAAATAGAACCGAAGACCAGCTAACCCTGCCAGCTGTTGCCATCAGCCACTTCGCCCAATTACGCAGGCTGTCGCATAGCCTTCTATCATTAGGCACTCCCTGACATTTTATTTGTGGCTGTCCTCCTCCCTCCCTATTGTATTTAGTCTGCTTTTATCTGTGAAGGTCTAGCTAGCCTCACTTGAGGCTCTGACTTGCAGTAATTTAGAGTTAAGCATTATTTTATAGTCTATGTAAATAATCAGTTAGAAGCAGGCTGGGTACAAGGCAATGCCTGCTTCAGCCAGAGCCTCAGCAGACTGTGGAGGCTGGCTGGCTGGCACAGACTCTCCCTCAGTCAGGTGCTTGAACAGAACTGGGCTTCAACCTGGCTGGTCTCCCATAAGATAATACAACAGCTGAGCAATGAGCCAGTGTTTCTGGTTAAGGCACCCCTCCCCATTTCCCCAATTCTATAATCCTACTCCCAACTTCTCACCCTTAACCTGTGCCTACAAGCTTAGCTGAGCCACCCTGAAGTTTTCTTTTTAAAAAGAATTATTTATTTATTTTATGTATATTAGTGCACTGTAGCTGTCTTCAAAAACACCAGAAGAGGGCATCGGATGCCATTGCAGATGACTGTGAGCCATGATGTGGTTGCTGGGAATTGAACCTCAGGACCTCTAGAAAAGCAGTCAATTCTCTTAACCACTGAGCCATCTCTCCAGCCCCAGTTCTTCTTACTAGAAACGAAGTTATTTCCTATTTCCATATCCCACTAGGCTAGGGCTTGGCCATATGACTTAGCTTGGCCAAGGCATCAGTGGAATATGGTATGAGCAGAAACTTAAAACATTCTTGAGCCAGGGTGCAGACCTGTCATTCTCCAAAGATGGACAGTGATAGAGAGGAGGCAATGGAGGCAGGACAGAGCTGAGCCTGTTTTACAGACTGGAGCTACTTCTGGCAGAAAGGAGCCCTGCTACAGACTAGGTTCAACAGGCTGACAAAGCACAGACAAAACACCCATTGGGGCTAGGAGTCCAAGGCCCTGCGTTCCATCCCCAGCAACCCCACCGTAACTAAAAGAGTAAAGAAAACAGAAAGAGAAAGCATGTACTATGTATGTCATATGTCATGTGCTACATATGGACTGCCTACCCACTTTGCCATGGGGTGGGATGTAAGGAGAAGCTTGTAAGAGGCTGGACAGGAAATGTTTTGTTAGTCCATCACTTTCACTGGATTATGAGTGCCTCTGGCTGGGACTGGGTCACTTGCATCTAAGATGCTTCTTGCTTAATAAATGTTTAACAACAACATCAAGCACTTCAATGAATGACTGCTATGACGTGTTACAGAACCTTCTCTATGGCCAGGTCAGTCACCTTACCCTTATTTCAACAGTCATAATGAAGAACAGGACAAGTTTAGTTCTCTGAAGTATGGGACTGCCCCCCCTCCATGAGTTATAAACACAGCAGTGTGAAGTCCTCAACCCCATGCTGAGCCTCACGGCCTTGACCGCTGCTCCCAGACTCTCGATGGATGTCGAAAAATGCACAACCCAAACCCTTGTTTTCAACACAGCCTTCCCTGTACTTTTCTGCATGCCCTTCCCACCCAAACCAGGGTGCACGATGCTGACAGGTATGGCAGGTACTTTGCATAGCAGTAGCTGGGAGCCTGGCTGAGTCATAGAGTAAGGCTCTGTCATCTGCCTGGCTTTACACAAGTCCCACCATGTCCCTCCGGCTTGTTTTCCTCCTCTATAAATAGAGGGGTCTTGGTGATAAGAATGGCTTCCTTAGAAGCTTACAGTATTTTGTGATGGTAGGGCCTGGCACACAGGGAGGGCCCAGTGGCAGTCAGGAACCTTTGCTCTTTGATGGGCTGCAAGCGGCAGGAGGTGAAGTTCTGAGGGAGATGGTGTCATGACTTCTGTTCTTGAGAAAGAGGCAGCCATCCGATCTTAACACGTATGCCGCAATGCACACCACTTGTAGAGTAAACGGAGGCTGTTCTCTCCGAGGACAAATAGTGTGAACCACCTCTGAGAGTCCACCGAGCTCTCTTTGGTTATATTATCTGCTGCTGCCCAAGTCCCTCCCCAGCACCCCCCCCCTTTTTTTTTTTTTTTTGCCTTTCAAGTCGCACCACATTTCCCCCAAAAGAATAATAATTTACTAAACATGCCAAACCATATAGCAGAGGGAGACAAGTCAGCAAGGGTGGGGTGGGGTGGTGCTGCTGCCGCAGCTAGCCCATTTCATGCTGGGCTAGATGTCCTCTGTCCTCCTATACATCTATATGCAGAGTTCATTTTCCATTTGCACAGACCACTGACAGGCGGGAACGTATGAATGAACCTCCATCTATATTCCAGCCTGGCTGCCCCACCCCCGCTCCTGCTCTCTGCTCCCATGTTAGGCAACTCCTCTCCCTTGGTGCCCCTGGCTGCCGCCATCATTCTCACTTAGGCAAACTCTATCTATGTATTTCACTCCTCTAATTTCCTCCCATAAATCAATCCTCCCTCCCCTTGGCTGCTGCTGTTCTGTTTGGATTGCTCTTCTAGTCAGTTGTTCATTTCATCCAATTGTGTATTCAATGAAGGGTTATGAAGTGCCAGCTATGTGCAGGGCAGTAGGGAGAGAAGAGTGAAGTCGGGAGCTGTGTCCTAGTTGAGGCTGCTAAAAAAAAAAAGTATAAACCATGTGGTTTATAAACAACGAGGATTCATTTTTCACAACTTGGAGGTTGGAAAGCCCAAGATCAAGGCTCTGGTAGCATCATAGTCTGGTGACTACCTGCTTCATCAATGGCACGTCCTTGCCTCAGGCCTCTTTTATAAATGTACTCATCTTATTCACAAGGACCCACTCTCAGGAAACATTCACTTCCAAAGACCTACCTCCTGATATAATCAACTGCTTTGATAAAATACTGACGAAAGCAATTTAAGGAACAAAGGGTTTATTTTGGCTCCTAGTTTGAAGATACAATCCATCATAATGGGAACCTCGTGGCAGGAACTTGATGCAGCTAGTTAAGAACAGCACATGCTTGTACTTCACTCTCTTCCTCCTCTAATCCAGGACAAGCCTAGGGAATGGTGCTGCCTTCCTTTAGCATGGGTCTTCTCAACTACTCCAATCCTGATACCCTCTCACAGGCATGGCCAGAGGCTAACCTAATCTAATAATCCCTCATAGATGTCCCTGGAAGGCTTGCCTCCTAGGAGATTCCAGATCTAGCCAAACAAACAATTGATATTAACCATCTGAGGGGTTAAGATGTCAACCTTTGAAAGTGAGATGGGAGTGGTAACAATAAGACCCCTGCTGGGAGACCCATAATTTTGCAGCATTCAGAGCAGGACAACTGGGTTCCACTCCATCCTCTTTGCCTACCAGCTGATAAACTCAAAACAAATTACAATAACTAACGTATCTTGGCTTTATTTTCTTCAGGGTCAAATATGGATAACAGTTACTGTCTCATGAGTCAATGAAAAAAAGCATCCAAAACATGGCATGCACAATGGTTTCCTATTACTGTCCCCACTGACCACCTAACACTGCCTGCTAGGCAGCATATGTGACTGTCCTAGTGAAGGAGACTGTCATTAGCTCTTCACAGGACAATGGTGGGCATCCTGAGGTCACACATTGGAAAGAACACCTTCTCTTCACCACACAGTCTGCTTTAGAATTTACTTCCCATTTATCCTAACTGGATATAAATCCCCAAGAGAAAAGGACTGCCACATACAACGTGTGTATTTGTCTTCAGACTGGAAATATCGCTGAGGGACTCTGTGCAGCGCATCGTTAAAGACAAAGATGACAAAGATGCCAGGAGAGCTCAGAGACAGAGGAGAATAGTACCCACATGCCTGCAAAAGGATATTTCTCTTGCTCCATTCACAGCATACATAAAAAGGGAGCTCAAGATGGCTCAGATGCCCAAATGTAAAGTTAAAACCAAACTCCCACTTTGTTTCTCAGACTATTTTGAGACATGTCTGTCATGTACTCCAACAACACTCAGTCTACATCACTCTTTTGTCTCATCATCCCTCTGCGGGTTCACTGGCCCTCTTCTACCCTCCTATCTCAGACAGTTTTCAAATCTAGATTCTGCCCATGAAAAAAACCATACACTATCGGTCTGAGTAAAGTGGTAAAGTCTTAAAAAGAATATAGAGCTGTAAGTCTATACTGGATTAGGATTAAAGCAGACACCAAAAGTACAAGCAACAAAAGAAAAATTTACAAATCAGGTTTGTCAAAATTACATTTTTCTATTCCAAGTGTTAAGAAAGTGAAAAAACAAATCTCTGGACAGAGGTCTTAGGGCATCATTGCTGTGAAGAGACACCATGACCAAGGAAAGGAAAACATTTCATTGGGGCTGGCATACATTTTCAGAGGTTTAGTCCATTATCAACAAGTGATAGAGAAGGAGCTCAGAGTTCTACATCGTGATCCACAGGCGGCAGCAGGACACTGCCACACTGTGCTTAGCTTGAGCATGGGAGACCTCAAACCCTGCACCCACGGTGGCAAGCTTCCTGCAACAACGCCACACTTAACAGTGCCACTCCCTATCGACCAAGCATTCAAACACAGGAGTCTATGGGGACATTTCTATTTAAAGCCCCACAACAGGAGAAAACTTTTTAAGTCATATATTTGAAAAAAAAAAAAAAAGACTTACTTGGATACTAAAGAGTTCAACAAGAAGATAAATAATTTAATGTAAAAATGGGCAAAGTATTCGAACAGACATTTATCAAAAGAAATTAGGTGGCACGTGCCTATAATCCTAGCGTTTGAAAGCTGGAGGCAAGAAGACCAGGAGTTCGATGCAAACCTGAGCACACAGTTCAAGACCAGAGTGTGTCATAGGAGATTCCATCTCAAATAAAAGGATATAAAGTTTATATAAGCACATGAGAGACTGATCAACTGCTGAGCAAGCACTAGCTACCAAGAAAACAAACCAAACCCACAAAGAGATGAAGTTGTCCAACATAAGGTCGGCTGTATTAAATGAGCAAGCAAAGAAATAGCCAAAGCCCCCAAACAGGTAACCACAACTGTGCGCCAAGACACGGAGAAAAGATGGCCCTCACGGCACTGCTGCTTAGGTGATATAGCCTTTCTGGAGAACAAGAAACAAATTCTTCAGAACACACAATTACTGTATGGTTCAGCAATTCCAGCCCTCGGTTTCTACCTGACTGTCCTGGCTTTAGAGTCCCATACACATTGTATTCACAGCAGCGTGGTTACAGAAGCTTTACAAAAACAGAACAAGTCAATGCCTCCTGGAGTGATGGACACTGATGAAACTGGGCTAGCTTCACAGTGGAATATTATTTGGCAATGAGAAGGAAGGGAGGCATACTGGAGCTTAGCTGAATCTTGCCACCACTGTAATAATACCTTAGTTGGGGTTTCTACTGCTTTGATGAAATTTCACTGTTCATCATCAAAGGAAGTCAGAACAGGCCCTCAAACAGGGCAGGAACCTGGAGGCAGGAGCTGATGCAGAGGCCATGGATGGGTGATTCTTAGTGGACCCACCAGCCCAGGGATGGCACCACCCACAATGGACTGGGCAATTCCCTACCAGTAACTAATTAAGAAAATGCCTATAGCCAGATCTTATGGAGGCATTCTCTCAACTGAGGTCACCTCCATTCAGATGACTGTATCTTGTGTCAAGTTGACATAAAACTAAAGCCAGAACAAATAAGTAGAAATCACAAACCCCACACAGTGTAGAAATAGTCAGTTACTTCCCTGACCCCATCCAACAAATGGCAGTCCCTCTCCAGTCCTAACTCAGCAGTTCAAAACTCAGCCGCAGAATTCCAATGAGCTCCTTCCACCCATCCTTATCTAGTCAGTTTTCTCCAGCTGACTTGCCAGGTATCAAACACTGCTGAGAGTTGACCATGCTGCTTTTCTGTTTAACAAATGTCGTCTCTAGAAACTCTGAGCACACCAATGTCCACCTTTCAAGTCTTTTCTGAAAGAACACAAACATCTTGTAGAACCATCTGAATTTGGCTGGAAAATCAGGAGCTGCAGGGTTGTCAGAAAAGAAACTCCCACTGTCAAGGGCATTTCCACTCATACTGGAAACTGCCCTTGGGATGGTTCACCTACACTGCCAGCTTGACTGGATTATCAACTAGCTACCTAGTCCTAGGGAAGAAAGGATGTGTAGCTCAAGAGTGTCTGTGAAGGGCATTCCAAAACCTAATGGGTCATGAGAGCTCTTGACCTAGTGACAGAATTTGTCTGAGAAGGAATCATAATGGATGGAACTGTTAGGAAGTGGGCCTTGTTTGTTTTTTTCCTCTGATTTCTATCTACTATGGGGTTGGCAGCTCTCCTTGGCCAAAGGCACTCACTACCATAAAGGCTTGCCCATGTGCAAGAGACCAAGCCACCACAAACTGCACTTTCTGAAACAGTAAGCCTAGATAAAGCTTCCATCCCTTCAGATATCGGTCACAGTGATAGGAAGTTAGCTAACAGAGCCAGCCCGACAGAACTCAGTCACAGACCACCATGGCCTCTACCCATCAGGATGGGTGGGAAACGGGCACTCATGACTGCTATTTAGGTCTCAGATCTGCTGAAATGTTGAATGCTTGAATAATTTTAAAACCTTATGGTATGATTCCGATTCTGAATACCTTAATGAAATCCAGCAAGGAACATGGTAGAGCCCCCCAAACCCCCAACAAAACAAAGCAAAAGACAACCAAACAGAAAATCCAAACAAAAGGAAGGAAGGAAGGAAGGAAGGAAGGAAGGAAGGAAGGAAGGAAGGAAGGAAGGAAGGAAGGCCAAAGGCAGAACCAAGATTACTTTAGAATTCAGCAAATTAGTCTAATTTGCTTCGTGTTTCAGTTCACATCCCAATTTAAATATAGTATGTATTTAATATGATGTGAAGTCATATTTTAACACCTTCCAACTGTGAGGACTTTGCAATTCTAATAGAAAACACGCCATAAATTAGCCTGAGGTGACATGTCGCTTCCACGTGTCTTGAAGTGTGATTGTCTGGAATGGATCAGGATTCAGAGACTCCCCTCTCCCCCCATTCTTTCCCTTCCAGATTCTGACAGCTTTTACTCTAAAATATTAGTCACATAAAAATGCAAACTCTTCTTCTCCTCAATAAAGAAACTTCCTCCACACTAAGCAAGATTTACATAAACACGCCAACAGGTAGCCAAGAGAAGTACAATGTACTTGGAACCACCTTTCCAGCCCAGAACATAACTTTCTGATGGGACTCTGGTTCCAATGACCTACTTCTGTACAACAGAGCATTCTCAGACTGAAGGTCTTACAACAATGGCATATAAACTTCCCTGCGGTTTAAGAATTCTGGACAATAATGTCCACTTTTGTTTGGAGCCTCAAGCTTTGTTACAGACACAAAAGACGTGGCTAAAGCTTACCTGGCAACATGCTAAAGGGCCAGTGGTCCCCCAAATAGTTCTCTCTTCAAACAACTCTAGTGGTCTCTGAAGACTGGCTTGGACTTTGTGGTGGTTTGAATAGGTATGGGCCCCACAGACTTTTGCATTTGAATGGTGAGCCATAGGAAGCAGCACTGTTTTGAGATGTGGCCTTGTTGGAGTAAGTGTGGCTTTGTTGCAGGCAGTGGGGGCAGGTTTTGGGGACAGGCTTTGAGGTCTCCTATGCTCAAGATATGCCCAGTGTGGCACATGATCGGATGCCTTTGGATCAAAATGCAGAACTCTCAGCTCCTTCTCCAGCACCATGTCTGCCTGCATATTGCCATGTTTCCTACCACGATGATAATGGACTAAACCTATGAAACTGTAGGCAAGCCCTAAAGTAAATGTTGTCCTTTACCAGAGTTGCCGAGGTCATCATGTTTCTTCCCAGCAATAAGACCCTAGCTAAGACAGGCTTCCTTACAGCATAGAGCCTTGTCTACCATATATACACAATAATTGAAGCCCAACGGAAGCATATTCCAGACAAGAAGCCCTGTGGCATTTTGTATCGTATTCGTGGGTGTCATGAAGTATCAGTGTGACACATTTTGCTGAGCAAACAGTCACAAAGTCTGAACCAGTTTCTGGGAGAGTGGACACCGCTCCAACTCCCCCAAAAAAGAGGTCCCAAAGGATTTGTGAACATACTTTAAGGCTGCCAGACAGAGGCTGGAATAAAGACAGAAGTAAAGGGACCACTGATGGGACACAGGGTTCATAGTGGGAAGAGCGATATACCCCAGTCATTTCCTCCCAAACCACAACATGTTTCTCAAGGGAGGCAGGCAGGCACTGCCACACCAGAGAGATATTGAGGGAAAATCTATAAAAGGTCCTAAGCCACCTGGGAAGAGCTGCCTGACAGATCAGCTAATGAGGACAAAGTATCTGTCCTTGGAGATTTCCTTCACATGCAAATTGACCTAAATTGGGAGCCAGCTGACCTCAGTGCAAAATAAAGGGAAGAAAGGCACAACCAGAGTCAGGTTTCTGTCATCTGAAGATTAACTAAAACCTTGGTCCCACTCCAAAATCAAGATAAAAGCATGGCTCTCCAAGGGTCACCATGGCTTTAGAACAAATTAGCTTATGAAGGAAGAAACAAATATGAGAAACGCCTCCAATGTGACAGCTGGGGTGGCTGAAAGAGGCAGCCATCACAGGGTGTGTCAGAAGCACTGCCAGGAATGTAACCTGTGGGTATGGCAGCGTGCTCCAGGGCTGGCCCAGGTGGCTTGTGGGAGCCAGCACAGGAAAAGCACATCAGTGCCCGTTCTTGGCTGTGTAGAGTGACGTCAGGCAAAGCAGCAACACTTTCCCCAAGTCTGTGGACACGAAATTATCTTTGGACTACTGGTTCACGTTAAAAGGATGTGTAGCAGATTCTGGGGTTAAATAACTCCCAGTATTCATCCTTTTCTCCTTTCTGCCTTTTCCTAATATAAATTCCTGAGTTTAGACTGGACACTATGAGGAAGGAAAGATTTTCTGGTCTCCCCTGTAGCTTGGGTGTACAGTTCAGGTCACTAAGGGTATTGTGTGACCTCTTGGTCATCTCCTTCAAAACGAACTGGCCTACATAGTTTCCCTGTTCTTCCTTCTGGTCTGAGGTCTGGGAACTAGGATCTGTTGGAGCGCCTTGGGTCTGATGAGGGTAGATGGCCTCACTGGCAGCCATACCAAGCTTTTTATATGAGTGCTGGGATTCAAACCTGGGTCTTCATGCTTGAAGACCAAGAACTCTAACCCACTGAGCCATCTCTTCAGCCTCACAAAGCTGTGTCTTTGAATACATTCTTCCTTTGGTCAGAGGCCCACCCCCAACACATGTATCTGTGTCCACTTTTATTTACCCTAACTGACTAGGCAAAGAATCTATTTCTCAGAAGCCTTGCCATACCCCACCAGGAAATCCTGCCATCCTATGCCTGCCCCCTGCTTTCCCAGAGGCCAGTTCATTCCTCTATTACAACATTTATCACACTTTAGAGTAATTATCAAGAGTGGATTATATTTCTCGCTTGTAAAACTGTGAGCAACTTTGATCTGATCTGGCTTTGAATTTCTTCCAAGGCTGGGAGGGGCTGGTCAGTCTCAGACAATACAAAGAGTGCACATAGGAATGAGTGCTAGGAAGGGCCAGCAGAGGACACTGTTGATGGAGTCAGGAAGCTGAGGCTCACAGTCAGTCTGCAGATGAAGCAACGCCCCCTACATCCTCAATCCAGCTGCCCTCACTATGAGAACCTGCAGAGCAGACTCCGAGAAAGGCAGTCAACTGCACACATGACCCCACTGCTCTGAAACCTGGTCTATCTGCTCAAGCTAGGCACACTCTGCAAGTGTCTAAGCTAGCCTCTCCCATTCCCCAGGGACCAGGAGAGGGAGAGAGGCCAGAGCTTGTGCAAGAAAGGCGTGGAGAAACTACAGCAGCTGCTCAGCAGATTATCACTGTGGGTAAGAGACCAGGAAGCAATTACTGCCATGAGTGTAGAATCTGTCTGATTTGCTTCTAAATGAGGGCTGTTTCAGAAATCTTCAAACTCCTGCTGCAGTGGTTAAAGGGAAGGACACTTCGGATGCAAACACTCAATTACTAGGAAGAAAAGCCCACGGGTACAGAAAGGCGGCAATCAGCAGCTCCAGCCTCCTTCTGTTTCTCCCAATGAAGTCAGCATTTTCTGTCTTCCCCAGCCCAGCTGGGATTTCAAATTCTTAAATTAAAAGCACGAAAGGAAAAAAAAAAAAAAAGCTTCCTTATTCCTCCTGCTAAATAGACCTCCGGCAGTTTTATTCTAACTAAAGCTAAATGAATTCTTTAAGAAGATGACTTTTCCTTAGGACCCCTTGAAGGGAGCTCTTGACATCACAGGATAGCCACTAGTCTTAGGATAAATAATATCCACCCATCAGATTCCAGCTGGTGTGACCCTCTGGGTCATTTCTACCAAACCTAGACTTGTCTTCAGAGAAAGCTCTTTGTCATTCCTACTTGGAAAAACCAGGCTAACATGAGCACCTCTCATATCCGAAGCCCTTTACAGCATCTGCAGGAGTTATCCCTGGTTTGGTAGCTTGGATCTGTTTGGTGACAGGCAGCAAAGGTCTTCCAAAAAGTGTAAGTGTTTTTGCTCTCAATGATGCAGGCTGGTGAGAGGCTTGAAGCCACAAAGCAGAGATCAAGCATAACTGGCCAGTTACTCACAGAGCCTCCAGCCCCCCCCCCCCCCACCTGATATCCCTGCACAGCCTACTTGCCTTCTTTGATGTTCTTGTCCAGCTTGTCACTACATCTTAGTGATTATAGCTTGACTTCCTCTCTGAAAAGACTGGCCCAACTCTTCTCGCTGTTAGCCCCTTCGTGTGATAGGGAATCTGACTGGATAAGGGACAGTGAGAGCGCTCCCACAGCACACATCTCAGCATGTATGTGAGAGCATTAGAGATGATTAGATCATGGGAGCTCTGACCTAACCAGACTCAACAAAGAAACTCTGGGAGTGCAGGAAAGGATGAGGGTGCAGGAGATGATTGGGGGTGAAGGTACAGGGTTGACTGGAGAAAGTGTGCCTCCAGAAGCACACCTGTGAAAGGTATACCTTAACCCTTCCCTTCTGTCATCCTCTTTTCTGCTGCCATGCAGTGAGCAGCCTCTGCCATGCTTCCACTACTGTTTCAGGCCTGCATAACTCCTTGCTTTGCAGGTTTTAAATTGTTTGGACTACATACAAATGCAAGGGACCCATCACCTTAGGAAGCTCGCCAACTGCCTTGGGTCTCTCTATGTCACCCAATGTTCCACTGATCAAAGTAAGCAGAGGATCCATTAACAGAGGCATTTTCTTTGGCCATTCTGCTAACAGTGAGAAGGGTCTTAAAGAGCAAAGAACTGAGGATGATAATTCAGTCTACCACATGGTGGACAATGGAGGTGGCCCTTGGGAGAAACACCAAGCTCTAAATTTCAGCATTAGCCAAATGGTTCTTCCAATGAACCATAATGTGTGTGAATGGCACAGAATTCACAGAGTTAGCAGTGGTGGCCAGATATGGTGACCAGATGCCATCAGGACACTTTCTCCTTGGTTCAATCAACTAGCCATAAATGAATTCTCTATAAGCACAGGCTCTAATATGCTTCAGTGCAACCAGTTGCTAAGACTGACTAAAGCACTGTCAAACTGATAGAACCCTATACAGCCTATCACCATCTCAGTGAAAAGCTCTGTTGACGAGTCATCTAGATCCTAATGTGCTGTAGGCATGTCTGTGGGCACTGTCTTAATTGTTCACTGATGCAGGAGAGCTCAACCCACTGTGGGTGCCACTATCCCTAGGCAGGTGGTCCTAGGCTGTATAAGAAACCTAGTTAATCATGAGCCAGAGAACAAGCCAGTGAGTGAACCAGCAAATAGCATCTTTCTATGGTTTCTACTTCAGGATCCTGCCCTGACTTCACTCAAAGATGGACCTGGAAATGTGAGATAAAATAAACCCTTTCTTCTTCTACACTGTGCTTATCACAGTAACAGAAAAGAACTAGGGTAGGGCTGGAGGGGGTAAGAAACAAGCCCAAGGTCCCAAGTGTCTGGAAACTGGGTGACCTTGTACAGAGGTTCTGCCTCGACCAACTCCAGTTCCAGAACCACTTGGGACAGAGCTAAGGAGCCAGGAGCTAAGGGGAGCATAAATATAGGAAACAAGGCCCTTGAAATACAGGATGAGAGGTGTCCCTCAAGCCCAGCATGGTCCTACCACCCCCACAGAGGCAAGACCAGTTCTCTCCCCAGAGGGTTTTTCTCAGCAGCCCCAGGTCCTCCCTGTCTCCCCTGAGTCATGTCACTTGGTCTGTCTACTCTGATGGCTCCCCAGCTCTACACATTTCTGTCACCATCTCTGGTTTCCCACAAAAGGTGTGGCTATGCTTTAGTTAGGGGTCATTTCTTGGAGATTGCAGAAGTTGGTTGTGCAGGACTGCCGTAACGGCATCAGTCTGAATCAGTATCACTTACTTGTGGGGTGGGGTGTTCAACAATCAAAATCTATTGTCACACAATGTGGGAAGACCAGAGGTCCAAGATTAAGGTGCTGGCAGAGGGGTTTCTCTGAAGGCTGTGAGGACAGTGGGTTCCACATCCCTCCCTGGCCATCTGTGGTTTCTTGGCCATCTGTGCTGCAAGTATCCTCCTCTTCTGTTTTTATGTCATACAGTGTTCTCCCTGAGGGTGTGTCTGAGACCCAAATTCCACTATGATAAAGAGGCTCACCCTATCCTGATGGGACCTCCTCCGACAAATTATATTGTCAAGGACCCTGCTCTTAAATATGGACATATTCTGTGGACCTGGAGGCAGGGTCCAGATTGTGATAAATGAATTTTGAGGAGCAAAAACATAGAAAGTATGTAATTTCTAAGTTCCAATTCACTCTTTCCCTCCTTTCTCCTTCCCTTCCCTGACACATGCACACACATACGTGCCTGGTCGCGCAAAACTCCTCCACAAAACTCCTCACCTGCTAGGGTGACTGGCAGATCAGACCTCGAAAATGCTCCGGGGTTGGAGAGCCCATCAGTGTGGTACTATCCTTTACAAAGCAGACATGTGAGAGCCAAGGGGAGGACCATGCCCTCCCCTCTGGTTCACGGTTCCCCCCACTTTTAACTCTTGAAGAAGCTGGAGCCAGACTGCTTCCTGGATTCCAGAGTAACAGAGGGTGGAGGAGGCCAGGGTGGTGTGGCAGGGTCAAGTTCACATCTTAGCTCCCTACCCGCCTGCTGTATGCTCTTGGCCTAGGTATTCTTTAGTTTTTCATCCAGAAAGCGTGCCAGAGGAGCACAAGGTCCTGGGGTGAAGGTGGGGTTGTTAGAACAGAGCAGAACCATGTGAGTGGACAAAGGTCCCTGACACCAAGTTTGAACCTCAGCATGTTCTCATCCTATAAAGTCCTTATGGTCCCTCCCAAGCCCTGACTGGTCACCATGACCTGGGACTAGAATACGAATCACTGGATCCCACTTGAGAAGCCACAACTGAGGTTTCACAGAGGAGGCTCTCCCTCCAGCCTCCCCTCTGATCAGGGCCGCTGGTGGGCCTCAATTCCTTCTTCCCTCAGCTCCCTGCTGGAGGAGCCTCTGCAGCCCAGCAGTTTACAACATGGAAAGTGGCTTTCATCTGAGAACAGACAGAGTAAGAGGGAAGGGCTATTCATGACCTGTTCCTGGAAATGACACTCCCCTGTGTTTGCTGAATTTCTTTTGTTTAAAGGCAGGTGATAATTTGCATTATTCACAATAGCCAAAAGGGGGAGGGGCCCAAGTGTTTGCTGACAGAGAAATCAAATGTGGTATATCAGCAATAAAATGGAATATTATTCAGCCTTTCACAGGAAGGAAATTGCCTACATGTTATAAAATAAACAAGATGACATGCTAGGCAAACTAAGCATCTTACAATAAAGACACGGTATTTGATTCTCCTCTACAAGTGCCCCAAACAACCAAACCAACCAAGATAGAAAGTGGAAAAGCAGTTACCAGGGTTATAGGGTGGAGCAGAGAGAGAACATTTTTTTCTTTGTTTCTTAAATGCATTCAGAGTTTCAAGATGTAAATGTTCTAGCAACTGGCTGCATAATGGAAAAAATAAATTCTGCCACTGAACTTTAAAAAGTACTTTCAAAAGTTAAGATAGTCAATTTTATGCATCTTTTAGGGGGGGGAGGGAGGGAGAGATGTACTAGTCAAACCATCCAGATCACATGACAAAGGGGTGGGATTATACACATGTGTCAGAGGTGCCATCACTAGAAACCAAAGCCACATTCAGGTAGCATTTTCAAGGCCACCTGAACAGTGTTCACACCTATCATCTGCATGGCAACTGCTGCTATATCTCAGACACACACGTCCTAGTTCCCAAGCAGAGGACAGTTACAGTGACGCTGTACCAAAGATACCCTCTGAAAGCACCTTACAGCAGGTGATGCTGTAAAGCAATGAACCCCTGATAAAATCTAACCCCACCACAAAGTTTCTAATATATCCCATACAGCATGCTGCTGTGCACCCTGGTGGTCACCCCTGCTTCCAGTTCCTCACAGAGGATCCTCAGTGGGATGGAGGCTGGTTTCAACCTACTCAGAGTAGGAGAAAAGCATTTTGAACAACCCATATCATTGCCTTGAAGTCATATTTATTCATTTCTTCTAAATAAACATTGTAAAATATCTTTCTTTCCCCACATCAACTGAAAGCAAAGGGTTTTTCAAGGGCTAGGAAGCCCAAGTGGTGAGCTCATGTGCAGTCACTGAGCCAAGTACCTGGTGCACTGCAACTGATGATAATCCCATGAGGCAGGAGTGTACATCATGTTTAGTCACGAAGCCTCTGAGATGCTTCAGGAAGGCAATGCATGGAGTCCTGGTAGTTCACATTTAGAGCCTACGAAGTGGACTCCTGAGTACTCCACTCTCATCTGAACAGAGAGACATGCCCTTAGGAGGGATGCAGAAACACAGGCTGGCCAAGGGGACTCACATCCAAGACTCTTATCTTGTGCTTACTTTGGGACATATTCCCATAGTCAGAATGACAGACTTCCTTATTGGACACATAACAGTACTTTGTGTTGCTTTCATAAACTGTAGCTCCTTTCAGTAACATACTGAAACAAAGACATGATGTGATACCACAGAGTTCAAGTTAAACAGAACAGATTTTTTTCCCCATCTGCTAACATTTATGGAGCCCATTATGGGTGAGGCAGAGGGTACTAGGTAGGACCCCAGGGACAAGAAAGGCAAAAAGGACACACCCTACACTCCTTGGTACGTAGGAAAGATTCCTAGCATAATGGTCACCACACATAGAGGTGTCACTCATTCCCTGATGTCATTTGCGTAGTGACTCACAAATCTGAGAGTATAACAAGGGAGACAGCTTGGGTCTCACCAAAGCTTTTTTTTTTCTTTCTTTTTTTATTTTCTTTGGGAGGGTGAGAAATAATTGCATCAACGTGGCTCAAAGTCTTTAATTTGATACTGAATGATTTCACACATGGCCTGGGGAAGCAGGGTGTCTCAGTTACTTTTCCTCTGCTGTGACAAAATGCCCTGACCAAAGCTACTTAAGAGAGGAAGGTTTGTTTTGGCTCATTGTCTCAGAGTCCGGTGGAGTGACAATCTGAATGAGTCTCGACAGCAACAATGTCCAGAGGACAGATGCAAAGCCTTTGTCTACCACCAACTATTTCTAAATCTTTGTATCTATAAAAGTAGAATAGGGGTTGGGGGAGCAGAATGTAAAAACACTAACTTCAGCTAGCCTACAGAGGGACCAGCCAATCCTACAAAGGACAAACAACAACCTGGTCAGCAAACGGCCCAGGAAACTGGAGAGGGGATGTGGCGAGCTCACACACACACACATAGAAGGTTAACACTGACCCAAACAAATCAATGTCCCTCACTTTGAGCTTAGACCTGAGGTCCTCTCATGAAACACTTGGGCATCACAAGTGAGACTAAGACACACAAGCACACCAGATACTGTGTAAGAAGCAGGCTTCATAGGAAAATCTCCTATACAGATAGCTACTCAATTCTGTGATAGCCACCCACCATTAGCTTCCCACACTGGCTCTTCCTCAGCACAAGTTTTCCTTTATAAAAACTTGACTTTGTAAAAGACAGCCATACACAGAAGTTTAAATTTTCCTAGCTAAATAGTGCGATCAAACTCTCTCTAAGGCTAGGGTAGGTTAGAGCAGCTGCGCTGAGACTTGTGCATTAGAACCCACCAGTACAGCATCAGAATGCAGTGCTGGACTCAAGCACACCAAGTGACTCGGTTGGTCTGCAGCAGGGGCCCCAGCACTGCATGCCAAGAGTCTCCATGCATGGCAGTGGCTGCTGCAGCTGCATGAAAGGCTATTCTTATTGTAGCACCGAGGAAGAAAACAGACAAGAAGGAAGTTTGCCAAAACAGAACCACTACTCGCCTCACTCAATACTTCCTGCAGATTCTGGCAAAGCCTGTTCTGATGCACATTTACCTTTCCTATGGCCCTCTGGCACACAGATGTTAGAGGTCATAATTCCTGCTTGGTCCACACCCCACTGGTGATGTGAATATGGTCCATTTGCTCATTCATTCGTGCATTTGTAATGACATAATGAACAGCAACCAAAGTAAGAGCCAGGACCTTGAAAACAACCCGTCCTTGCACTCTCAAAACTTCCCCTACCTACCTCCACCTCAAAACACATTGCAACTAGTTAAGCCTCTTGCTTGTCTTGTGGCTTTATTAAATCTATAAACATGACCATTCAGTAGAACACTGAAAGACAAATGAACTCTACTGACAAGCAATAATATGGGTGAATTGTGGTCATAACACTATGAAGGATAAGAAGTGGAGATCAAATACAAATAAAACCAATTTGTTAACATTAGAAATACATGTTCTTCCGAATGCCTTAAAATAGACGTACATTTAGGTCTTTTAACTTCTTGTACTCACTGAAGAAATACATGTCGGGAGTGGGGGTGTAGCTCAGTTGGCAGCACATTCACTATTCACTTAGCATGCATGAAGTCCAGGGTTTCATCCCTAGCACTAAGTAAAACCAGGCATAAGGTTTATGCTCATAATCCCAGCAGTGGGAAAGTGGGGCAGAAGGATCAGAAGTTCAAGGTCATTCTCTGGTACACAGGAAGGCAGGAAAGGAGGGAGGGAGGGAAGGAGGGAGGGAAGGAGGGAGGGAGGGAGACACGTACACTGAACAGGATCCTGTGAATTTTGACAGGAAGGGGGGACTTTGTTCTCCAGTGTCCTTCCTCTTCCACCCTGCAGCTGCAGCCTTCAGTTTCCACAAAACAACCCCCAAATCAAGAGTTTTTATATGCACAGGCAGTTCACACAAGAGGGAACCAAGAAGTAAATAAACTCCAGGGGTTTGGGGGTGTCAGTGCTCCTCATAATCAGACAGCAATGACAGCATATGGGGAGGCTATCCTTTCATGACTAAGTTAGAAAAATGAAAAAAAAAAAAGCAAAACCCAGAGCAGCTGTGACTGTGACTGAGCTGTCAGGGTAGAACTGTCAGGCACAGCAGTGAAACCAAACAAAGAGATTGAGCCAGCTGTGTGAAGAAATGCAGTCATGACCCATGCAGGCTTCTCATTCTCAAGAACTCATCCTAAAGAGGGAATCTGATGGGGGTAGGGAACTCACATGACTCCCAACAACACAACTTGGGAAACCACAGCAATGCAGGATGCGTAATGCAACCGAGGACGAGCACAGGAGAACCGTACAGGCATCGTTTAACATGTGAAGGATACCAAACTCAAAATGGTAGGCACATGCTTCATCAAGACTGTGCAACACCCAGGATTAAGACAAGTACACAAATCACTGAGGTTGCTGTTTGGAGGAGGAAGTGTGTGCTGTGCCTGCTGGGTCGGATCGCTTTTGTTGTTGCTTGTTATGTTTTGTTTTGTTTTTCTTGGTGGAGGAGACCAGCACTTACCTAGAGAACTCTCGCAGCTCTCCTCGTCACTGTTGTCTTGACAGTTATTCTGCCCATCACAGATGAAGCTCTTGTCAATGCACAGGCCATTCCTGCAGTGGTAACGGGCCGTGGAGCAGAGCAGGGGGTTCGCTGCTGTGGGGAGAGAACAGAGTTGGTTGTAAGGGAGCCCAGCAATATCCCCTTGAGGACCCAGGAGCCTTTTATAGTAAGAGAAACAGCATGGTCAGGCTGTAGGGTTAGTCGGAGCTCTTCCAACCCAGAGCCTGGCCAGCCCATGACCTGGACCCTGTCTCCTTCTAAACCCTTCTCCCAGGCATTGTGTGGTGTCTCATGACCACACCAACAAAGCCAGAGGTCAAAGCCTCATTCTAAACAAAGCTTTAGACTGCCCAGCAGCTTTTGTTGAGTCTGAGGCAGAACTTGGAGCTCACAGACTTTACTTGTGGAGTCTAGAAGGGATGGATGGTGACAGAAGACACGGGAGAACACCAGATCCAGAAACAGCAGCTGAGATGGAGACCTTCTGCCTCCAAGAAAGGGACCAGCTGATGAGACACAGGAGTAACAAATCTTCTCTCTTCTTTAGTTTTTAAAAAAATAGTGTATGTGTGTATGCATGCATGAGAATATACATATGTGTATGTGTGTTTGTCTTTATTGTGTATGTGTGTTTCCATGAATGTGCATGTGGGGGTTGCTGCGTGTGGGTAGAATCAACATCAGGTGTCCCAGTAGTTACTTTCCACCTTATTTTTGAAGCACGGTCTCTCATTGGGACTGAAGCTTATCAGCCCCTCTGATGCCTTCTCTATAGAGCAGAGACTCCTCATTCTTCCAGGCCCTCTAGTGTTCCGGTAATCTTCATTTCTTCCTTGCCACCAAGCAGACCCTGAATTTATGCAGGGACTCTCTTGAGCAGCATCTTCAAGGGGCAGCTGTTCACAACTCTTTGAGGGAACTTAAAGGAACTGGGGTCTGTCCTTCAGAAAAGAGATGCCAACTGCACAGTACTGCACAGGCAGACACAGAACTGGTGAAAAGCATGGAGCCATCTCCCCAAGGACATGGCATTTACACAGTATAATCTGTCTTGCTCTCCATCATATTCTGTTTCCTATCAGTGAAGTGGCTGAGTGGAAGTGTCCTCTAGTTACTGGGTATAATGGCTCACAACTCCAATCCTAGTACTCCAGTCAAAGAGGCAGGTGGATCTCTGAGAGTTCAAGGCAAGCAGGTTTATAGTGAGACCTTACCTAAAAACAGTCACCAATCCTAACCCTGACACTTAGTCACTGTGCAAACGTCAGCACGCTCTGTCACCTCTCCAAGCCTTGGCCGCTTTCTCTGTAGCCAGGATCAACTCCATAATTTTATGAGATCCAGTGAGAACTGAACATGGTCAAATGCTCTAAAATTATTAAAAACACACAGGACAAGAGTGGAACATAAAACCAGGTGTGGTGTCCTTCTAGGCTAAACACCAGTGCTGTATGATTGTAACAGGCACATCCCATGATATCAATTCTCCTGATTACAGCATTAACCTCCGTATCAGGTGAGACAGAGAGGAAAATGTCCACGCTGAGTCTGACATGATGCAGAGACTGCCCAGATTAAAGGTGTGAGCTACCACACATAGCAGCTCAAGGCATTTCTACATAGCCACTTCACTGATTGAAAACAAGGCCCTGTCTTATCCTCACTTCCCTGCAAGGGATTGGGTAATGAGGCAGACTTCCATACGAGTATAGATCTTTTGTGAGATTGTTCATGTCTGGTTCACTAGTTGTGTCATCTCCTAGCTATGCCTGTCCTGGTCCCCCAGAGTATGTGTCCAAGAGATGAAAGAACCGTAGTGATGATGAAAGGGGCTTTCATGGACCTCCAGTAAGGAACTGTGCCTGCACCTATATTGCATATGGCAAGAATGTACCTGAGTGGACACTAGGCGTAGCCCAGAGTCTCTGCATGCTATAAGCCAAGTCAGACCCAGTATCTCTCTGTAATGTCCGGGCTGCCCCATATTGGGCGGCCAAACTGTAACGACCTGCCCTGTTCTGCAGGTCCAGGTCTAGCGAGAGAGAGTGTGGGGCAAGCGACGCGAAGAATGGAGACAAGACAGAGGGTTTGATCAAGTCTCAAGTCTCGTTTATTGTGTCTCTCTGTCTCCTGTATTCTCTCTCATTGTCTCCCGTATTCTCCCTATTCAAGGGAAATCTGGGGTATTTATAGGCTTTTGCCACGTGCCTAGTAGGCGAGTGAATACCACGTGCCTTGCAGGTGTGGATATGATATAAGCCTTACAGGCATGTATGACATGGATAGCACGTGGATAGCGCGGGAACCACATGCCTTGCAAGCATGGACACCACGTGCGCCTTGCAGCTGGGGGCAGTAAACAGCAAAACGACATATGTGGAATATCAGAGTGTGCTTCAGCTGTTGTGGGCTGTTGAAAAACAAGTCTCATGTCAGGGTATATGGCTTGAGATGGCTGCAAAGCTGGTAGCCGCTTTCTGCTAAAAGTCGGCTCCCAATATCTTTCCGTGGTCTTGGACTGTACAGTGTGAGCTGGAATCTGTCTGCTTCACTCCTCCCTGAGCTCTGTTGACATACTTGGACATTATAGTTCTGAGGACTTGGTCAGTTTCTAGCTATACAAACATGAAGATGATAGATTGTTTTTTTCCTTTTCATTCAGGGTGGAAAGTTTAATTTGAAAGGTCAGAGGAACTAACAAGATTGGACAAGCTAGAGCTGAGTTTTAAAGATAAGGGACCAACAAGTCATCTGGCCTGATAAAAGAAGGGTTAATTTAAATCACCGTGGGGTAGAGAATGGCTCAGCTTAATCAAACTGGAACCAAGGTCTGGCCGCAGCCAAAACCCAAGTGGGAAATCCAAAACCACAAATCACATTTGATTTTTGTCCATGGCAATGCTTCAAACCCAGCTTTCTGCTCATCAGCATCCAGCACAGGGGCCTTTGGCATCCCTGCACTCTGGTGGGTCTGTGCATCCAGAGCATCAGAACCAATCAACTCACTCAAGTAGCCTGGAAGGGCAGGGAGTGTCATCTTCTTACTTTACCTTCAGACTCAGAAGCTTTCAAACTATCCCAAGGAAAATTAGTCTGGGTCTTGTGTGTAACTGTTTGCCTGTGTGTGCACAGACACACTACAAATCTGTGGATCTCTGTGTGTGTATGCTTGAAAATAAGATACAGGTTGATTTTAATAAATACAACCAACAGGGTCAGCAGCCAGAATATATAAAGAACTGACTTTGATAAGCAAAAAGCAAAGGTCATCAAGGCAGAAAAACAGGCAAAGGACACACAAGTGTTTCCCATAAAAGAGGCTGCTAAGTACTCAGTAAAATTCACCGGAGATGCACAGTGAGGCATCAGACTTAAGGTCCTTAAGTCTAGGTTGTAGACGGAGATGTGGAGGGAGAGGCTTTCTCCTGGATTCTAAAGGGAAAGCAATCGGTAGGCTCACCTTGAAAATCAGTTTATTAATAAGTAATTTCACCTCCTGCTCAAAAGAGACCTATAAACGAAACCACTATTGGGAAAAAAATTAAGCACTGACCCAAATGGTCAAATCAGAGAGAGTTCTAACAATGAAATACTTTACAGCTTGGGTCAGGTTTTCCTGTGAAGAGCTGCTTAGCTACATAATAGACATTTTGCTACCCCTTTTGATTTTCAATTACATTATAATGATTTGCCTTGGCTATTTTACTGATACTTCATAAACAGAGGGCACAGCTGTCTTCTAATAAAACTTTATTTACAAACACAAATAGTGAGCCATAAAACGCCAACAGCTGTTGTACAGCTGGAAAATAAATAAACTGACACGAGGGTTCTTCCCTCTGTCTGTCCACTGGGTTCTAGGAGCCTGAGAAACCTCTAACATTTGAGCCCACCCCACTCAGGGCAAAGAGAGACAGTGGGAAAGGACATTGAAAAGACTCCCCAAAGCCAGCAGCCAGCCAGCTAAAGCGCATGTGGCTACATCATGCCTAGAAAACACTGGAAGCCTGAGAAGTGCTCTCAAGTCTCTGGCCCTGGTGCCTCCTGTGCCTCCAACAGCCCTGCCTTCCAGCTCCCAAGGACAGAGCAAAGTGAGCGGGAGCTTGTATGCCTCCAAGTAGAAAAACGAACAGCCAGCAATAAAACCAACAAATAAAAGAGAAGACAAAAAAAATTAAATTAAATCAAAAAGCTACTCCAAGAATTCCAGATGGGAAAAAAACAGTTTTAAAACAGACCAGAAAGTTACAAAAGTAGAAAGCAAAGGCAATCCCACCGCATAGATCAGTTTTAAAAAAAAAAAAAAAAAAAAAAAAAAAAAGTGTTCTTTAGAAAACTTTACCCTGGGCTTCTATCAGAAAGGATAAATGGTGATACAGCTGAGGTGCAGCACGATCCCTGAGAAAATGCCTGCCAGTGATGCTACCCAAGCCATCAACGTGCAGTCTCTAGGCAGACTCGCTCACCAGGGAAGCCGATCTCCCCCAAAGCTCCAGGAAACTCAAGTTTTCTTACGTGTCTTTGAGGTCTCTGCAGCTATTACTGTGCTTGGCACAAATACTGAGCTGCTAGTTCAGAGACAGAGCAGGAGACAGTGTGTCCTACAGGGTGTTATGTTGCAGTATCTTTGAGCAATACTTAATGTACCCCAAATGTTTATGCTGTCTTTATCCTCACTAAGGCTTACCAGCCACTGAATACTGTGGGATTTTACTCAGTTAACTACATCAAGGAATAGTGTGTCCTGTGGTATCTATTTCACTGGAGATGGACAAAAAATTGTGGCATCAGCATAACAGCCAGAATCGCAGAACTCAGAAGTTCCTTGGGAATAGTCACCATAAAAATGCTGGGGTTCTGATGCTCTGCTTCCTAGTCCATAGTCACAAGAAAGGCAGGTAGTCTCTCCCTGCCGGAGGAAAGGAACAGGTTCAGGGAGGGAGTGAAATAACTGGCTGCCCCATTTTGGCCACATTGGACAGAGTGGACCACAGGAACACAGCAGTCATCCAAAAGCAACTGACAGGCTTCAACACGGGAATTGAAAACATCTGTCTCCAGCAGACAGGACTTAGGAAGTGTCCTCTAACTCATTTAAAGCTTCTACCACTTCAAAACGTTCACATGTAAAACTGTCATCACCTCCCACCCTAAGGTGGCTACTACTTAATTCCTAGCCTTATGGCCTCTGTGGGGACCCTTTCCTCCACAGTTCCAATTTCTGTGTGAAATTTACGGTTGGGGCAAGTAGGGGATGCTAACACTTCCTCATGTCTTGGATAGGGACTATGGTCTCCATAAACCAGGGATGCTAAAACATCATCTTGTGGAACATGGTTCCCTCCAGCCTCATGCACAGCTCCCTCTGCAGCTTGGAATATGCTCACTGCTTTGCCTGGCGCTTGTCTGCCAATAACTATAAGCTTTTATGTTCCTTTCCATCTGCTAACAGGGCCTGTCCAGCACCCAGACTATCTGGCTTTGGCTCAGCAACCCTCATTCCCATGCTCCAAGACAACAAGACATGGTTATGTACTCCTGTATTCTGCAACAGGAATCTGCAGGAGGAAGAGCTGTTACTCCAGACAAACAAGCAAGATGCCTTCCTCCCACCTCTATTGGTTCGGTGCATTTCGGGTTTTAATGCCCCCTCCCCAGAGGCAGCGTGGTCACTGGCAGGATTCAGGTACATGACTAAAGAGAGTCTGTTTCCTTCTGTTTCCTAAAGATTTCCTGCATATCGGTGCCTCCCATCCAGTACTCAAAGGCAATTAATTCCTCAACTTCATCACTTTTTTTTTTTTTTTTTTTTTTTTTTTTTTTTTTGTGGATAGTTCCCTCAACACCCGCTTCTGGTAATAAATACCTTTCTCCCAATGCCTCATGGAGCCTTTCTCCTTAAATCTCCCCTCACCTTAAATAGTACACCTAATAGTGACAACCTTCTTCACCCCAACCTCTTCCTCATTCTGTGATAACTACTTCCATTAAAGATGTCACCAAGTTCCAGCCCTTAGGCATTAGCCTTGGATTGCTCTTCTATTTCTCTACCCGCACAGGCTCAGGGCCAGCTGCTTCCACCTGGACATTATTTAAAAGGGGGGAGGGGCAATGTCTTAATTCTCCATCAACTGCCCAGCCCACACACCCAGGCAGCCATCTTACTGCAGTGATTAAGAGTTGTGTCTGAAGTACCCCTGGGCTCAAATCTCAGCTCATCCATATGGCCCTGAGCACTGAGAGAGCTATTTAACTTCTCTAACTCTGGATTTCCTTATCTACGGCATGAGGACAGAGACAAGGCCTGTGTTCAAAGTTTTCGCAGATTAAATGAGCCAAAGCTGCAGAGAATGGAGACCAGCCTGTGACTCACAGGGAGTGTTTAATATATGCCTGTTGTAATCATTGCTGATGGGAGATACTGCGGTAGTAGTTGAGTTTGCCCTGGCATTTATACCACCTGAGTTAATATTTCAGCTTTGCCACTTGTCAATTATGTAACCACGACAAGTTACTGAACTGTGTCTTGTCTCCATTTCACCCATGAAAGCACCCATGTACAGCACGGCCTCACTGCAGAGATGCCATATACAGCTCACAAACTCTGCAAAACTGGTTCCTATGACTTGGAAGGAAGTAGTCTAGTATGGCTTTCGGCTGTCACCATGGGATGTGCTATGGGGCTGTATTTTAAGTAGTAGCCATCCTCTGTGGCTTACCTTTCCCAACAAACTCCGTGACAAGCCTTGAGGGGAGGGGTTTCCCCACCCCTGACTTCCACAGCACGACCAACAGCAGCTTTACATTGATGGTATTTGTATGAAGACTCATCTCCCTGGAGTCAAGGGAGTCTCAGCCAGCTCAGATCCCCACACCCAAGGCAGCACCTTGAAGGCTGTCTGGCATCGTAACTAAAAACAGAGGGCAAGAATCTGACAGAACAGTAGGACCTAGAGCTAATGTGCCAGGCAAGACCTGTGTCTACCCTGCAAGCATATGTGAAAACCCAAGAGGATGAAGAAGCCATTCTATGTTAAGAATGGACTGCTGTCCACATCTTCCTGTCTTCCCCATCTATCCCCTTGATTGGTTACTTGATTCAGTCACTCTGGTAGGCACTGAGAACAAACTGCCACTGAGTCCCTCTTCAGAAAGAGCTAACACTATGTGGGTAACAAATCAATAGTGCATAAGATGAAGCCTGAGAAGTCTTGTTTAATATGTACTAAGATGAATGTGACAAGGTATTTGGCCCTGGGTATATAGGTGTGGGCCACACAATACTGTGTCCTCTTGTGACTGTCACAACAAAGCAGAGGAAGCCACACTGAACACAGAGGAGAGTGAAGCAGTGGGCATGTGGGTGCAGGGAGGAGTGGGTTGTCAGGGGATACTAAGTGGCCCTCTGATCATGAGCTCTTTGAAGAAGGCCAAAGACAGAATGGGATAGTGACCCAGCAACAGCCTTGACAAGCCAAGTACAAGTCCAAGAAAGTAGATTCTGTTGGAATCTTTAAGGAGTCTCGAGTATGCCACTTTGGAGCACTGGGAAAGCTCTCCTGCTGTGACTCTAAGCTCCCACAGGCTTTATATAGAAAAGGTCTGGGTCCTCAAGGTTTACTCATGGGCTGACTGAGGAGACAAAAGGAGAGTCAGGCTGAGCTGGATGTAGACAGACAGGAGACAACTGGCTGGCCCTGAAGGACTCTGACAGGCTCTATGATCACACATACAGCCTGGCTAACATGTCCTGCCTTACTGGGAGACAGGCAGGAGGCCGTCTAATGTGGAACAAATATAGTTCAGGACACCTGAAAGCAGCAGTAGAAGCAAACCACAGATATCACTTAATCTAATCTTTAGAAACTATAATATGTGCTGCTAAAATATATGGATAAAAAAAATCACCACTATTCTCAGATCTTAAAAATTAGCAGTGATGCCTTGATATCATCAAATGTCACATCACAATTTAAGATACCAATTATCTCAATTTTTTTTTTTGAAGAATGGTTTTAGCTAGAGTCGGAAAAAAAAAAAAAAAACAGTCTATGTATGGCCCTGGATTAATTCATCTCTGAAATCTCTTTCAGTTTACGCCCTCGCCCCTTCCTCCATGTTTAACCTTAGAATTACTTATGGATGAACCAGGCTCCTGAAGATTCTAGATCTGAAAATTTGCCTCTATATAATGTTGTGAACATATTCTTCTATCTACTAAATCTTCTATAAACTGAACAGTCAGATTTTAAAGGGTCATTCATTTTAGGTACAGCTGGATGGTTTTGGGAAAATCACCTCAATTTGATGATGTGTGCTCTGGTGACACCACATAGGAAGGCACAGAATATCTTTTATGTTTTAAAAACGCAGTATTTTTTAAACATAAGTCATTTATTATTATTTTTACTTTGTGTGTGTTTTCCTACATGTATGTATGTATATGTACTACATGTTTGCCTGGTGCCTTCAGAGGCCAGAAGAGAGCATCAGATCTCCTGGAACTGGACTTTTAAAAGGTTGTGAGCCACCATGAGGGTTCCAGGAACTGAAACTGGGTCTTCTGCAAAAGGAGCAAGTGCTCTTGCTGAGCCATCTCTCCAGCCCCCAGGGGTCTCTAGTGATGCTTAGTTTCCTTCATGAGAGGTTTCTGAGCAGGTGAGGCAGGACATGCATCGTGCTGGCTCTTCCACCAAACTTCTTTACAGCACTGGCTGGGACATATGTAGCAGTTACTTTTAACACTCTGAAAAGTAATTTGAACATACCCATTGGGAAAGAAGACCAGAATTTAAACTATTAACAAAATGGCAGTGAGTTTTCAATTTTCCTTTCGCCTCTTAGGAATGATTCTTAGGACACTGGAAAGAAGCCCCCAGCATGTGAAAGAGACAGAAGCAGAGGGATGAGCTCCACCTTCTTAGGTAGATTCCACACTGCACATGTATGCAGCTGTCCCCATCATGGATCCCCACACTGTACATGTATGCACCTGTCCCCATCATGGATCCCCACACTGCACATGTGTGTACCTGTCCCCATCATGGTTCCCACACTGTACATGTGTGTACCTGTCCCCATCATGGATCCCCACACTGTACATGTATGCACCTGTCCCCATCATGGATCCCCACACTGCACATGTGTGTACCTGTCCCCATCATGGTTCCCACACTGTACATGTGTGTACCTGTCCCCATCATGGATCCCCACACTGTACATGTGTGTACCTGTCCCCATCATGGATCCCACACTATACGTGTGTGTACCTGTCCCCATCATGGATCCCACACTGTACATGTGTGTACCTGTCCCCATCATGGTTCCCACACTGTACATGTGTGTACCTGTCCCCATCATGGATCCCCACACTGTACATGTATGCACCTGTCCCCATCATGGTTCCCACACTGTACATGTATGCACCTGTCCCCATCATGGATCCCCACACTGCACATGTGTGTACCTGTCCCCATCATGGTTCCCACACTGTACATGTGTGTACCTGTCCCCATCATGGATCCCACACTATACGTGTGTGTACCTGTCCCCATCATGGATCCCCACACTGCACATGTGTGTACCTGTCCCCATCATGGTTCCCACACTGTACATGTGTGTACCTGTCCCCATCATGGATCCCACACTGTACATGTGTGTACCTGTCCCCATCATGGTTCCCACACTGTACATGTGTGTACCTGTCCCCATCATGGTTCCCACACTGTACATGTGTGTACCTGTCCTCATCATGGTTCCCACACTGTACATGTATGCACCTGTCCCCATCATGGAGCCCCACACTGCACATGTGTGTACCTGTCCCCATCATGGTTCCCACACTGTACATGTGTGTACCTGTCCCCATCATGGATCCCCACACTGCACATGTGTGTACCTGTCCCCATCATGGTTCCCACACTGTACATGTATGCACCTGTCCCCATCATGGAGCCCCACACTGTACATGTGTGTACCTGTCCCCATCATGGTTCCCACACTGTACATGTGTGTACCTGTCCCCATCATGGATCCCCACACTGTACATGTGTGTACCTGTCCCCATCATGGTTCCCACACTGTACATGTGTGTACCTGTCCCCATCATGGTTCCCACACTGTACATGTGTGTACCTGTCCTCATCATGGTTCCCACACTGTACATGTATGCACCTGTCCCCATCATGGAGCCCCACACTGCACATGTGTGTACCTGTCCCCATCATGGTTCCCACACTGTACATGTGTGTACCTGTCCCCATCATGGATCCCCACACTGTACATGTGTGTACCTGTCCCCATCATGGTTCCCACACTGTACATGTGTGTACCTGTCCCCATCATGGTTCCCACACTGTACATGTGTGTACCTGTCCCCATCATGGTTCCCACACTGTACATGTGTGTACCTGTCCTCATCATGGATCCCCACACTGCACATGTGTGTACCTGTCCCCATCATGGTTCCCACACTGCACATGTGTGTACCTGTCCCCATCATGGAGCCCCACACTGCACATGTGTGTACCTGTCCTCATCATGGATCCCCACACTGTACATGTGTGTACCTGTCCTCATCATGGTTCCCACACTGTACATGTATGCACCTGTCTCCATCATGGTTCCCACACTGTACATGTGTGTACCTGTCCCCATCATGGTTCCCACACTGTACATGTATGCACCTGTCCCCATCATGGAGCCCCACACTGTACATGTGTGTACCTGTCCCCATCATGGTTCCCACACTGTACATGTATGCACCTGTCCCCATCATGGAGCCCCACACTGTACATGTGTGTACCTGTCCTCATCATGGATCCCACACTGTACATGTGTGTACCTGTCCCCATCATGGATCCCACACTGTACATGTATGCACCTGTCCCCATCATGGAGCCCCACACTGCACATGTGTGTACCTGTCCTCATCAACATCAAGGTGCAAGGCCTGACTTCCACCAGCACAGCCCATAACCAAGAAGCAGGGACATGCCTATCAGGTCATCTGCCTATGAAGGCAAAAATGTAAGTATTCTGTCTAGAATTTACTTAAGATGCTTATGTCAGACAAAACAATAAAATGCCAGAACAGAAACTGAAATTAGTTGTCATAGAGAGAGACAGGAAAATCTCAACCCATGTGGGAAAAAGACAGCAACCAGATGGATATTACCATGAAAAAGCACAGGTAAGAGAGGCACGAGACAAAACTGGAGCATATCGCTCACACTCTAACAGGTGATCACAGACACATCGGAAACAAACGGAAAAACAAAGTCTAAGAAAAAAAAAAAAGAGAAGTCTAAAAAAAGAAAATTTTAGAAATAAAAATTATAATAACACATTAAAACAAAGCAAAGCACAGCAGTTGGTGTGTGAGAAAAGCAGATTACCAGTGACAAAAGAAAAAACTGGCAGTTTGAAGACAGATTAATAGGAAGTATGCCTTCTGGACAACAAGGAACCAAATGACTGCGCCTCTGGACTGATGTGACAGAGGCTGGAACCCGGACTCATAGGGAAGGAGGGCAGCACTGAAGACATTTGAAAAATGATAGCTGACAATGTAGGAAGTGTGGTAACAATCAAAACTTAGATTCAGAAAACACTAAAGAGGATTAAAAATAATCTACCTGCAGATGCCTCAAACCAAGACCTAAAGGCTGAGAACTAAACACAGAATGCTCTTAAAAGCAGCCAGAGGGAAAAGATGCAGGATCTACAGGGAACAAATTAAGTGGCTGGCTTTCCCTTTGGAAACTAGAGAAGCTGGAAGTGGCACATTTAAAGTGCTCAGAGGAAAAAGGACTGTCATCCCAAATACCACAGGCCATAAAAATGCCTTTAGGAATGAGGGTGAAACACAGACATCCTTGGCTGAATGAAAACTGAGAGCATGTGTCATCTGCAGCCCTGCTTTTAACAGCATCTCTGAGGCTGCAGGGAGCTCAGCGGTTACAAGCACATACTTCTCTAATATAGAAGCCGAGTTTGGTTCCCAACACCCACGATGGGCACCTCACAGACACCTGTAACTCCAATTCTAGATGTGATTACTTCTTCTGGCCTCCATGGGCATCTGTGTAAATACACATACACAGAGACAAACAGACTGACACACACATACACTTTAAAACAAAATTTCTAAAAAAAAAGCATCACAGAAACAAGTTCTTCAGACAGAAGGAGAATGATACCAGAGGAGCCTGAGAACAGCGGAATGAGGGAAGAGTCACTGAAGCCATGCCTCTCTGAGTAAACAATGTGTATTTTTCTTTGGAGCCCTTTAATATAGATCATTTCAAACACAAATCAAACATTGTCTTCTGGGAGTGTCAATGACTGAAGAGTAGCAGGTATTTGTAAAAGGAAATGACGCACAGAACCTGGTTCCTGTATTCCAATTGGTGTGAGGTAATACTGATTCAAGTCAAGAAAGACCCTAGTCTGACCTGTCAGTCACTGGAAAGCTCTGCCCCAAATTCCCACTGGGTTGGAGGGTGGTTCCCTGGTGATTATAACCTAGGTCCACTGAACAACAATGTTTCAAAATGGAGATGTATACTTAACTCTATAGTTTTTTGTGTACAGTGTTTTGCCTACATATATGCATGTGACCACAAGCATGCCTGGTGCCTTTGGAGTTTAGAAGAGTATGTCATGTCCCTTGAGACTGGAGTTAGGAATGTCTGTGAGATACTGTGTGGATGCTGGGTACCAAACTTTGGTCCTCTATAAGAGCAGCAAACTCTCTTAACTGCTGAACTATCTTTCTAATTCTCATAGAATATAATGAACAAAACAAAGTTTATAAGCATTTAAATAAGGGAAGCAAGCAAGGGTAAAAATATGAGTGTTGAGACAGTCAAACAGATAAGGTATACAGGAGCTATGTGGCCCTGGAGAGGCCAATGTACCTCTCTAACTAAGGTTCCTCATCTGCTCAGTGGGAACAACTCACTTCACCCACAGAGCGACTGTCTAGGCAATTAGATGCGATGCAGTGGACTTACTGACTTACTGTGGCCCTCCACAAACAGTAGCTGAGAATTAACAGTCAGACCCAGATGTGCCAAAGGTGATACGAGTGACAGCAGGGGGTGACCAAGCATCTAGCTGCACAAAGCACAGAAAAGATTCAGGACAGGCAGAAGAGCACAGAGATCATGATGTCCCCAGGACTTACTGCAGTTCTCCTCGTCACTGCCATCTGGACAGTCCTCAAATCCATTGCAGCGGAAGCGGCCGATGATGCAGTGGATGCCGCTGGCACAGGGGAAGAAGGTCGGGCCACATTTCGATTTTGCTTTGGCTAGAGGAGGAAAAGAAACAAAGAGGGCCATCAGGGGATGACGTTCTCAGGCCACAGCCTCCTCAACCCACTCAACCTGACTTTACAAGTGAGTCCTTGCAGATTTAGCATGAAGTTCCCAAGGAATCGTTATCACCATCACTCGACAAATGCCCAGCCAGCACAGACAGACACCTTCTTACAGCATTCTCCAGGAAAGGAGCTGCCAATCATGCTGTTTCAAAAGTCCTTGAAGGGACCTCAGAGATGGCTCTGTCAGTAAAATGCGTGCCACACAAGCAAGGGGACCTGTGTTTGATTCCCCAGAAACTATGCAAAGATATGAAGTGTAGAGGCATACACCTGCAATGCCAGCACTGGAGAAGAACAGATGACTGTGTCCCTAGGGCTCAGAAGCCAGCCAGACTAGCCTACTTACTGAGACCCAGATCCCAGTAAAAGACCCTGTCTTGAAAACAATGTAGAAGGCTCCTGAAGAACAACTGAATTTGACCTCTGACCGCCATACTCTAGTACGCGTACATGATAAGCACACAAACATAAACACCGTATCACATGCATGCACAAAGTCCTAGAGGAGGCTAGGCACAAACTTCATACTGTAGCAAGTCCAAAAGAGGAATGGATAGGTGGATTGGTGAGAGATGGATGGTATGGTAAAACTATGGAATTGGATGGTGGATACAGTGCTTGCTTCTTTAGAAGCTGAAGAGCCAGTCAAAATGCATCCACGGCATATCAAAGCAACTGTTGTTGGCATTTAGTGAGTCCTTGCCACACTAGGCAGAGTGCCAAGTACTTTGCACAGATTTTCTCATTTAATTTACCCAGCAGCCACTCAATGGGATAGCATGCAGGAAAGCTAAGGTGACACTCTCAAGACTGCACCTTTCAGAAGACCTGCTTGCAAGGTCATATCTGGCTTGACTGGAGTTTGCCGCTGTGGTTTGCGGAACCACAGATGTAGGTGGGGACACCCTACATCTAAGAGATCTTATACCAATTCTTCAGTTTAGTTTGTGCTAACATCAGCGTTTCCTTTGGGTCTGGAGTCTAGGAATGTATGAGGCAGATGGTGCTTGTGATCATTAATAGTGACTGTCAACTTACCATGATCTAGCATTGCCTAGGAGACAGGCCTCTGGGCATGTCTGTGAGGGAGCATCTAGGTTAGGTGGGAAAGCACACCCCAATTACAGGACAAATACAAGCAAGAAGGATCTGGGCAGTGAAAATCATCTTAGCTTGCCAACTACAGATGCAATCTGACCGGCTATCTCAGGCTCTTGCCACCATGATTTCCCTCAAATGAGGAACAGCACCTTCAACTGTGGGCCAAACCAAGCCTTTCCTTAAGTTGCTTTCATCAGGGTATTGTATCACAGCAACGGGAAAAGTAACTAAGACTAAGAAGGTGTGCAGATGATCAGCCCCGGACAAAACCTGGGTGCTGAGTCTGAAATGAGCCTGCCTGGAGGGCAGCCCTTCACACATCCAGATGAACTGAATGCATCTGGTAAGCGTGCTCTAAGAGAGAACTCTGGGGAGCCAAAGCTTGGGCCTTCTCGGGATAGCACTGACATCATCTGTTGCCAACACTGAATTTGCACTACATCCTTTGATGTATGGTTAGGAAATGATGACCCTGGGAGGGTCTTGCGGAGTCCTGATGGAGTGGGGTATGATGGGTACAGCTTCTATCCCCATTTTCTGGATATGTTTTAAGGATAAAGTGACTCACTCAAGCTCACTCAGCTAGGAATTCTAGTACTGAGGGGAGGCCCAGGCATGTGGACTCCAGAAGCCATGACCTCAATCAACCTAACGGCATGCCTTTCGGCCAAAGGCTGTCACTTCTTCCTACAGAAGCCAGACTCCTGCACTAAAGAAATTTATTTTGCACACCTGCTGTACAAACAGTTTGAACAGAAACAGTTGTAACTTGGACTTGATTTACAGTCCTGCTAAGCCCAGTAGCCCTGGGGGGTGATGCTCTTTCTAGCTAATGGTGCTGTCTGCTCTGGGTGTCGATTAGGAGACAGGAGATGAGATCTATGGCTAAGTGCAGGTAGCAGCCTCACAGCGCATCCCTCCAGACTCCTGTCTGTGAGGCCGGACCTATATCCCGCCAGGAAAGAAAAGGCTATTTCTTTGAAACAAACAGACAGTAAATTGCCTGCATGTTCCCACTGTCTGTATGATGCCAATTTAGGTGGCAGCTGACTCATGGTCAACAGGCTATAAGGCCTAGAGTAAGTCCAGTTTTGAAACTCCACATAGTCTTCATTCAGCCAGAATTTTCTGTAATGGTGTTTGTCAGTTCTTCACAAAGCATAATCTCAAGAGAGTCCTGGGCTCAAACTCAGACTTCATTTTGATGACTTTAGACACATTTTTGAATATTGCTAAGCCTCAGTTTCTTCACCAGTACAACCTGCTTACCAGGGGTCTTGTAAGATGAAGATGTTTGATTTAAAAGCTTGAGTAGAGACACCGACAATGCCTGCTTCTCTTATCACTGCAACAAAATGCCCAAAATGCCCAACAGAAGCTGTTGTGTGGCTGTTTCCTTTATAGGGAAGAGTGAGGCTCAGAAGACTCAGAAAACTAGTAAGTATTGGAGGCTCAAGAAGGTCACATGTTTACATGACGTATTAGGCCTCGTCAAAGTTATATAGCTAAGTAAACACTTGCTATGAGAGAGGAGACTCCAGGAGAGCTGCCTGCAAGTTATGCAAGGAGGTCTACCGATGTGAACTGTCACCCATGATGCAGTGGGCAAGGTGTTGATCACCCACATTAAGTAACGACAGTGAACTCATTGGTCACAAAGCTAGGTTTGGGTGAAATCATTTCTTTGTTCTGTCACTAGTGCCCTAACTGCCTGGCATGAACAGACATTTGCTTATTTCCTCTTAGAAATAAGCAGAGCCAGTGGCCAAACAGGGAACAGTAGAACCAAGGATGAAGTAGAGAGAAGTAGGAATGTGGTCCCTGTGATGAGTGATGCAATGCGCAACTGAGGCTGATCCATCTGGAATGACATCTGCTCAGTCACCAAAACTAAGGCAGCAGGAAGGAAGTCTCCAGCCTCACAGTAAGCAGCTCTTCAGCTTGAAGACTGGGTGCAAATCTGACCTGCATATTCAGAGTTGCCCTTATTTTTTCCCATTTTACCAGAAGCCAGTGTTACAGATGGATCAAAAGTCAGAGACATGGGTATCTGGGAGATGTATAAGAACTATAGGGCACCAGGAAGCGGTATGGTGACACTAATCTGCATCCAGAGAAGATCTCACTTATGTGAATACTGAAGCCCAAATAAGACACCACACCTGCCCAAAGTTAGAGAGCTTTTATTAGGTGAACTTGGTTCTTGAGCCTGATTCAGTTGTTTCTGAGTACAGCCTTTTTCAGTGATGGTGTGCTACACCATAGGACCACATCTGGCTCAGATCTTCCCAGAGTTTAGATATAACAGAGAACAAAAGAAAGAGAACTAGGAAACAGAAAGCCCTTCTTCCACATGTCAGACTGTTCCAGACCTGGGATAGACAGCTCTTCACTAGACCATAAGCCTATGACTCTCAATCTGCCCAGAAAGCACTCAGGGCTACCCACCTCTTAGAAGATGTTATAGACCCATCACCTACAGCTGACAGCCCAGGTCTCTCCAGGTGGCCACCAAACATAATAGCTGGACTAACAGCCCAGTGTGGTGACACATACCTGTGATGGCAGCATTGAGAAGGCAGAGGCAGGAGGACAGCAAGTTTGAAGTCAGCCCAAGTGACACAGTGAGACCCTGTTTCAGTCACCACTCAGTTGGGCCAGAACAGCCATGAACTCAGCCAAGCAGACCTGCCACACCCTTCAAGTGGTGCCTACAACTCCAGCCCAAGCTATGGGGACTTGGGGTGTATCTCCTTTGTCTCTGTGCTTGCTGCCCACCAACTCCTACCCCAGGATCCTGCTAGTACAAGCCCAAGACAGACCAAAGAACCAGAAGCAGAAGCCATAAGCTTCTCTGCAATGCTCCCATCCTTCCTTCTAAGCATCAGAATGCTGCATGACATTTCAATAACAGAAAAGCATATAAAGGAAAATGTAAACTGTATCAAGGAGAATGTCAACTTTATCACCGATCACCACCATGCAGGAACGATGTGATGATTTGTATATGCTTGGTTCAGGGAGTGGCACTATTAGAAGGTATGGCCTTGTTGGACTAGGTGTGTCACTGTGGGCATGGGCTTTAAGACCCTCACCCTAGCTACCTGGAAGCCAGTAGTCTTCTAGCAGCCTTCAGATGAAGATGTAGAACTCTCAGCTCCTCCTGCACCATGGCTGCCTGCGTGTTGCCATGTTCCCACCTTGATGCTAATGGACTGAACCTCTGAACCTGTAAGCCAGCCCCTATTAAATGTTGTCCTTATAAGAGTTGCCTTGGTCATGGTGTCTGCTCACAGCAGTAAAACCCAAACTAAGACAAAAGCGTGATCTGGATATTTAGCAAACACGATTCCCTGTCAGCTACCCTTCTTGTTGCTGTGGCAAAACATCTGGCGAAAGCAACTTGAAAGAGGAAGGACTCATACTGGCCCACAGTTTTAGGAGACTTTCAGTCCATCAGAAAGGGAAGGTATGGTAGCAGGTGTGGTTCGGTTCACAATGCTGAAATTATGAGGTGGCATCATGACAACCAACCAGGAAGCAAAAGCAGGGCCAGGCTAGAAACCCTCATCTGTGCCAGGCAGGTCCCATAGTGTCCCCAAATATTACTGCTAGCTGAGGACCAGGTGTTCAAACACACGAGCCCACAGAGGACATGGCACACTCAAACCATAATAGCAGCAGGAACAGTCATGTGTAAGTGGGTCAGTGGGTCAAATCCTGATACTGCAGCAAGTTTAGAGTGAAGGCTGGTATTCCACATTGCTCCTGAGTTCTTAGGAAATGCTGCGACAGCAACCACAGCACTGTGAGTCATGAAATGACAAACACTGTCTTGTCCACTGCCCAGAAAACTTACCCAGTATGTAAGCTATTGAGTAAGCCCTGATGGAATGAACAAGTGGGCCCCAGTGGGCAGCTGTATGTAAACACACACAAAACACAGGCTGCTCTAAAACCAACTTCTGACCCTTAACATACTGTCAGTATTTTGAGTATTTGTGTTTCAGGGGGGAGGGCGGGCACAACTATATACACGTGTGAGTGCATGTGGGGGCCAGAGGTTAACCTCAGGTATATTCCTCAACCACTCTCCAACTGCTTTTGAAGGCAGGGCCTCTCATTGAACTGGGAGCTTGCTGACTGAGTAGGACAAGCTGGCCAGTGATCTCCAGAGATCCTTGTGTTTGGGTCCCTAGTCTTCAGTGCCAGTATTTGAGGTATAAAACACTGTGCCCCATTTCCACTGGCTGGTGGAAATCAAATTCATGCCTCATTCTTGCACAGTAAGCATTTTACTCACTGAGCCATCAGCCCAGCAACCACAGCATCCTCAATGGCTTCACTGCCTCTGTGTGACCCATAAGTCGGTTACCAACGGACACTTGCAGTGCTTTAAGTAACAGTACACACCCAGATGGATCCAGTCATTTCCTGCCTGTGTAATATCTCATTGATACACAGCTGCTCAGTTTAAGGCTATGCACAATGTAGATTCTGGTGTCCTTTAGCTCATCACCTGGTGTCCTCTGGCTACACGAGAATACTGCTGCCCAAGACAGACGAGAGGAAGCCATAACTCTGTACTTACGTTAGGCTGGTCCCTAACTGTTGGACCACTTGACTATTCTCCACCCATCTCTGTCTCCTTCCATTTCAACCTCAGAATGTTTCATTACTCTGCAGAGGTGGGGACATCCCCACCGGGTGGAAGGAACCAACCATGCTTCATTATCTTCCTAGTATGAACTAGTATAAACTAGGAAGACAATGCATACTAGATCTGCATCTAGTATGAACATCAGTTTTAGCTAGAATGGGTTTCCTGGTCTGCACAGATCCCCTGCAGATGTGGGAGTCTCTGTCTCTAGGCCACATACTTTCTTCTGTCTCAGAGGGCTGGAGGATGCAGGCTGTCTCCCAGGGCTATCCACTTGCCAGTGTCTCTGCAGAAGCCCTACCTCCCTATGTAGTTTTGCAAAGAGTGAGTTGGCAGGCTGCAGGCAGAAGATTCACCAGGGGATGGGACTCCTCTCAGTGTGCTTATTTTCATTAATAGCAGCCAAACATTTCAGTGAACACATATATGGACACAACCTTGCTAGAGTTGAGGAATAGTTAGAATATGTCCGTCTGTAGGGTTCCTGAGCTGACCCTGGATCTCTATGTTGAAGTGAGAACTAAATTTGAGTGTGGTGTTTTCATATGAGTCCTTTGGAAGGTAACTATGATTAATAAAGTCATCAGAACAGGTATGCCATGACTAAATACTGGTTGCATTATTAAGAGATGAAGAAACCAGTAGAAGCACATATATATACCTTCCATGGCTCTTACCATGTGATATCCTGGACTATCTCAGGACTCTGCTAACAAGCAAGTTATCACCATTTATGCTTCCTCTAGAACCAGAAATATTTCAAAATAAACATCTTTTCTTCATAAAGTTACCCAGTCTCTGGTATTTTATTACAGTACCACAAAGAGAATGATACAATCCTATTTTGCCAGATTCTTTTATGTCACACACAGAGCAGGTGACCTTATCATTCCTTTCTCCCTGGTATTATCATCATACAACCAGATGCCATTCCAAAAATCATAGCCATGAAGACAGTGAGGAGCCAATTCTGACATTATTGTTCCAAATCAAGTCTTGTAGGAAGCCGAGGTTAGCGGTGATACATTCCTCCATTCCAAGATGGCGCGGGCATCCTGTCCTCCCACTAGTAAACAACTGACTGCACAGGTGCAAAAGGCAAAAAGCGCGCCAAAGTCACTGCCCAACCCGGGGCATATTATGGGTAATGAGTGAACAGCCAATCAGAAGTGAACACGTCACTCTAGGGTGTATTTAAGCAGCGCCTCTTCCTGTCCGTCTTTCCACTTCTGCTTATACAAGAAGTAAAGCCTCGCTGTAGTAACCACCCGAACACTGCCTCACGTGTCTTTCTCACGGGCGAAGGGGACACGGAGGGGCTCGGAACAAAGTCTAACACTGACATCCTATATATAAGCGTAACTGTGCGCTTTAAGCAAACTAGAGAACACTTTGCAAGCTTTCCTCGTTTCAGTAAGGAGCAAAATCATTTTTCCTTGGACACAAAAGCTATAGGCTCATATACAACTGATTATTGTTCTAGCAAAAAGGTCCCTTTGAGTTTGAAAATCTTTATCACTTTTACCTATTTGGAAGAATTTATACTTTACCTGTGCAACATACAGAATAGATTTTTAAAAGAAAAATCTGCCACACTGTTGGCAAATAACACAATGTCCCTGAGCCTCCTGCTATCTGTCTTGCTTGGGAGGACAGAAGCCAATGAGTCTCTTGCAATTCAAAAGGCGTCCTCAAGAGGGAGCTAATCTCAACTACATGGATGTTAATGCCATAAGACTTCCAGGTATTCATGAGGCTGTGATACTCCAAAAGTAGTCAAGAGGGAAACCCATGCAACAGTTACAGTCTGCAGCTGTACCTACTCAAGTATGCATTTCACTCACACTAAGGCATAGACTGCTCTACAGTGGTACGGATGAAGACCCACAGAGACAGATAGGGCATGTCTGGATGCCTAGTGCTTGTAGAATTGAGGAATGGAGACTGAGCCTACAGGTATAAACAGTGTGGAAACGGAAGAGAACTGTGAAGGTCACAGGAGTGTGCTGTTTCTAGTAGTCAATGTACTTGCTATCTCTTCTTTAGAAAATAAAATGTATCTTATGATGGGCAAGATAGCTCAGTGGGCAAAGGCACTTGCCATGGAAGTCTAATGACCCAAGTTTGCAGCCCCAGAATCCACGAAGAGAGGAGAAAAGAGACTCCTGAAAGATGTCATCTTCTGATAAATGCATGTGTTTTCTCTCTCTCTCTCTCTCTCTCTCTCTCTCTCTCTCTCTTTCTCTCTCTCTCTCACACTTGTAATAAATGAATAAAATAAAAATATTTTTTCCTTAAGAAAAATACTGCAAACCAGTCATAATTATAATTCAGTTCATTGTAATGTTATTGAATGAATGCTACACAAAAGTATAAATTAGAAAGAAATAAATTACAATATCCAGGCAATTTAAATCATTGTGAACACCTCCCGAGGTGAACACATGCATTCAGCCATCACTAGCTGAAACTCTGAGAAAAGCAATCAGTCTGAATTTATCACTAGATCAGCTAGCTTTCTAAAACATCAAACTGTGGCTCCTTTTCAAAGTCAAAAATTACTTCGTGGTTGGTGGACAAGAAAGCAAAGAAACAAATACAAAGCCAGCCAGCCTGGACTCTGTTAGAAGTCTGGGGATGGGGAGCCTGTCCACTGAGGCCTCAAATAGGAGGACAAATAGCCCAGAAAGTCGGATCCACACTGAGCTTGGAAGCCTGTGCAGATCATTATTGCCTGATTGTCACAATGGCTCAGCTCCCCATGAAGGCGGCAGGGGACTCTAAGTTCTATTGATCAGACGTGGCCATGAATTACTTTTCCCTAAAATAACATGTTGACTATTTGAGATGTGAGAGAAAGGCCAGCAGATGCAAGCTAACTGAAACATAAATACAGAAAAAAATGTGTTATGAAATAGCTTTGCCAGAAGATTCTCAATTAGAAAATAAATCTCCCAAGCATCTTCCCTCTTAAGTCTCAGACATGAGGTTCCCAGCCCAGAGTCAGGAGGTCAGAAGAGATCATGGTTCACAAAGAGTTCAAAGTTCACAAGGGATTCCAACTACATGACATAATCACCGAGACCTAGCTCCCCTACATAACTCCATGTCCCCAACTGTGTAAGAAGGGATAGGGGCACAACTGGCCTCACCGGTTGTTTGAACAGGGAATCTGCTGTACAGACGCCTGATATCTGGGGCAGATTTAGGCTCCCTGACATGACTATGGTTCTGCAAGGTGCTTACCCTAACAAAGGCGAGGCGCGAACCAGTGTCATCCTTACCCAGCTTGCGGCTCTGTGCTCTGCCTTACTAACCCCACTCTCTCTTCCTCCCTCTTTCTTGAATTGAACTCAGAGCATCATAGGCAACCAAACCACTCTACCATTGAGTTATATCCCCAGCATTTCTGGGTCTATCTTCATCTATCATCTATCTATCCATCCATCCATCCATCCATCTATCCATCCAACCATCCATCCATCTATCCATCCATCCATCTGGTTGTTTGAGACAGAGTTCCTCTGTGTAGCTCTGGCTGTCCTGGTACTCACTCTGTAGACCAGGCTAGCCTCTGTCTCCCACATGCTGGGGTTAAAGACATGAGCCACCATACCCAGTTGCTTTTAATTTTCTTGAGACAGGCTCTCATTAAATTGTCCAGGCTGACCTTGAACTCGTAATCTTCCTGTCTCAGCCTCCCAAGTAGCAGAATTATGAGTCTGTCTCACCAAGGCTGGTTATCATTCTGTCTTTATGTCACACAAAAGACAAGTGTGGATGCTGCAAGGAAAATAAGCCATATGGCTTTTGACAGTTAGTCAGAGCAGGGATGTAAGAATGGTGTAAGCCTGCCCAAGCTCAAATCTCATTGGCTGTGTGATGGATGATATACTATTTACCCTCTATGTACCTCACCTTCCGCACAAGACATAGACATATTAAGCCACCTCACTGGACTACTTTGAGGACTGAATGAGATAATATAGTAACTTCCTAGAACTTTCTCTGGAAGACAGTATAAGCTATGATACTTATATTTGGATTTTATAGGATAATTAATAATAGCTATAATAAAATGCAATATAAGAATTAGTTTCATATAGTATTAGTCAACAATATTAGCTATTATTCATTTTGTTAAAAAATCACTTAATTTTTTTAAAGAGTTGAACAGTAGCAGACACTCAATCAATATGTGAGGAATGCAAAGGGGCTGAAAAGAGTGTGGCTGAGCCTAGGGAAGCCTTGTGAAGTACAGCTACCTCAGTTAGGTGGGAACGACTGGAAGCATGTCCATAAGAATGGAGAGGGAAGGGTACTCAGGGCAAGAGGAATGGAGTGTACAAAACCTCCCGGTCAGGCCAGGCCACAAAGATCTGGAAGAAATGAAGGCACCTGGAAAGTGGAGCTTATGTAATGACGGAGGCTAAGACAGTAAGTAGAAGCCTGCACTCAGCACAGGAGCCAGAGGAAATCTTTACCGAGACAAGCAAGGTGCCACATTTGTTTCTTATGAAGAGATTTCATGAACGCAGAGGCATAGTATGAGGTCATGTAAGCTGAACACTCTGGTACTATCAAAGGCCTCTGGATAGTTTGAACAAAGACAAGTCTGTAAGATGTTGAGAACCTTTTGTAGGACAAGCTCTTTAAACTATAAAAGATTCAAAGTGCACGGCACTGCCTTTCAAAAGGGGCCCCATCATCAAGAATGACAAGGGGAAGAGGCAAGGCAATGAGACAAAGCTGGGATTGGAAACTCCTCTAACCCGAAGAGGTTTGTGGCTAGGTAGATTGGATAACTCAGCCCTTCCACACTTTCTCTGCTCAGTAGAAACCTTGCTGGCGTGGGCCTGGATCCCTGGGACTGGGAACAGATGGGTGCACAGCACAGAACAATTCCCTCCATAAGGGGGAACCACCTCAAGTGCACTGGCTCAGTGGAAGGTGGCTTCCTAAAGCAGGGCAGACAGAAATGTAAAAGGAAATTGGGTAAAGAGGCTTGTGAGAATCAGTTTTCACAGCTGAATACACTAAAGAAAATACATTCTGGGTCATTTTCTGTTTCCCTAAATGGGTGTGTGTGTGTGTGTGTGTGTGTGTGTGTGTGTGTGTGTGTCTTTACCATGCTTTATACTTCAGAACCTCCACCCTCTCCTGTTACCATGGCCCCCACCAAAAGCACTGATTTCTGTATAAATTCTTTTTTTTCAGACCTGAAAAGATGTATTGATGATCTTGGATGTGGGCAGGTCAGATGATATAGGTGGGAAAGCTCTTTGAGGCTTTTCTGTGTTCAGCAGAACCCTTCCTGACAGTTGGTCTGAATTCCTGAGATGGGAAACAGACATGTGAACACACATGTGCAAAGCACAGAACACTTTTCCTCCTCAAAGGGGAAAGGAAGCTTTGGGGAATGAGCTCTCTGGATGTTTTACCTAGCTCTCTCAACACAATCCATGGAGGCAGTAGAACCTGGGAGTCAAGAGTTGATCCTGGGGATTGTTGCTGCAATGCTTGCTGGAAGCACAAAGAATGGTCCTTGTGGTACCTTCAATAATAGGGAATTCCATCAATTCTCAGAGCTTGGAGCCAGGCAGCAGGTACTGCCTACTGTTCAGAAGGACCACCCAAGAGAAATAAACTCTTTCAGGGAAACAGGTCTTCAAAGCACCACAAATGTAGTTCTGGAAAAATTTCATCAGGGCATCTGTGGTGGTTTGGATGAGAGCAACCCCCATACTTGGTTCCAGTTAGTGGAACTGTTTGGGAAGGATTAGAAAGTGTGGCCTTGTTGGAGGAGGTGTGTCACAAGGAGTGGGCTTTGAGGTTTCAAAAGCCTAGGCCAAGCTCAATTTTTTCCCTCTCTGTCTGCAATTTGTAGATTTGATGTGAGTTATCATCACTACTACTTCAGTATCATGCCTTCCAGCCTGTGGTGGGGATGCCATGCTTCCCACCACAATGATGTGGACCAACCCTCTGAGACTGTAAGAAAGCCCAATTAAAAGATTCTTTCTACAAGTTGCCTTGGTCATGGTGTCTCTTCAAGCTATGGAGCAATAACTAAGACAGAATCCAAGTTTCTATAACGTCTTTAACATAAATCAGTGAGGCCTTAGATAATCTGACTGTGATCCTATCAGCATCTGGGGATAACCTTTAAAGACAATGGTCCTAAGCCTGAACTTTAACAGAGCAGTGATTCTTGGTCCTGGCTGCACATCTGAAAACATGGAAGGCTTAAAGAGCAATGCAAAACTGCATGGTTGTGAACACCTTTAATCACAGCACTCAGGAGGCAGAAGCTGGTAGATTCTGTGTGTTCAAGGCCAGACTGATCTTAATAATGAGTTCTAGGCCAGCCAGTTCTAGGATACATTGTAAGACCCTGTCACAAAACAAGCAAGCAAGATTAGCAGAACAAAACCAAGGCTACCTGAAATCAATAGAACTAAAGTGCTAACACCAGACAACGGAAGATTAGTTATAAAAAAAAATTACTCCTGTATATCTACAAGTAGAACTTTTAGATAGACAAATTTATATACCCTAAAATACACAGGGCAGATTAACAGAAATAACAGGAGACACCAACACCTTTAATGACAGATACAATAAGCTAAAAGTCAGTATGAAATAGAAGCCATTAGCAGCACCATATATTTAGGAAAAAAACAACAACAAACAAACAAAAAACAAAACAAACAAACAAAAAAAAAACAGGTCTGAGATGTAGCTTGGTTGGCAATCTAGTATGGAAAGCCCTGAGTTCAATCTCCAGGACGTCACAAGCCAGGCATGGTGTCTGTGGTCACAGCATGAAGGAGGTGAGGCCAGAAGACCTTTCTCAGCTCCATAGAGAAAACTGGGCTACATAAGATCTTGGAGAGAGGGTGGGGGGACAAAACACACATAACACATGTCAGGCCAAAACCAAGGACTCGAAGGAAATCTCAGTGGATTGTGAACCACCAGAACTACAGAGTGTGTTCTCCATCCACAGTGGAGTGAAACAAGAAGCAAGTTGCTGAAAACAAACATGCGCCTCTCAGGAAGCACACTCACTCAACAACCAAAGTCAGACAAGAGTGGTGAGGCAAGGAGGAAACAGTTTGAGATTCTAAATAGAAACAAAACAATATTGAAATGTGAAGAATATAAATAAATCAGGGCCAAGTAAGGAACTTATAGCTGTGAATGTCTGTATTGAAAATGAAGAGAGACTGAAAATCTATAAAAAGTAGTTAGCAACAAGAAACAAGACCATCAAAGCTACAGAGTGGAAGATGAATACAGAAGAATCAATTGTGCATCTACACACTCACAATCAAGAATCAAAATCAAAATTAAGAAAACAACCTCATCTATAATAGCATCAAAACCAGCAAAAATCCTTAGGAATATATTGAACAGAAGACATGTAAGGTTTGTGTGCTGAAAGCTGGAAACCACCCTTCAAAGAAATTACTTGAATAAACAGAAAGGAATTGGTGGTGCTTTCAATGTGAAGTATTCCCCATAGGCTTGTGTGCTAAAACTCTTGGTGCCCAGCAGGTGGCACTGTTTCAGAAGATTGTAGATGCCTTTAGATGTTTATAGCCTTCTAGCAAGCCTTACTAGGGGTAAGGGAAGAAACTGGTATAGGCATAAATTTTTTCCAACCTACTTTAATAAGGGTCCAACCTCCCCTCTAGCCCACCACCCACCAGAGGTAGTGGAAGAGAAAAATATTAGGACACGGGGGAAGTAGACCTGTTTAGAAATAGTTCTTTGATAGCAAGTCCAATCTTTGTTGTCAGGATATCAGTTCAGTCCAGTAACAAACACCAAATAGGAATCAGCAGCTGCAGTTCAGTCCTGTCAGTAGACACCAGACACGAACCAGCAGCTACAGTCCAGTCCACTCGAAAGTCACCACATGTGAACAAGTAAGAGCAGTTCAATCCAGAAGAAACCACAAGGCTCTCTTACCAGCCAGAGATCACAAAAGCAGCAAGAAGCTACAAGAACCACATGAGAAGTTCTTTGGCTAATTTCTCTCTATGGCATCACCACAAGCAGAGCTCAGCAACACAATGTAAGATGAACCAATAGTGAGGTGGGAGCAAAGCAAACCAATTCTCAAGCTCCTACTGTCTATGGGGTCATATTTATATTCCTTCTGAACATCATGAATCCATTCATGTGTTTGCTATGGCAAAACACCTTTTTACCTGTGTCTGCTTCAGAAAAACAGTCTTTCCCTTGTCTGCTTTAGCAAAACATTCTTTCACCTGTTTGCCCCAGCACAGTATCATTTGACATAACTGACTTTCCAGAGAAACCAGAGGTGTCCACTTCAGACTGACTTTTACAAGTTTTATAGCTTGACCCTACTTCATGCCTACACTCTACTTCTTTTTGTGGATATAGTATAATTAACTCATTACATCATGTTCCTGTCTCCATGCCCCCACCACCAGGATGAGATGTGTCCCTTCTTAAACCACAATCTAAAAATGAATCCTTCCTTCCTGGTGCTGATTTTGTCAGAGCAATGAGAACATATAATACCTTATGTTTGTACAATGTGAGACTTAACATTTGTAAAAGGCAACTCTCCCTAATGGATCTAACACAATCCCTATAAAATCTCCTTTGACTTATCTGTAGAAACAGACAAATGGATTCTAACTTCACACAGAAGATGTAAGGGTCTCAGAATAGTTAATACTGTATTAGAAAGAATGAAGTTGGAGGGCTAACACTTCTTGATCTCAGTATTTTGCATTAGGTCAAAATAATCAGGTCTGTGTTGTGTGGGAACAAGAGTGTACCTGTGGAGCAACAGAATAAAACTGGTTTCTTTGACAGTTCATTGATGCTTGGCAAGAATGTCAAAAAAAATTTACTGGGGTAAAGGCCTGGGACAACTAGAATTTCACATGCAAAAAAATGAACAAGGACACCTAAAGTCTATATCCTGTAATACTACATAGGGCTGAAAGATTGATACATAATATCCTGTATCACCTGGAAAGCATGCTAGATGAAAGAACTGGGCACAAAAGGCTATGAATAATGATCCCACTTACATGAAATGTCCAGAAAAGGCAAATCATTGGAGAGATGAAGGTTAGTGCTTCCCAGGAATGGGAGGGGGAGATAGAGAACTAATGGGTACAAGCATTTCTTCCTGGGGTGATGAAATGTTCTAAAATTAGTGACATAACTGCACAGCTCTCTGATATAACCAAATAAAGAAACCAAATTTTATGAGAATTCCTAAGATCTAAGAATATGGGTGACATCAGAAATAAAAGAGTGGCTCTTTTTCTGGAAGGTTCTAAATTAGCTAAATCCCTCCCCAGTTCTGGCTTGCTTCCAGGGAACATATGATAATACCAGTGTGAAGGGCATGGGAAAGTCCCCTGACATATGATGGGTAGCTAGGGATGCTGTTAACCTGCAATCCACAAAGACTTATCTGTCAACCACTTTTCTTCCCCCGCTCCTTCTGCAAGCCAGGGTCTCACTATGTAGCTCTACTGTCCTAGAACTCACTATGTAGACCAGGCTGGCCTTGAACTCACAGAGATCCACCTGCCTCTTCCTTTCTCTTGCTGGGATTGTAGACATGGGTCACTTTGCCCAGCTTGTTTTTCTTAAAGGAAACAAAGGAACAAACAAACCCCACTCTTAGCTTTTAAGAGCTAGGGAGCTTTCTGTCTAGATTCTAACCAGCTCCTTGTAAGTCTTTACTTTCTCATGTGTAAAATAGGGATGATGTAATAGCCCTTACAACGAAGATGCCCAGCTTCAGTAAGGACTAGGCAGTTTTATTATCCTAAGTACTGTTTTCTACTTTTTAAAGCTCCTAGTACTGCTTAGTACAAGGAAATGGGTGGCATCGACCTCTTAATATAGTATTACTTTATCCAGTAACAATTAGTATGTGAACTGGGACATTTTATGAGCTAATAAGCAATTGAGACGTAACAGTTGACATTTCTCACTGCTGCATTATAATCAAGCTAAAGAGGGACTGGCCAAGTACCCAGTTGCCATAGTAACAAAGTTTTTTTGTCAGTCTAATTCATTTTCTTGCATGAAATGCTTTCTATTTGTCAGGCTGAGCTCTGTGGCTGAGTCCACCTCGACCAAATAACTGTGGAGTCCTTTCTACTTTCTAAATCTTTAAGTTGTAGTAAATATATGACAACTTAAAATCAGGATGACAGCCAGTCACAGGCTTTTGTCCCGGAGCTCACTAGAGTTGGTGGTGTGTTGGAGTGACTCCATAAGGTATGTTAAGTCACCTTCCAGCATTCACTAGCCCAAGTACCGACATTCTCTCGTCTGCACTGTAGGCAGAGAAAAACAGGCAGTGATGTTTGTTAAGTGCTTCTCTTAGCATTTTAGAGATGCGCTTCCTGGCTTTCCCTATTTACACTGCACCAAAACACGAATGGGTGAGACCCATTACCAACATCACACAGAGGCTACCAACACAGATTAATAATTTGCCCAAGGACACACTTTACATATATATTTATTTCTTCTAAATTCATAAAGTATTCTCATAAATCTTTTAAGTTGGCTTAGGAAAACAAGGCTGTTAAAAATAAGGAAAAATTGATGCTACAGAAAATCAGAAGCAAAAGCAAAGGAGAGAGATACACAAATGTTCTACTGTGAAGTTGCTCCCTAAGTTTTTAGCCTGAGTTTCCCAAGTGCTCAAAACGACAAAGAGAACTTGGTCAATATTGAGGATGGAAAGGGCAAAGCCATAGCCTTAAATCCTAACTTTTTATGAATTAAGAGATTATTGGTACTCCTCCATAACTTCAACACCACACACACACACACACACACACACACACACACACACACACACACGCTACATCACGCCATGCAATGTGGCCCGTAAGGATCTGAACTTATATCCAACTGAATCCCAGTCAGTAAAAGGCTTTTTACCATATGAGCACTCAGAAAGCATAGGCATGACCTCAAACTTCACAATCCACACTCATTTCCTCAATCAACTCATTCAAGTTCAAATATCAGCTCTGCTACCTTCTAACTACATGGTTTTCTCTAAGATCATAAATTCCAGCACCTGGGTTTCCTCAGCTGCAAAATGAAGACAATGAACCTGGTATCCTAGCACTCCATCTTCATAACCCTATCGTGGGGACTAACTGTCTAAGGCATGTAGTGTAATTCCCAGACTCCACTATGGGTATTAACATTTCCCACACTTCCCTTGCTGTACATTGATGGCTCTGTGGTGGGCATTGTTCCAAGCATTGGACAGAGCCCTGCACAAGGCAAGAGAGGGCTTACTCTCAGGGAGCTTTCACAGAACTGGAAAGGAAAGGAGGGGAGGGAAGGGGAGGGGAGGGGAGGGGAGGGAAGGGGAGGAGAGGAGAGGAGAGGAGAGGAGAGGAGAGGAGAGGAGAGGAGAGGAGCGGAGAGGGAGGGATGGAGGGAAGGAGGGAAGGAGGGAAGGAGGGACGGAGGGAAGGAGGGAAGGAGGGAAGGAGGGAAGGAGGGAAGGAGGGAAGGAGGGAAGGAGGGAAGGAGGGAAGGAGGGAGAGAGGGAAAGAGGGAGAGAGGAAGGAAGGCAGGCAGACCCAGCGCTGGGTGCTATGAGGTGTTGTAGCGCTGTGTGATAATGGCTGTGAGGCTACTGGATGATAAGGACAGGAACATCTGAGGCAGAAGCGATTACAGTGTGATCTGTAAATGTGAAAGACAAATATGCCAGATGAGGGAGGGCAGGAAATACACCTGAAGTGGAAACTTAAAAGTTCTTTGGAGAATCAGTTGTGTTGGAAAGTGTTTTGCTGGGGCAAACAGGTGAAGGAGTGTTTTCTGAAGTGGACACAGGTGAGTGGCTAAGGCAGATTCATGAAGGAACGTTACACTGATGCAGACACAAGAGAAAGGATGTTTTACTAAAGCAAGCACATGAAAGAACATGTATAAAGGAGTCTTTGCTAACAACATGCATGTATTGGTCTGCCTTACACTGCAGAGTTGAGCTGCATTTGTCAGGACTCTATAGAGAGAAACGCACCAAAATACTTCTGGTGGCATGCTGTGGCTTTTTTGCCACTTCCGTGGACTCAGGCTGATTGGCAGTGATGTCAGTTGAGACAGACGCCCAAAGCAAGGCATTTGGAAGACACATGTTTGGAGGCAGTATAAATAGAATTTGAATGACAGTGACTGACAGTGACCAGGGCTGAGCTAGGCTTGTTTATAGGCCTAGCTGTGCAACGCTTCTTGGTCTCTCATCTTCACTGATCATCGCTGAGAGAGGCACAGCTGAAAACTTCTGGTGTTCTGGTCCTTCCTGTTGACTTGTGATGAGGCTGAGGCCTGGCTGTCTCTGCTAGGTAGTGCCACCACTGCTGATTCGTGTTTGCTATCGCAACTGTAGTGAACTGGACTGCTGGTGTACCCATGAAGTGTTTGCAAGTGGATCTAGCTGCCGCTTCTGACCTGTGAACTGAACCGCTGATTTCCAGACAACACAGACAGGAGTTGCTACAAAGAACCTTTCTAGACAGGTCCACTTCCCTTGAATCCTTTCTTTTCTACTACCTCTGGTGGGTGGTGCACTAAAGGGGAGGTTAAAGTATTTAAGAACCCTCATTAAAAATAGGATTTGAAAAAAATCAAACACACATCTCTGGGTATGTCTGTGAGGACATTCCGAGGCAGGTACAACCGAAGAGGAAATATGCACCCTGAATATGGGTAGAACCATCCTATGGGCTGGGCTTAGGTCATTTAAAGGAAAGGAGGAGAAAGCAAGAAGCACAATTATCACATCTCTCTGCTTGCTCACTTCAGACGCAGTGTGACTGACTGGTCACCTCATATTTCTATTGCCATGCTTTTCCTGCTGTGATAAGACTGTACCCTCTCAAACCATGAACCAAAAAGATTCCTTCCTCCGTACATTGCATTTTGACAGGTATCTAGTCACATAAATGAGAAAAGCAACAAACACAGATGGACAGCTCTGAGTGAATTCTGAATCCTCCGGGCAGGTTCCTCAACTCAGCCCATTAGGGATGGGTGATTCTTGGCCGTGCAGGGGCTGCCCTGTGAACTGTGACGTCTTACAGCACTTTTAGCCCCTACCCACTATCTACTAGCAATGGCACTAGGAGTGACCATCAAAGCCATCTCCATCATTGTGAGATGTCAGCATCATGTCTGGCTGAAACCTACTGCCTTAGCAGTAGTTCTGGCTGAACTAGCTGCTGAATGAGTGAAACAGAAAGACAGGAAGAGAGAAGGCTCAAAGCTCATTCCTAAGTTATCAAATATAACAAAACGGCAAGATCATCTCACGCATCCTGAAGGCTGGCCCTCTGCACCACTGAATTCCAGTGCCAATCCATCATTCCTCCATTCACACAACATACAGTGAGTCTCAGCTGTACCAGGGATGCCAGCCTAACTTCAAAAGTATGTCATGTAAAGGAGACATTCATGCACATTTAGTACAGAGACATGTGCCTGTGCTTCACAAAAGCCCCTGAGAATGAGCAGGAACAGGAAGAGAGAGATGACCCTCTGCTCTTGCAGGAAGCAGGGGCAGTTTGACAGGGAACCCCTGGCCTTGAAGGCACTGGCACAGAGTACAGGAAATATGTAAAGAGCTATGAGACAGGGCAGAAAGGTATGGGAGAGGGATGTGCATCCAATGGGAAACACAGGGCCAGATACAGATGTTTTATAAGGCATTTCCAAGCCTCACTGGATTCTATCGTGATCTGGGAGCATAGAGATTGCTATTATTTCACTTTATTATTCCTGATAATTAAAGAAAACTCAAGACAGACATTCATGGAGCGCTCAACAGGCATTCACCTTGGGAATAGAATCTTCCCAGCTAAAGACTTGTTCCAGTTTCATCCTCTGTCTCAATGATAAAACAAACTTAAGGGAGGAAAGACCTTATCCATCACTGAGGAAAGTCGGATGGGAAACTCAAGCAGAAACTGAAGCAGAAACCATGAAGGACTGCTGCTTACAGGTTAACTCGCTGGATTATGCTTAGCTAGCTTTCTTATACAGCTCCAGGTCTACCTGCCTAGGGATGGTACCGCCCATAGTGGGCTGGGCCCTGAATGTTGGTCTTCAAACATCAGTCAATACAGTAGCCAATACATATAGCTACAGGTTTATCTGATGGAGGCAATTCTTCTCTTGAGATGCCCCCATCCCAGGTGACTCTAGGTTGTATCAATTTGACAATAAAAGCTAACCAGGACAACACTGCATCCACTCCACCACATTCAAAACTGTAGGCAAGAGAAGTTCAGTGGTGCACACAGGATTTATTCATTGACAAGTGCAAGTGCCAGCATGTGCCCCAGGCTGCCTGACTGTGGCACTCACACCCACTCTGCTGCCTCCATGGTTTTTGTGAGGGCAGTGACTGGATCAGACATGCAGTACGGAACCCCTGCAGCAGCACTAGAGTGCAGGAAAGGAGGATGTCACCCAGACAGAATGTATTATATGGAAAGGTTGAGCAATGACCCAGAAGAACAATGACCCAGGGAAAGGGACTAAGAAGGAAGAAGGGCAAACAAGAAAGACAATTGGCCACCCCAGGTAGCCATAAAGGGACAATGTGGTGGACTTCACCCTGTCTGCTTGAAGTAAATCTAAGGAAGACAGTATCTGCCCAATTTAACAGCAGATTCCTGGGGATTTGTGCAGTAAATCCATTATAGAGACAGATACAAAAGCCAGGATATGGTGTATCAAAGGCACATACTCAAGTACAGTAAAGGAGAAAAGAGTGGAGCAGACAGAAATCGAGCCCAGGGGACAGACAACAGGATGTAAAGAAGCACGTGCAGCAAGAAATCCCAAGTCTGAGTATGGAGCAGACTTACCCAGGGAAATAGGGCACAAACTCCTATGCCCACCTAGACCCGTGAGCTAATCTTGTGTGATCTGTCTTCAGTCCACGAGGGACCCCGACTATTAGAAAGCAAGGAACAGGTCTGTGTTTGTCAGAGTGGTACAGAAACTTCCTAAGCTTCATCTGAGACTCACTGCTTATGGAAGACCCAAGATTATTCTGATGCAGCTAGCTTAGCCCCTGGGAAACACAGACTTGAGGCCTGAGGGATGCAGACCTCAGACCCACAGCATCAGCAACCACCTCGGGTGCTACTGCAATCAACCTTGCCCCAGGCCTACTGAACTAGAATCTTCAATTTACAGAGCCCTACCCCTACTCCAGCTTCTGAAGACTTATAAAGCTGAAGACACCTGGGATCATTTCAGGGAGGGTTTGGGAACCGAGGTCAGTCCTAGGAATCTGCCAGACATCTTTAGTGCACAGAGCCCAGAGATGCTCCTGCTGTGTTTGTGTGTGTGCTGGGGATGATACATGGATGCACACACAGAGGTCAACCTTTTTGTTTCAGACAGGGTCTCTTACTGGTCTGGAATTGCAGCATGTACGCCAGGCTAACTGTCCCATAAGCCTTCAGGGCTCTTCCTGCCTCTGCCATCTCACCATCACCAGGTTAACAGGTGTGCACACATGCACTCCCACCCCTGTCTTCTTACAAAGATCCTGAAATCCAAAGTCAGCTTCTCATGCTTACAAGGCATGCATTTTCCCAACAGAGCCAGTTCCCCAGCTGTTGCTTTTTACCAGAAAAGGTACCCCTGAGGGAAAATCCCATTGTGGTTCTGGCGTTTTAAGCCCCAGGTGCGTCCTCTGGGCCAGTTAGAATTGACTTTCGCTACTAAATATGCAAGCTCTTTGGGGGGGGGGAGGGCACAGGAAATATGTTGTACAAGATTTTGCCTCTAATCTCTAGGGGTTCCTCAAAAAACCTCCTCCTCAATGATCAGCCAGGCCTCACACTGACCTGCAGGGGGCAGCATAACAGTGGTTTAGGCTCACTCTGGAATGTCTGTATTCACACCTTTCCTATATAAAGGGTGAGTCTTTGGAGCTTAGTGTGACAATCAGAATTCTTTATGATATCAGCCATGCAGAGCACTGAGCAGAGTGGCTGAGATACAGTCTCAGCAACATGTTCACTTGGAGTCCAATTTCTCTGCACATGTAAAACACTGAAAACCCATTCCTACACATGTGCTCAATGCACCAGCACACTCTTCTGTCTTCCCACATGGACAATCACAGGTGGCTGGTGCTGAGAGATAACCAAGTCCCTTTAGAGTGGAGGAAAGTAGGACCTAGAGGAGCTAGAGTGCTCACGCACAGCAAGAGCTGGTTCCTATGTAACAGTCACAACCGTGCAAAAGTAACATGTAACAACCATGGGGGGGATGGCTTTTAGGGTTTGCAGTTCTCCCTGCATATGAGCACCAAGGCTGCCTGGGCAATAGCTGAGCTGAGGAGGGCTGCATCTTTCCAGCTGGTCAAGCTGTCTGGCACTTCCCCGGAAGTCATGATATTCACTGTGAGTACCCCTACATCCCTGGAATTAAATACAAATGCCACTAAAGCTGCCAGGTGTCCACTGTTCTTGGGCACAAAAGCCCCTCATTAGCCTCTGTCCCTGTTTTTAACTCGAAGCAAAACATTAATATTTAATGATAGAGGCTGAGGATAATAGGTATCCTGAACGCTGATCAGGGAGGGGTGTCCCAGAGTTCACATCCATTGGGATCCAAACTTTGAGAAGAATGATTAATGACAGGCAGGAATTAGGGATGAAGCAGTAGGAGACAGTGTGAAGACAAGATGTTAAAGCAAACCAATCAAGAGGTCCCTTTAAAAGTCTTGACAAACATCATGTGTAGGGGTAGGGTGTCTGTCTCTCTGTCTATCTCTCTGCCTGTCTGTGCATCTTTGTGTGTCTCTACATGTGGTTGTGTCTCTGTGTGTCTATGTGTGTGCATGCTGTAGGTGGAAGGAACCCTGCTGCTCTTCAGGACCCCTGACTACTTGTTAGGAGAAACCTAGTTGAGAAAGCATCCATGAGAGAGCAGTAAAAGCTGTCTGTGCATTTCCAGTCTTTCTTCCTCGATGCATTCACTCAGCAAATATATGCTGTGCATCTCCTGTGTGCCAGGAGCTCACTGTGCTTGTTGCTAGGAAAACTGAGAAAGATGCATTCAGGCCCTTTGCTGGCTGTCCTAAAACTTCTAATGCCCTTGAAAGCGAACACCCATGGGTCTTTATTGCATCTGATGCTTACAAGTCATAGGTAGAAAAACACAGTTCTGTGTGAGTTGGAGAAAAGAATGTCTACCCTGTCAGGGAAGAGAGGGGAGAAAGGTTTCTGGGAGGGAATGGCTATAGAGTGAGGTACCCCTCTTTTTATGTACCAAGACAGATCTACCTACACATGCATTAACCCATTCACTGATCAGTTAATCCATCCATCCATCCATCTATACATCCATCCATCCATCCATCCACCCACCCACCCACCCATTCATCCTTCCATCTATACCACCAATGGTTTGGAAATAGACCCATCCACTCATCAACCCATGAACAGATTCCTTCATTTATCTATACCCACCCATCATCAACATACCCATCCACCCAACCACCTATCCACATTATTTTGTTTGTTTGCATTTTGATTGACTGTCTTTTAAGATAGGGTCTCACCTGGGAGCCCAATGTTGTCTGGAACTTGGTATATAACTCAGGTTAGCCTCCAACTTGCAATTCTCTTGCCTCAGCCTCTGGAGTGCTGGAATTACAGGCATGAACTCCAGGCCCATATTCTGCGTGCATGTGTAAGTGTTCATACATGTGCAGGTGCATGCATGTGTTGGTAGGCGTGCACACATGTGTGGAGGCCAAAAGATAACCTCAGATATCATTCCTGAGGTGTTGGTCACTTTGTTTTTGTTTGTTTGTTTTAGGGTCTCTCACTGTCCTGGAGTTTGCCAAGTAGTCTAGGATGGCTGGCTAAAAAATCAGAGATCCACTTAACTACTATCTGTGATGGTTTGCATATGTTTGGCCTAGGAAGTGGCACAATTAGAAGGTGTGGCCTTGTTGGACTATGTGTATCACTGTGGGTATGGGCTTTAAGACCCTCACCCTAGCTGTCTGGAAGCCAGTAGTCTTCTAGCAGCCTTCAGATAAAGATGTAGAACTCTCAGCTCTGCCTGCACCATGCCTGCCTGGATGCTGCCATGTTCCCACCTTGATGCTAATGGACTGAACCTCTGAACCTGTAAGTCAGCCCCAACTAAATGTTGTCCTTGTAAGAGTTGCCTTGGTCATGGTGTCTGCTCACAGCAGTAAGACCCTAACTAAGACACCATCCTATAGTGCTAGGATTACCACACTAAGCGTGCTCTCTCTCTCTCTCTCTCTCTCTCTCTCTCTCTCTCTCTCTCTCTTCTCTCTTCTTCCCTCCCTCCCTCCCTCCCTCTCTCCCTTCCTCCCTCAGAAGACTCAACAAAACAAAAAGCAAGGGCTCCAGGGAACTGAACTCACATCCTCACATCTGCAAGGCAGCATCTACTGACTCTGATGCAGCTCCAACCATGGTCCACATGTGGCCTACATTCCTTCACCTCAGTTTCTATTGCTGTTTTACACAGTTCTGTACTTAGGCCAGGAGAGAATTCAAAGAACTGCATGACGTCAATCCTGTAAGTAATCAGTATTCCTGGGAAGGTGCTGGAGGGCACGTTTCTACTTAGAAGGGAAGGAAGGCTCAGAAAGAAATACCCCATGCTAAGTTCTAGGAAGGGTCAAGAACAGCAAGCCACGGCTCCCCTGCTGCTCCTCTGCAGCACACTGCCCACCCTCCAATTCGCTCAGAGCCACTGTGCTGCTTTTAAATTGTTTGTTTTGTTCTGATTTTACTCAAGCCCTCTGCATTCATTCGCAGGGTAAACAGGACACTGCTCCTCTGTAATTTTCCTCAAGGCTGTCCTTAAACATGAGACTGTAAGGATGACTGCTGATTGGCAGGAGAAGAAAGTCTGGCAGAATTAACAAATTAAGTGATGACACCATCTGCCTTTGTACTCCTCCTGTCGGCAACAGAAAACAAAATACTTCTGAAATGCAGAAGTCGAGGGAGAGGCTGGCACAAGACCAAGGGATATTAACTAGAAAGCCCAAAAAAAGCGGGCTCCATGTATGCATTGTTTTCTCAGTTGTTCGAATGTGCCAAGGTGGGGGCAGCATCACAGCACGATTATTCAATGTACAGCTTATGTTTTCTTCTCAAACATGCCATGTGAGGGCAGGGAGGGGGGTGAAGGGCAGAGCACGAAGCTGATGGATTCTGCAAGAATCTGGTCCTTCACTGTCTGGGCGGACTTAAGTTTTAATGAAGAAACAAAGGCATAGCCACTTAATACTGCAAGCTTGGGCCAGGACAAGAACACTAAAGAGACACGACCAGCATCAGGGAGGTTGGTTGGGGGAGTGGTGTGTGTGTGTGCCTGAGAGAGAGAGAGAGAGAGAGAGAGAGAGAGAGAGAGAGAGAGAGAGAGAGAATATATATATCACACAAAGCAGAATTCAACATCAGGGGTTTTAAGATTCTCTGATGGTCACTCGGTCACTCGCACTGCTCGTACATGGTGTCAACAGCTTCCCATTTCCCACCACAAGTGGAGACACTGACCCAGCCACACTGCCAGATCGGAGTGAAGTGAGACCTGAAACAGTCAGAAGCTGAGAAGTTTCTACTAACAGGTAGGTAACTCATTGGCACTGTGCCGGCACTGTGACTCTGAGAGCAAATTTGGGCTCTTAAGGAACGAATGTCTGAGTAGGCCTGTGCTCGGCGTGTTGAACTTGAGTTCTGTTCCAGAAAGAGACAATCCTGGTGTGGTCTCTGGAATCCCAGAAGTTAGGAAGACTTGAAAGAGAGAGAACAAAAGGCTGCTGAGAGTCCAGTAAGAATTCATCCTTGGATCTGCTCACCAACAGAACTCTCAGTGCAAACAAAGAAGTGTGCAAAGCCTACTCATTAAAAAAAAAAAATACACATGAAGCTGTTCTGCTTGAAGCTGTTCTGCTTGAAGCAGGAAAAGGGGCCAAACCCCAAACCCCTGCTGCTCTGTGTTCCCCTTTCTCCATGGTGGCACTCACCCTTGGCACCACAGAGGCCCAGTCCGAAAAGCAATGACAGGAATTGGCAATACAGCCCCACCAGGGAGGCTGAACCCCACTTCATCCTGACCATTCTCAGCTACTCTAGGCTGCACCACTGAGATCTGGGCGGCTTCCCCTTCGTGCTTCCATTTCTACACAGACAGATGACCAGCTGCATTTCCTTGAACACAATGATGGGATTATTAATAATGACAGCTCATACCCCAAGTCTAAGGGCCATAAGACTTTGTTGTAGTGCAGCCTCACTATTTAACAGGTATAAATGTATTCAAGCTCTACCAGAAATGTCTAACAGGCTCATGTGGCCACCAGCTGTGGTGGGCCTAGAGGTGCCCCCCCCACCCTCTCCCTCCTTCCTGACTGCAGACACAAGGTGACTGGCCACCTCTCCAGCCACCATGCCTACTCCATAATGGTCTGGATCCCCTCAAGCTGTAAGCCAAAATCAACCCTTCCTCTTCTCGTTGCTTTGAGTGAGGAATTCAGTCACAGAGCTGAGAAAAGCAACTCGTGTTGGAGAGAATCTATTTCACCCTTTCCCCATTTCACAGATGACGAAACTGGAGCAGAGAGAAATTCAAACATGTGCAGCACATGTAAAGAAACAGCAAGAACCCCAGGGTAGCCTGTGCCAGCATTGGGTACACTTACACACACCTTCTCCCATGAAAAATAGTAAGTTAGTGAATAACAACAAGCCCTGATCCATTTTCCCAGAGATTCCCCACTGTCCCTGTGACATAACCTTGCTGCTTTTATTTGTCTAGCTTTCCAGAGGCCAGGCAGCTCTTGCAGAGACTTTCATTTCTTGCCACATGAAATAATTTTCTCATACAAGATGACCAGGAGCCCACCTGATGTCTTTAGGGGAGAATATGAAGGAAAGAACCTTAAAAGCAAAACAAAGAGTAGACATGTGTGGTCACTGTCAGGTTCAGGGTGGTCAGCTTCTGGAGGCACAACCTGACAGAGATGCCACTCAGCTGCCTGCGCCTGAGAGAATGACAATGTGCTGGGCATATGGGAAGATGCAAGGGTTGTCCAAGAGATGACCTCATTCATCAAGACATAGTCTACCTTGACACCTGAGGTCAGCACACAGTGACTCACCAGCACACAGCACACCCCTGGCTCCCTGGGCTGCTGGTTTATATGCAGACTCCTAGGCACTGTATTTGGGAGACTTCATTCAAGCAGGCTTTGAGTCACTCCTGTGTCTATAATAACAAGCCAGTCAGGTGTCCTGTCAACCACAGGCAGGCTGGGGGCTGTTCCTAACAGCTGCTAGCCCCAGGTAGTAAACGGGATAGACTTTCTTTCACTGTTACTCAGGAACAAACTCAATGAGAACTTTTATTTTTCTTATTTTATTTTTTGGTGACACCACGTTGAGCAGCTTCATGCTGAACTGTCAAGACAAACCTACAATATTCTTGCATTCTTCCACAAGATGTATTAGTCACGGCATTGTGGTTAGTGCAGCAGCTGTCAGGTGACAGCAGGCAAGCATTTGAAGCTGTTTTACCATGACAACTTTTTAGGGGAGTCAAAAGTATGAGGTAATGACGGGGGATTGAAACAGGCATTATTGAAGGCTGGCTGAGTGACAGGCACTGTACTAAGAGCGAGCGTGTCAAGCAGTCAGTTTTCTGAAGCCATGGATGTAAGAACTATTCATATCTCATGTTACAGATGTGGTGGTTATTGAGGTACAGAGAGGTTAAGGGGCTTGCTCAGGGTCACACAGCAGAAAATAGTCAAAGATCACTTGGTACTTTCCTGGGACACCACAGCCCCGACTCTTGATCACCAACCACACAGCTGCATCCTTCCCTTGGCAGCTCCAGGTCCTATAACATCAACTTAGCAACTTTGATAAGCATCCTTGAAAGTCTTCCCTTACCCTTAGAAATGACTTCATGCAAAGCTAAACATGCAAAATACTTTTTATCCTTTGGGCTTATTCTGCTTTTTCTTCCCAAGAAACTCCTTGTATTTCCCTCAGATATGTGTATAGAAAACTTGACCTTGACACAGGGGCATTAGGTGTGCCCTCTAGGAGACCGGTACATGTTGAGAGTGGGGCTCTTGCAATGAGGATTAGTGTCTTTCAAAAGAGTGGGGAGGGAAACTCATCCTGAAGAGCATCTCTGGGAGGCCCAGGCTCTTACGATGGCATCTGTGGACCCTAGACTTCCCCCCACAGAGCTGGGCAAGCCATCTAAATCCACACTGTCATCACACTTCTTCCTGGCTACCAGATCCGTCTTCCTCATTCTCCAATTCCTCCTCCACTCTTTCATCCTCTTCCTCCTCCTCTCTTTCCATAAACACACAGCTCACTCCACAGTCTGATGGCCTTCCCTTCTGCTGCCACCCCAGGATATCTCTTGAACACCAAAAGCATCTTGATGTCTGCAGCGGCAAGATCTGTATCATAACCACTGACCAAAACACTTCCTCGAAGTTAAAACACCCAAAGAGGTCCTTCCCCAGTCACCTCCAGAACCAGCACCCTGGCTACTATGGACCAAGACTGGTTGGCATGCTCACGAAACTCAGATCCTTGAACCTAACCTCAACGTGATGGTGAGCTGTGAGGATACAAAAGACAGTGAATAAAGGAACCTTGAAGGCAGAAGAGCTAGGCCACATGTGGTCACTATCACGTCACCTTAGCACTCCTTTAGGATGAATCGATTCTGAGGCCGACATTGTCACTGAGATGCCATTTACCTGCCTCCACCTGAGAAGGGATGCTGTGCTGGTGACCCTTCCATATCTTTTATATTGATGGGCTCATTGGGTGATAAGGGAAAAGCCTTGATTTATCAGTACAATTGGTGCCCTTCTAAGAGAGGACAGAGGAACTTGGTCATCTGTCCATCGTGTAGCATGGCAAGAAAACAAATCTGCACAATAAGTCAGGATGTGGGGCCTCACCAGATACCAAGTCTAACAAACTCAGACACTACGAGGCTTCTTGATCTCCAGAGCTGTGGGGAATTAATGTTCACATTAATTGTGAACATTATGCCTGCTGGTGGGAGAGCAGCCATGTGGAGTAAGGCCCAGCACCCTAGGAAGACCAAGTGAAGAAGCAGGGAACGCCCCAAGTGCCACCTCCATGTCCATCTCCTGAAAGGCAATAGGAAGAATAACTAAGACACTGACTGAAGTGTTCAAATGTCCAAAGCAACTGGCAGATCAGAGTCCTCCTCAGCCCCATCATCCGCTTTCCATCCTGTCTGCTCTTTCAGCCTCTCTCCCAACACCTTGCAAGGAGACAAGCAGGGGGTCTATTTGCCCCACCTCCTTGGGGAGCTCAGTAAACTTTCTGGACTGTGTCACCTGATCCCAAAAGGAGAGGCAAAGAGCACTTCTGACTACTAAGCAACAGTAGGAGCCAAGCCAGGCTTCCGATCCTGCATACTTCAAGCCCCAGCTAAATCTGGAACATTGCCTGTCTGCATCCCCACACGCATTCTCCCAAAATAAAGGGCCTGGGCGGCAGAAATAAGCGTCTCAGGCACATGCAAATGTCTCACTCCTGAGGAAGGCAGACTCTGTATTTTAATATGAAATTAATCTGAAGCTCTGCGGTTCCTGCTGCACATGAAATATGTGTGTGTCACTTGTTTCTGTCCCTTCCCTCCACACCACATGACAGGCTTTTACACTTAAGACTCTGCTGAGATTTTGTGGGACAACATCAAGAGTCACAAGTTCCTGAGCTGCTTTCTAAAAAAGGGTTCACAGTTTGCCTTTGACATCACAGTGCCTCACTTCCGTCCTTCCCAGCCCAGCTCACGAGAAAACTAAGAACCACACCACAAGACACTAGTTCCATCCCCATCCCAACCCCCACGAAGGAAGTCACAGCTGCTATGTGCTCCTGAGCAATGGTCATGCCATATCCAGAAGACGACGTCTACCACACTCCTCATCCTTTGGTTCCCAGAGTGCTACCTGCCTCTCTTCCATGATGTCCACTGGGTTTTGTATGAAATGACACAGATTCCCCATTTGGGGCAAAGCATAGAGTAGTCACCTGTCATCATTACTTTGACCAGTTATGGGTTCCCACATGGACCTTTGCCCACTGTGGGAAGAGGCTTTATTGATGAAGGCTAAAAGATGCACTAATCTATCATCATAAACATAAATACTTAGAAGGCAGTTTTGACTACTTGTCTACTTGGCAAGTCTATTAGGGTCTATAATGTCTCTAATCACAGACAATTTGTTTTAAAGATAGGGTCTCTGTATGTAGCCTGGTTGGCCTGGAACTCACTATGTGGATTAGGCTGGCCCTGAACTCACAGAGATTCTCCTGTCTCTGCCTCCAAGTGCCAGGATTAAAGGTACAGGCCACCATGCCAGTCTAGCCAGAGGCTTTTGATCAGTTCTGTAGGTGCCAGGCTCAGACACTATCCCTGGGAGAGAAAGGAAAGGGTAGACATGAGGGTAGGAGGGGTCTGGTTGCAAAGAAGGGAGTCAGTAAGTCAAAAAGAGGGTGAGAGAGGGCAGTGGGGGTTGCATGCAATCACAGCACATTGTGTATAATATTGATATTGTAAAAATAAATTAGAGACTCTCTAATCGTGTCTACATTATAAGAATGCACCACATTATCTTTGTAAAATTATTTTTTTCTCATCTGTTTCTAGATTTAAAAAAAAAAAATCCATTAAGCAATTGCACATGAGCCGTGTCACAGCCCAAAGTGTGAGTCTGAATTAAAAAACAAAATAAAAAAAAAAACTATACTGTCACAGCCTAACTCAGATCCACAAGACTGGTCTGGATGTGCCAGGAAAAAGAATTTTGTTTCTCCGTTCTGTAATTTTGTAGCCATTTAAGTTTTATTAGCAATTACCGGGCCTTTTACCATTGACTGTATTTTGCAGTTACAGCCAAGTCCTGGCAACGGGAGCTTGCCCAAATGACCAGGGCCCAGGTGGACATGGCCATGCTTACTCCAGACGCACTGGAATGTGAACCTGCCCCTAGATACAAACCATTTCCTTAGGATTCTCTCATAGGCAGAACCATGCTGATAACAGTGGAGCTTGCTGAAGCAGGAGGGGCAGGAGATGGGACGAGGCAAATTGAAGTGAAGAGCTGATTTAAAAGATGACTCCACATTGCTAAGTGTGGTGTGACAGTGCCAGCATTTAAACTGCAAGTTTCCTGACAGGTTTCAAAGGACAGCTTTTACCTAGAGAGATGCAGAAAGCTGAAAGGATCTTGGTCATGTTCTAGTACATCATGTCCAATTACCCTGTCATCACCAGAACAGGGCTAGAAGGGCATGGGCAGGGATATGAGACAAGCAGCTTTGATATAATAGTAATAATAATAGCAATAATAATGATGATGATGGTAACAGATATTAACGATAATAATAAACAACTGTGCCCAAATTACGATGCTCTGTGCCTAAGAGCCTGGTCTTTTCATGGTGACACAAAATCCAGTACATGCCTCCTGGTTTTCTCTTAACCTCCTGGCAGCTTTCATTCCACAGATCAGCTCATCTCTTCCCTAACCAAAGCCTGGAGTCTTCTGTCCCAGCTCCAAGGGAGAGGGAACAGAGGCTCCTGGTAGAGAGCTATGCTTCTCACCTTCCAGGTGGTAGGAGATGGCCCAGTGTGAGCTGAAGATGGACCACTGCCATCGATGTGAATCCCTTACCTGGAGCTGAACTATAATCACCTGAGCACCTCATATCACAAATTCAGTTATTCTATCTCCAGCAAATGGCTCTGGGAAGGAGAGATGCCTATTCTTGCCTATGTACTGTCTTCTCTGAACATTCATGATGGTTCAAATCAGTTTACCTTCTTTAACTTAGATTCTAAATAATTATCCATGTTTGATGCCTAACAAAGCATGTGAGAACCTGCATTAAAATTCTCTGGCCACCCTAGAGACTTCTTCTTACAAAACATAAACTGTAACCCTGGAAAAGGAAAGATAGGCAAGTCTATCTTGTTAAGTATCAGACAGAAAAGGAAAGATAGGCAAGTCTATCTTGTTAAGTATCACACATCCTTCCTGTGTTTTCTCACTCTGTCCTGTTTCAATTTCACAGACTAAGAAGCAGAAGCTCCAAAATGGGAAGTGGCTAGCCAAGGGCAGGTGAGGAATCTATGCCAGGAAGTGACCCTTCTGCCAGTAACAGTTCAGTCAGTGTTCCTAGTATGCCAGCTGCTGATGGGAGGATGTGAAATAAAGTTTGGGCTCTATTTTGTTTTCCCCAAATGCCCATGGAATTGAAAGAACAGCAAGGCAGTGTCTTGCCCAGACACCATAGTTCCACAAGATGGAGCTAGGATGTGACACAGACAATGTGGCTACACAACAGGTCCCTCCCACTGTACGTGTGGACTCTCATCCTGCCTGCCCAACACCCTAAGGAAGGCGTGCACACAAGGTGCATTTATCTGCTGGGAATGTTCAACACCCTAGGCTGAAACATCTGACATCATCAGCCCAAGATGGTGCTGATGGCAGAGAATGTCACTGCTTTATGTGCAATGAAGACTAAAACACTGTGGTGGTCAATCGAGGACTGCATGTTTCCTGACTCCATCAGAACATATGGAAGGGACCATCCATCTTACAACTACAGCCATCTTGAGGGCCTTCAGATAAACAAGGAGTTGAAATGCAGGGCAGATGAGAAGTGTGGTTTTTTGGTTTGGTTTGGGGGGGGATGTTTGTTTGTTTTGGCAAGTTCAGATTCTAGTGCTAAATCTCTCTTTTGTTCCTCTCCCTTTTAAAAAAAAAAAAAAAAGAAAGAAAGAAAGAAAGTCTGATAAGCCCAATTTTCATGTGTGAGCTTCCAATTTATAAAGATTAGCAGCTAACCCATATTCTGAGCAAGGCAAACACACTGGACTTAAAAGCCCTGAACTGGCAGGGACATCCAGTTCCAGCCATCGCAGTGTGTAGGCAGGGCTGGAAGGCAGAAAGCTGGTGATGGTGTGGGTGTATTTCATCTCCAGCACGATGCTTACCCATGGCTGAGAAAAGCACAGCTTTGCCAGGCTACATTCTCACAAACTAGCACACTGAGTGTGTCCGCATCACAGAAGTGGAGGAGCCAAGATGACAGAAGAAAGAGTAATATAACCAATTTAAATATATTTATATTTATTCTATCCTCCATGGAGAGCACACTTCACACTCAGACTTTGCACTTCTAGCCTCCAAAACTGTGAAAGCGCTGCTTTGTGTCATCCAGCTTGTGATACTGTGCTCTAGAAGTACTAAGAAACTGCTACGTCCAGGGAGCTGGGGAGCACTTGGTCTTTAAAACAAACAAACAAACAAAAAACTTGGTGCAAAACTGCTGGCATCTTTTGGGAAAAAGAAAAACAGAAGTACCAGGATCTCTTAAAAAACGGTTGCAAGAGACAAGATTTATAGGAAGCCTGACAACCTGGACGTGTTCATCTATAGGTGACTGGCAGGTCCTACCTAGGAACAAGGAATTCTAACATCGGAACTAAGAATCTTTTCTCACAGTGGCTGTACAGGTATAAAATGCAAGTGTGGGGCAGAAAGAGAGGGCTTCTGCACCAAGTTTTAAAATGATTTCAAGCCAGCATGTGAAGTAAAAGGTCTCCACATCACAGGTACTGGAGAAGACTACAGGTCACAAAGCAGAACACAACCACCCAAATCTACTGAAGTATTCTCAGCTCTGAGAACAAGCCAATTACAGCCACTCTGGCAGTTGGGGACAACTCCAGGTTCACTCCAGGTTCACTGAGACTCTGGGAAGAATGCAGAGGAGGTTCCACCAAGAGGAAGTGCCTTCTCAGTCGCCACACTCAACTCAGGTCTGCAAATATTTGTTCGTTTTCTCTCTGGCACCAGCTTGGGTATCCGGCTGGCTCTCTGGAGAGCTAAGCTGAAGGACATTTCAACACTGGGTGGCTAAAGACTCCCTCAAACAACAGATATTGAGCCAGGAAATAAAGCCGGTTCTGCAGCAGAGCCTCACTTACTGTAGTATAGGAAGGTGAGGGGCAGGGGCATGTGGAGACAGCGGCTGACCACACCATGCTGGGCATACCATCACCAGCACAACAAGTAAAAGAGTCCCCTAGAATTTACTGAAAACTTTGCTCATGCCAAACAGACCTAGTGTCTGCTTACTCTGCGGTGGATAGTACAGTTACCGCAGCCACAGTACCTATTATACAAGACCAGCTTCTTTCTGATTACACCATGCAATGAATGATTTGAACATGCCCTCTGGTGAAGATGGTGCAGAGATGGTCCCATCTTATAGATGAGAAAGTATATGCTGAGCAAAGTATAGTACAGCTAGAGACATGGCTCAGCAGTTAAGAGCACTGACTGCTCTTCTAAAGATCCTGAGTTCAATTCCCAGCAACCACATAGTGGCTCACAACCATCTGTAATGGGATCTAATGCCTTCTTCTGGTATGTTTGAAGACAGCTACACTGTACTCATATACATAAAATAAATAAATAAATCTTAATTAAAAAAAAAAAAAGTATAGTAGCACCGAGAGTCTTAGGGGCTGTGAGAACCTAACATAGTCTGGCCCTCAAGCCCTGTTCTGAACTGTAGGATATATGATTTTACCTTAGGGATGGAAGAACCTGAGGGTCCGGACATGACTAAGTTACCAGAGGTATGTAAAAACAAACATATAGCAAAATAACACAAATAGGAAAGAAAGAGCACACAAGAGTGTACACATGGGTCAGCATGAAACCACAATCTGTCTCTGAGCCATTCTGTGGGCTACTTCTGTTGTCAGAAGCTCAACTCCTTCAGAAGCCTGTGGAATCCAGTACTTCACTATGGCTAGCCAGAGAAGATCTGCAGGAACAGGGATAGTTCACATGTGACAGGGCAGATACTCAAGCAGAAACAGAGAGCAGGGCTGTCCCCGAGAGATGAGGCAAGCATGGCAAGCTAGTGAAAAGAGACCTATGTCCACTGCTTCCAGGTTAGCCCAGAGGAGTACTAGCGCCTTTAGTGATCCCCCATGAAGTTAGCAGACTCCTCTTCAAGGGCAGCAACTGCAAAGTTCCACCAATGGAATGGACTATGTACATGAAAACCCTGGAGGTTGTACAACAGGATCAAGTGGTCATCGGGGCCTCAGTTCCCCCAGAGACTCTGGCTGGATTCCCTCCCTCACCCCACCTTGGCTTCTAGGGAACATGGTGAATCCCTGGCATCCCTGGCTGGCAGCTGCATCACCCTCCCACTCGATCCTTGTTGTCAGAAGGTATCCCTCCCTCATTTCCTCACCTTATCTTCTTGGAACACCACTCAGATTGCAACAAGGGCTCTCCTTACTGTAATATGACCTCATGTTAAGTACTCACATCTGCAGTGACCCCATTTCCAAGTTAGGGAATGTTCTTGGATACTGGGAGTAAAGATCTGAACACGCTCTTATGTTCAAACCACTGAGAAGGCAGAAGCTGGTGCCTGTGAAAGCCATCACGGTTCATGAGTGTTGACACGCATGCATCTCTAGGTGACACTTAAAACACAATAGTGATGAGTCATGGCTGTGCTGGTATACAAGGGTGGCTGTAGCGAAATTCCACAGACTGAACGGCTTTAACAGCAGAAGCTTATTTTTCCAAATTTCTGGAGGACAGATGTCCAAAATCAATGGATATGAGACACAGGGACAGATCCTAGCCTCTCACCGTGGTTTTCAGATGACCTTCTTCTCCCTATGGCTTTACATCATCTTCTGTCTCTTGGTATCTGGGTCCAAATTCTCTCTCTCGGAAGGACTTCAGCTGTGATGGTTTAAGGCCCACTCTGTGACCTCACTTTAATTCAATTATGTCTTTGTGATGCTTACTTGTGACTGTCAACTCCAGTGGGTTAAGAAATGCCTGCAAGCTCAGTAAAGCACACCTCGGGTACATCTTGTGAGGAGGGGTTTCAGAGAACATCAGATTATGAGTTCTCTGACCTAATCAATGGATTGATCTCATGATGAACTCGTAATGAATATGATGTCCTTACTAAGAGCAATGAAAGGCAGGAAGTGAGGCTTAGCTAGACGACGTCACAGGGGATGGTTCTTAGGGATGACATCTTGCCTTGGCTCTTCCTGTATTCTGTCCCACTTCTTGGTTACCAGGATATAAAGCACACGTCTCCCCCATGCCCTCTCCAGCATGACGGCCTGAACCCTCCGAAGCAGGGAGCAATGGCCCCTTCCTCCCTTCTGTGCGGTCTGTCAGGTATTTGGTCACAACAGCAAGAAAAATAACTAATCTGTTCTACTAAACCTCATCACCAAGCAAGGCCAAATCCATTCTGCTACTCTCCAACACAAAGCAAGGTGAATCCAGAGGCACCATGCTGTGGAAGTTTAACAATGCTGGTGGCACTACTTGGTTCAAAATATTGGTGGCTTGGCAATTCTGTTTTGACACAGCTGAAAGGGGAAAATCCATTCTACTGTAGCTGCATCCCACAACTCACTGAAAGGCTCCCTGCTTACACACTGTATGCAGCCCATGACAAGCCTGGATTCCCATCTTTGTGCATGTGAGGCCATTAGTAGGCACCTTAGTGAAATAGCCAGATTTCCATTCAAGCTTGCAAAGTCAAACACCACTTTTTCCTCTGCTTGCCCTGAGTCCATGCTAACTTAGAAGCAGTTGGTTTAAAAGAAACCATTACATGTGGTGCCACCTAGAAGCAGAAGCCTAGGACAGTGACAAAAAAAGAGGAGGACTCCCCCTTACACTTCTTGGGGACCAGGGTTCCACACTTGCTGCTGAAAACGGTCAAGTTCTTCCGCCATCTTCTTGCCTGAGCAAGTGCTGGGTACACTGAGGGCAGGTAGAATCCTGATTCCAAGTCTGCACCCACTTCCCCACGTCTCTGGTTTTGGAGATTCATTAAAATGTTTGCATTTAACATCTTTTAATTCCTCCTCCACACCCATACTAGATAGACATGCATGCACCCAGGCACAAGTCAGAGATGATAAAAGTCCCACATGTGACCAAAGACACAATGCAATTTTCCCAAGGAGAAATAATCCCACTTGTGAGAAGGAACCCCTCTCCAACATTAACCTGTCCCCAAGTTTGTCGTGACACAGACACAATAGTGAAAGCCATGGCAGAACAGGAAGGTCTCAAGGCTCTCTGCTCCAGATATTTGTGTCTCTGCTTTAGCATTGGGAATGACACTTTGCTCCTAGGAAAAGGCTTCAGACGCCCACAGGACTAATAGCCACCTTAAAAATCATTACTGTAGAAAAACATTATTGATGTGTTGGATTTTTCCTATAGTTTAGATCCTGAATGTCCCTCAGAGGCTCAAGTGTTAAAGTTTTAGTGGCAGGATTAGGAGGTGATGGAGCCTGAAGAGGTGGGTCCAGGGTTAGTGATATGATGGGACAGTTAAGGGCACTTGCTACTCTTCCAGAGGACCTGAGTTTGACTGGCAGCACCCCCATCCCTCTGGCCTCCACAGGCACCTGGCTACATGCAAACATGCAAGTGCAAGCACATGCACACACACACACACACACACACACACACACACACAATTAAAAGTAATAGCTCTTTAAAGAGATAGTCTACTGGGAAGCCTTTAAGCCATTGGGGGTGTGTCCCTGATGAGGATGATGAGACTCCAGGCCCTTCCTCCTCATTCTTTTTTCTGCTTCCTAGTCATGAGGTTTACTTCACTGTGCACTCTCTCACCATGACACATTATCTTCCACAGGCAGCAGAGCCAACTGGGTCCTAAAGTAAAAGCTCGAAAACTCCAAAATAACCCTTTCTTTATAAGCCAATTATCTTCTGTATTAGTTGCAGGAAGTTCTGTTAACTATAACAAACACAATACAGGTAACATAGAACCAAGGGTAATACAGACCCACAAGATCAGCTAAGAGACACCTACACAGGTAGACAACAACAAAAAAGACCTTTTCGAGTCTCGGATGGAGGAAGGCTATGGGGTCTTACAGGGCCAACATGCAAGCTCTGTGTGTTTACTGTGCCTCTGTGACAACAGCTCCTTCCCAGTAAAGCTTTCCCTGACAACTCAGTGACTTCCTAGGACATAAAGTGCCCAGCTCAGCACGATGCCTAGGATACTCAAGCGCATACTCACTGTTGCTCCTCAAAAGGAGCGCTCTCATGGACACACAGCATATCCTGAAATGTATGTCTCATCATTTTATAGCCACAGAAAGCAGACGGAAGACATGAAAAGCCATTTGAATAAACTGATCACTCAGGGCAACTCACTAGCCAAGAACAGAAATATACTAGAAGCACATCAAAACAAGCCTCCGAACCCCAGCTCTAGGAGGGAGGTCCTCCAGAGGCGTTCTGCACAACAGTTAATACCCAGGTGAGAATTAATTTCAATTCATCAACAGATACCTTACAAAGAAATACAACTAATAACTAGAAATATAAGCATTCTACCTCGTTAATTAAAAAATTAAAAATGTAAAATACATGAACTTCTCTCAACTATTAAAATAACCAGGAAGAGAGAGTTTATTTTAAAGATATTACTCAACACTGCCAAGACTAAAATAAGTCCCAGACTTTGCTCCTGGCCAGTGAAAGCAAGCCAGTGGAGACCTTCAGCAAAACAAGTGGGCAGTCTGTGGGCACAGGCAGGAAAAGCCCCCGCCCTTCAGCACAGTCTCGTTTCTGAGTATCCAGTCCCCGGTAATGGGAATGGGGGTGAGATCTCCACTGTCAGACATCATCACCACGGTGCTCACAATTAGATACCTTGCTGCTCCATTAAGACATGACAAATCTGGGGTCTTCTCGGGGTAAAGAATGTTCTTTAATCCCACCAACGGTTGCTATAGATTACATATTCTCCTAAGGATGCAGGAGAGGATCATGCCTGAGTCAGGATGCTCTTCCTCCAAATCTCACCTCAGCTCCACGGCTGGAGAAGATTACGAAAGACAGCTCAAGGGAAAGCTCAATGTCTCTTAGAAAAGGGACTTCCACTTCCCTTTAATACCTAAGCAAGAGTTGTTTTCTCCATTGAATGCAAAACTGGGCAGACAATGCATTTGTAAATATAGTAAAAAATTTTAATTACGTTTGCATCAAACTTTAAGCAAATGCCTGTTGGGCACCGGTCACACCTGGGGGGCTAGGGTGGAGGATACCAGGAATAAGCCTGTTCCAAACCAAACCAAGCTCCAAGCAGCTGCTGACACAAGCCTTGTTTACAACAGTCTCTCTCCACCACCTCTTCCCATTTCTGCAGGAATTCTCACATGCTAGACTGTACCCAGAGACGGCAGAGACTTCGAGAGAAGTCAGTAATGTGGCACAGCTGCTACTAACAGAGGTGGGGCTGGACGAGCTGCTAATCCTGCATTCCTTTACACATTCATGAGCTGAGTATCACCCGCCAGCTAATGACAGGCTATATCTACTGCTGTTCAAAGGCACACAGTGTCCTGAAAATGGTAACTCTATATTCTTATAGGGTGTTTAATGTTCCGTAAAGGCAGGCCGATGACAGGCCTCACACATTCTATCACACTTGAAACTCAATTTTAAAATGTTAGATTTCTAGAAGTTTTAAAGTTATGCTAGAAGCAAGGAAACAGTGACAGAGACCTAATAACTTTTTTAAAAGTTAAGGAAAAATAATAATAATATTATTATTAAAAATGTATGAGGTTTAACAATTTAATGAGAAAAACCACACATAACAAAGTCTAATACAGACTCCAAGTCTCCCCAGTTTTCTCCTCCCCAAACCTTCTCTCAAGGGCAGAAATAGGCATGGCAGGGACCATATCCCATGCAGGTGAGAGGTCAACCTCAGAATGGGCAGCATGTCTTCACACTATTAGGAAGCAAGTATCTAGCTGCCGTAAGTGGCTCCAAACCCAGTGCTCCTTCTTGTGCATCAACAGACAGAACCTCAAACCCAAGAAAGGTTCCAATAAAAGTTCAAGTTCCTATCCTCCAGTACCTTGTCCTCAGCTGCCTCCCAGAGCCACAGCTGACTGAGAGCCAGAACAGAGAGTCCTCCCAACAGAAATGCCACCTGGCCTGGCTGCCAAAGCCAATGACGGAGCTGAGATGTGTAGTTCCATAGCAGCTGCTCATCTAATGAGCCAGGGCCATACCTCCTGAGGTTGCCTACCTGCCAGGATGCCAGGGAGGTGACCTCAAGCCAAGCTCATTGTGCAGAGACCAACTCAAGGGAAGAAGAAAGACTCCTCAGGACAGGGAGATTTTCAATGGACATCCCGGCCCCTCCTCTCCTGTGGATTATCCTTAAGCCAGATCTTAAGCATGTTTCAGAGCACAAAATGGACAAGATGCTAAAGAAAGAGATGGGGTAGAGGGGACCAGAGAGTCCATACCATGCTGATACTCACTGAAAAGGGATGATCCAGTGAAGATCCAGACTGTGACTCTCTACAGAGCAAAGGAGGTAACGCAGCACAGAGATATGAGCACATATCCACTCAGTATATAATACTGGATCTTACAGAATCATTGGGAGAACTCTACCACACATTCATAGATAAGTCTCCAGCCATGGACCAAGGCAGCCAGACATGGTCCTTGCAAACTGAGAGGCACCACAGAGTATAATGCCTGGATTCTAAAGGTGAGAGTAGCATCCAGGAAAGGTATCCCTAGAGCTTGATGAGAGTTCCTTCTGTTAATCCAAGCAAGCATGGGATCCTCTGTCATACTACACTTCTGCACGGTCCACACTGCTCCAAGGCAAAGGGGCAGCTGGTCCAGTAGCTCACAGCAAACAGTGCACAAGATCCAAGCCAAACTGGACCTCCTGTTCTTGGCCTGGAATTCCACCCTTATCCAGCCCCACCCACAACCACAGGCAGCCACTCACGGCATTCCTTCTCGTCACTCTTGTCGAAGCAGTCAGGCAGCCCATCACACTGCCAGGCGCCTGGGATGCACCGCCCGTTGCTGCACATGAAGTTACCTGGGATGTTGCACTCATTGGTGAAGTTGTTCCCAGGGAGCAGCTGGCTCTCTGTGAGAGAGAGAACATATAGTCAGAAGGCAAGCATAATGATCACAGGCAGGCCTGAGACCTGGGCTAGCTGGCAAGACTGATGTTCATTCAGACTAGGGAAGACCTCCACGAGCTATCTTTGCTTTTCTAGGTCTGTTTCCTCACCTATGAGATGCACTTATGCCTCGACCCACTTCAATGCAGAGAAACTGAAGGCACTAGCTGGAGCAATACAAAGGAAGCATTCTGTGTCTAGCATATAACAGATGCCTATTTCTCTCATGCAGGTCTATGAGAAAGGAGGCTGAAGACATAGCTCAATTAGTCAGAGCACTTGTGGCTTTTCCAGGGGAACAGAGTTCAGTTTCTAGTAACCAAATCTGGCAGCTCACAACTGCCTGTAACTTTCTTTCCATAATTATCTGCCTGCGCGCGCACACGCGCGCACACACACGCACACACACACACACACACACACACACACACACAAATTGGTAAGGAAACCCAAATGTTCTTTCCTAGCCAGTAGCAACAGCTAAAACTTAAAAGTTTCAGATAGGAATATGTACTAGACCTCAAATAGCCCAGGACTCAGACTCACAACCCCTGCAATCACAGAGTCCTTGAATTGGGACCAAGTTGGCAAGAATATCAGATCATTTCCCTCCAAGAAACAGTATACCTCAATCTACAAATCAGTCTGCCTGACACTGTGCAGGTAGAAAAAGCCAAGATGAAACCTGTACTTAGGCCTGCTAACCCCCCAGGAGACTACTCTGAACACTATACTATTCAAGAGTCACCGAAGGTTTAAAACCGAATCCCAAGGTTCAGGTTCAAGTCCACTGAACAATCATAAAATGTCAAGGGCCCTACCCAGCACTGCCCTTAGGCAGGAAATTAAACAGACCTAATGATAGAAGGTAAGGGAAGGTGCAGAACTCATCCACCTTGAACCTTGGGGGGTGGATTTTCCAGGGAGCCAAGATCTGATGAGTCAGATAGAGCTGAGCCAGTATAATCAAAGACTAGAAGATAGGTAGCCACCAAGAAGTAAAAGGATATTTGAGGAAAATGAGAAAAAGACCAGTCAGCCATCACACTGCAGCTCTGACCCCACTTGAGTCATTCAGCAGACATTCATTGGGCATTTTTGACCAGACACTTGAGCTATGATGAAAAGATACACAGTTAGGGCTTCCTCCTCCAGGGCTAGAAATGGACAGATGCACACTAGATACTTTACTGACACTGTGGTGATTGGAGCAAAACCTTCTGGAACTGCCTAAGGCTAACCAGCTAGCAAGACTCAAGACCTTTCACAAGCTCTGCCAAAGGCAATAGCTCCAGGTTAGGGTTCCCATCCTTCCACACATCCCGCACCCCATTCTGCTTATTTATTTATTTATTTATTTATTGCCTAGAAAACTCTTCATGGCTCTGGATCTCTTACTAAATTTGAATTAAATTGCTGACTCCTTTGTTGCATAGAGACCCTTAGATGCACACAAACACATATATATTTAAGCACTTCACAGACCCCGAAATCCAAACACTCACACAGGCACATATGTGAAGGCAAGTCCACAAGTCACCACTAACCTTGAGACTGAACAGTAACTTTATTATCTCCAGGGAGAGACCTGGATGCCCATGGGGAGGTGTCCAGACAGCAGTCATACTCTGGATTCTAGCCAGACACTACATGTTCAGCCCAGAACCTCCACACCCTACCCTCTACCCCCTACACACACTCCAGCTGTTCGAGAACAACTGCTCAGAGAGTCACCAGCCAGCAGGGGATTCCTCTGGGCTGCAGAACACAGAGCTGTCATTCAGGTTTGTTTGGAAATCACTTAGACTCGCTTTTGTAGAGCTAACTCCTCCAAGACAGACCCCCCTGGAAAAGTCTCTACAACTGTGAAATCTTGTTCTGATAAACAGATTTCCAGAACCAGAAAATTGGTCAGATTAGATTCCAAAGACTTTGCTCAGAGCGTCAAGAAGGCTGGCAACACATGGACTTGATGAGTGGCTGGTTGGGTTCAGAGACGACTCATCCCATCCTTTACGTCCATTACATACAAACGCCCTGCCAGTCCCAGGACACCCTGCCTAGTGAATATGTTCCGTGCTCTTCTGAGTCCCCTTAAGCACACAAGGGGTACCCCACCCAGTGCCTTAGGAAAGTGACATCATCAAATGTAAGCACCTAAGAAGAAACCAAAGCAGAGAAGATCCTCCTGTTGATTTTGTCTTTCTAACCTCCCTCAAGCCCAGCCCAGCTGCCTCTCTGGCCTAGTGGCTCCTGTGAGTTACCTCTTGCCCCCTTTTCAACCAGCAGTCTACACAGTGAAGAATTGTGTGGGAATGTAAGTCAGGGCATGGAGACATTTTGTGACTAGGGGTAAGGTGCTACTGTGATGTGACTTTGCATGAAAGGGTCTGGGGGAAGAAAGTGCAGCTCAGACAGTGAAGATGCATTGTGCTACATTTCTCCTAATCTGCCACCCACTGAGACACCACAACACAGAACCATCTGGCTTGACATGTCAGTAGTGCTGAGGCAGCAGAATACCTGCTGCTTAGCAGTTCTCACTCCCTCCAGTTGCTTCTCTTCTCACAAAGTGAGCGTTTCAATGCAGCTGATGCCGTCTCTATGCCCTTCAGGAACTCTGAATTCTTACCTCCTGGTGTGGAGAGCTCTCACTCTTCAGAGGCATGACCTTGCCTCTGAAGCCCCTGCATCTTCCTCCTTTAGAACCAGTGTCTTAATCACATGAATGTCATTCCTGTCCCCAGGCTTCTAAACACGGGGCAGGCTGACCTAGCAGACAGTGTTCAGCCCATCTTCTCCCTGGTGTTTGGGGCTGCACTGTATTCCCCCTAAAACTTTATGCTGTAGGCCTATCTCATAATGGGAGCACATTGTCTTTAGAGAGGTAATACATTAAAATGAGGTATTAGAGCGGGCCCTAATTCAACATGACTGGTATCCTCACTGGAAAAGAAAATTAGGGCTTTCTCTGTCTGTCTGTCTCTGTCTCTGTTTCTCTCTCTCTCTCTCTCTCTCTCTCTCTCTCTCACACACACACACACACACACACACACACACACACACACAAAAACACACACAAACACACACACATACACATACACACTGAAAAGACAACATGAAAACACAGAGAGAAGGAAGCCATCAGTAAATCAAGCGGTAGGGGCTGAATAAGAACCAACTCAGCTGACAGCTGGATCTCAGATCTCTCCCTGACTGTGAGACAAGAAATCTCTGATGTCCAAGCCACACAATTGTACTAAAAATCTAATCCAATAAGCTATCCTCTTCCTGCTCATTCTTCGACCCCAGTATAAGTCATCAAATCTGAGAACCTGTCCCAGGCACCCAGCCTGAAGCTGGTCCTTCTGTTAATCCTTCTGGTCCCTGTCCTGTGCTTCCCTTAATCCCAGCCTGTGTTAGTGGTTGCCTCTAGAGGAATGTTCCTGCTAGGTAGAATGACCCCTACACACACACACACACACACACACACCCCACACCCCACACCCAGAGGCACAGGCTCTGTTCTCAGCTCTGCACCCCAGGCATCTACCATTCCCAGATCTCCCATAAGTATCTCTGACAACTCTAAGGAGACCAGGTATGACATTGATCACCATCCCGGGAATGCCCCATCGCCCTTACCCCATTTCTCTAGCACATGGGTGGGACCTGTGCAGACACAGTTAAACTAAGGAATACAGGGAACCTGGACCTGAACAAGTAGATCGCTATCCTGTCTGCTAGATAAAGAGGTTAGAAACCTTTTCAGTCCAACAGCCAGGCATTCCAGCGGCAGCAATATTTCTCCCACCTCGGTGTCTTGGAACATATTTAAATAAAAACATGACCAGCATTAGCACAAAGTTGGCCTCCTCCTCCTCTCTTCTCATTCTTTCATTAAAACTAAGAACCAAAAGGAGTTGCATGTTTCCACTGCAGAACATCACTTAACTGAAAATAACTGCACCATCTGTGCACGAATGGAAAAGTAAAAGCCAAGCCCTTCCTTGTCGGGCAGAAGACAGCAGCCTGTTGCTAAAGCTTCTTCCAGAGCCCCTGGCCCACAATTCTCATTTGATGTGGGGAACAAAACTGGGACAACTAGAAACTCCGGCTGGGGCTACGCTCTGCTGAAATCATCCAGAACACTCAGCTAGTGACACAGACGTTTCTAGCTGAGAAATGGGGATTTCCTCCTGACAGCTGGTGGCCTTTGGCAGTTCTCCTTGCTCTCCACTCAGCGTCCCTCCCTAGCAGCATCCGTCATGGTGCAGTCTGAATGGACATCTGCAAACAATCAGCAGGCTCCATTTTCCGATTTCTGCCCAGTGGCCTTTCATTCTTGTGCTTTGCTTCCTGACTGTCTAGATCTGTGGGCACCACTGAACAGAACAAGACACACAAACTCATCTGTGTACCACACATGCGGCTTAGCATTCAGACTTACAGATCTCTGATAGACCTTGCTTCCCTACCACCTTTGCACACTTTTCTCCATGACTCATTTCTTGAGACATGCAGGCACACCTGCGTGGACATACACAATACACTCACCTACACAAGGTTAATATCACCTAGTGAGCTCTTCTTCAGTGATTTGTTTATAAGCACACTTAGAACATGTCCGAAGAGCCTTTCCACTCTGGACTGTTCCCATGTGGTGTGAGCACTAAACAGAACCTCGGACATCTGTCCTGTGTATTTTTCCAAAAGCCATTTGGTCCTCATCATGCAAATATCTTCCTGTTCAAGCTTGGGTATGGGAGCAGCTGGCTGTCACCAAGAAGGCAGCAGTCACACAAGGATGTCTGGGTCTGGCCTGGCTCCAAGCACCTGGGCTTAGGCAGGCCACCTCAAGCCTTATTAATCTATACTCCCTCTACCCCATGAGCTCATTCCACTACTGTGCCTCCATTTACCCTGACATACCACTGAGAAAGTGTAACATGGCCCCACACTTCAGCTGACCCTTTATATCCACAGATATATATAATATAAACATGATCCATGACTCTGAAAGAAAATCACATGTTAATCACATGCCATTGCGCTCAGAAAGAGTTAAGGATAAAGAGGGTCACTAGGCTAGCAGTGATCAAGCCCAGTGAGCATCTGCCCAGCATCTGCCCAGCATCTGCCCATTACACAGCTTCACGGCTTTTTTCTCCCAGGAAGTGGTCCAAGATGACGGATGCTTTGTTTTCTTCTTACAAATCAAGCTAGGGAAGAAAGCCAGTGGCCAGAATTCAGGAAGCAAGGGAAGGTCAGGAGGAGGTGTAGGAACTCACAGTTTCTCTAAGGAGTCAGCTCTGCAAATTATTTTTCTCTGGACCTCTGCCCTCTTGGGCTGAAGCTACTGCTTATATTTTTATGTATATTTTCATGTTTATTCATCACTTCATGAAGAAAAGCATGTGGAAATGGTGTTCCTGTTTCAGGAAGCTATTGAGCCACTGGGATGAGGTCTCATGTCCATAAGTTGAACCCTGAGCCACACCAGAGCCTTGGTTTGTCCCTCCTCTGGCTCTGTTAACAGTCCTTGAGATGCCAAGACAAGAGTCACCCAAGGTCACACAGCTAGAAAGGGTCAGATAGCTAATACTTCAGTCCTGCAGGCCACGAATCTGGGCTAAAGTTATTGGATAGGTACCTATCTAAAACAGAGAATAGTATCTCATAAATCTTTCACTGATGGAATTTTTTGAAATCTTCAAAATCATTAAGAGTAATTTTCTGTCTTCCAGGTGTACCTCAGAGAAAAGTAGGATTCTTTCTGGGATGGGGGTTGGAGGTAATGGACTTCTTGTGTAATGAAAGTCAAGGCTTAGATTACCTGCCCTTTGCATCTTTGTAACGATTTAGGGCTGGAGACCAGGAATCATCAGACAACAGATAATGGGCATGTACAACCACTTACCAACCTACAACTGTGCCATCTGTCCACCCCACCACACTCACCTCATGAGAAAGAGGCTGCTATTTACCAAACGGTTCCCTGGCTCCAGAGAACCTCGGTTCTTCTGCTGCCCTGTGTCTGTAGCAACAATCAAGTGCCAGGGATCCAGACACCACGCAAATGGCTGCTGACCTCGGTATGGGGACAGAAGAACCTGCTGACTCCTACAGGCATTAATTTCCAATTCTGACATCAATTCATCTGAACTGCCTTAAACTTCAATCTTGCTTTGCCATATGTAATACAGTGGATCAATGACGCTGGCCCAAAGAATGAAGCTTTTCTAAATTCCCAGGAAGGGAGGGAGGCACAGAGCTTGAACCCATTTCCTATTGTTCTCTTTTCCTGCTTACCCAAGTCCTCACCAAGAGTGGGCTACACAGAGGAGGGGCAGGAGCCCAGTACAATGAGCCCTGCCCCCAAGTGCAGACTGCCCCGCCCCCAACCTTTTGCTTGGCCGGCTTTCAGCAGCAGCAACAGAAGGGGGGGGGGGGTCAGTGAAGCTGAGCTGAAGGTCAGGAGAGGGGGCAGTTTTCTGACCAACTTCATCAAGCTGGTGATAAACGAGGCTTATGATAAAGCTAATCACCCCTTCCCTCGGGCTTAGAAGCAGGCGGAGGTCAAGAGGAAAAGCTGTGTTTCAGCCCCTAGTTTATCGCCATGCACCCAGAGATCAGTGAAGCCACCTCCACAGTCTCTGAGATCCATTCCACAACAGGCCATCTGCTCATACTACCCCTTCCCCTGCACCCTCCCAAACCGCAGACAAGACTGTAATATCACAATGCCAGCCAGGGAATGAGCCAGAAAAGCAAAATGACCTTCATTCTGGCCCCAAAGCACATCTTGATGATGAAGGATTTCTCAACTAAGACTCAAAACAAGCAGAGGCCGAAAGGAAAAGGCAGTTGAATACAACTGCATTAAAATGTGAAGTTCCAGGTCACTGGGTAAATTCTATAACCATGGTTCAGACACCCCATCCACTGGGAGAAGATACAAAGTGTGAATATGTAGAATCTTCTTGCAAAACTGCATGAGAGAGCACAAAGGATGCAGTGATCAGAGTCAGGGCTGGACATCATCCACAGCAGTGAGGAGGGGTGCTAAGTTACTGTAGTCACAGAGTGCCTAATGGAACAAGGACACTCCATCCACAACCACATCAGGCTTGCAAAAACCTAAAGCCTGGCACTCGAGGGGCAAGAGGTAGAACACCAGGAACCCAGGCATGGCACAGGGCATGGCACAGGCATGGGGACTCTGAAGAGCACCTGGCGGCAACTCACAAGGTCCAAGATGATCCCCCTAGGCTGCAGACAAGTATGCACAGGCACAGGCACAAGAGACACAAAACCAGGCCTAGCAAGATAGCTAGTAAGTAATAATAATAATAATAATAATAATAATAATAATAATAATAATAATAATAATAAACAAACAAAACACAAAAACAATCCTGTAACCCTGATGACCTGAGTCTAGCCCCTGGAAAATAAATAAATAAATAAATAAATAAATAAATAGGCTAAAATCCAGATGCCAGAGTTCCCATGAACAGAGCAGGCTGGAAGCTTGCACAGGCAGTACAGCAAAAACACAAGAGACCCTTGGTTACACTGAGGAGGAAGAGCAGAATCTACTCCAAAAGAGTTGTCCTCCACACATGTGCCTGCTAGGAGCTTACTGTCTCTATCTGCCTCTCTCTTTATGTCTGTCCGGCTGTCTGTCTGTCTCTGTCTCTGTCTCTCTGTCTCTATCTCTGTCTCTCTGTCTCTCTTTGTCTCTCTCTGTCTCTCTCTCTCTCACTCTCTCTCTCTCTCTCTATCTCTCTCTCTCTCACACACACACACACACACACACACACCACCACCACCACCACCACCACCACCACCACATGTTCATCAGAGGGAGAACAGAGAAAAGCACACACCTTTTCCCAGAGTTCACAAGCACCCAGGACTTTTGTGGAATGAACGGGGGTAAAGTGAATTTGCATGGCTAAATCTGTGAAACGTAACAGGAAGTGAAAAGGCAAACTGCAGAACCCATGCTAAGCTCAGAAAAGAGCACTTTAAGGGGACACGGGTGTGATGGATGACTACCCTGGTCAAGGTCATGGTCACCTCTGGCAGGCAGGGTCAGGGGCACATGTGGGCACAGATGAGCACAGGGGGACAAGCGGCAGAACCCAGGAGGGCGGGTGGTGAGCAAATGGCTCGCTGGACATTTTTCTAGATAACTTTCTGTGCGCTTTAAAACATTTCATGAATAAATTAATTTCAGGAGACCTATAGAAGATAAATTGCGGACGATACTCCTAAACTTCAAATCCCCATCAACTGGAAAGAAACGAGACATGAGGGGAACAAGTGTCACCGTGCAGGAGACAGGGCAAATGTGAGGATGCCCATCTCAGAGCTTTCCTCTGTTCTGAATTCTTTTCATTTTCTGAAAGGCAGCAACAGTTGTAGGGTAAAAGCCTATCCTGGAGGGAAAGCTAAGTGTATCCCACCAGACAGATTTACCCACCCACATATTAAGCCATGGCATTCCAAAGGCAAAAATAATCAAGACTAGTCACCAAGTCAGAGGCTTTCCATCTGAACTAAGTCAACACAGTCTTTCTTAGAACCCCCTCTGCCTCCTCATCCCTAAGCTCAGCTGAAAGAGGCTCAGAGGGGGCAGGGCAAGAGAAGCTACCTGTTGCTAAATAGAGCTCCCAGGCTTTTGCCACTGTGGAGCACAGGAGAGGTAGCCTGGGATGAGGGGCAGCAAAGAGAAGCCAGCCTTCAGGCCTTGCTCACCTCCCCCCTTTCTACTGTAAGGAATCATCAGACTTAGATTCATCCCAAGTTCAAAGGTTAAAGTCTCTAATAACTATAGAAAGCTATGTGAGTTACCCTCTTTGAGCCTCACTAATCCACCTCTCTGGCAATGTTGCTGATGGAAGCATGTTAGATGAGTTAACAGAACATAAGCAGACGATAAAGAATGCACAACAGCAGGTGCCATATTTGTTACTCCTTCTTTCTGCCATTCATTCTCACTCACTCTTCCCAGAGTGCTGGTACTTCTGCAGTTATTTAGAGGAGGTCATGTCCCTTTCTGATCCATGCCCTCTAAAAGGGGAATAGCCCCAACAAGGGAATGTCTGCTGGAATTGGGGCTATTTAACACAATATCACTTAGATCTTTCCCTCAGGAGATCATCTAGACACTCAGGAATTTCCTAAGAAATCAAGAGCCCTCTGGCTCGGGAGATGGCTCCACAGGCAGAGCTTACAGTGAAGACATGAGGACCAAAGTTCAACTGTTAAGAACAGGTATAATATGCATCTGTAATTTCGATGGGCCCACAACAAGATGGGAGGCAGAGACAAGAGGATCTCTGGGAGCTAAAAGGCTAGCTGGCCTCATTACACAGAAGCAAAACATTCCCAGCCATCTTGAGTTAGACTACAACATGATCATCATTGTTCCCAAGTGTCTGCCATTGTTTCTGAAAGCTAAGCCTTAGTTTCCCCATGTATAAAGCAAGGCACTGGCAGGCCATGTCTTAGTCATTTTTCTACCCTTAACACATCCCCTCTTTGTTCTTGTGGGTATGTACCCAACACTGGACAAATGTACACCATCTCCCTATTCCAGACGTATTATTTAGCATTTAAAATTTCTGGATCCTTCCTCCTCTCTAACACAGAGCAACAGAGAACCAGCCTGCTGAAATACAGGCCAAAGCTCGCCAAAAACACCAGGTTCCTGGCTACTGGGGAGACCTAGTCCTGGCCTCTGCTGTCTAGAGATGACAGGTCCTATGTAGCCCTGCAACCAGAGACAATCTATCCAGAGGGCCAGGAGCCAGACCTGCCTCCCAATCCCTAGGGATCCAAGGGTCTCTCCAGTTCACTTGACTTACCCACCACCTTCCATCAAATCTCAGTAAATGAACAATTGTTTGTCTTATCACTTCCTATTAGGAGAGGAACTCTGCCAGGGGAAGAAGAAAAAAAAGAGCCATCCCACTACTGCCAAGCGAGGGTAGAATGCCTATTAACCAATGTGTCTTCTTAAATATTCTTAAGTAGCTTAATCCATTAAACCAGTCCATCCCGCTTCTACAGTCTGCTCACGACGCACCCTCCCTTCCCACTGAGCTGACAAGAGGCCCTCCATCATGAGGAATTAACTGAGGGAATGCTGTTGGGACATTCTGAGAGCGGGAGGGCTAAGCAGTACTTACTGTGGGAGTCCTCGAGGACTGCAGCTCTCAGAGCAATTTACCTGTGCAAGAGACATGTCAGACCTGATGAGTCAGGGCGCTGAAACCCTGGGAGGAACCTGTTTGGGCTTTTCAGTCTGTGGAAGGTGGATTATGACCACCCTGAAAACAAAGTTTAAAATTAAGGAGGGCTGGCTATGGACATGTAATCCCTGCAAAGAGCATGAGCTAGAAAGTGGCCTAGGTTCCACAGTGAACCGTTATCTTGAAAGAAAGGGAGGGAGGGAGGGAAGAAGGGAGGGAGAGAAAGAGAGAGAGGGAGAGGAAAGGAAAGAAAAAGGGAGGGAGGAAGGGAGGGAGGGAAGACAAAAGGAAAGAAAACTAAGACTACAAAGTTCTTTACATCCTAGACACATGATAGCCCACCAGCCCTAAATGCCAATACCGTTTCATCCAATCCCAGGGATCAGCTTTGACATGTCTTAGTTTACCCATTTACAAAAGGGAAACAGATCAAAACTTGAACCTAACAAGCTCCACAAGTAATAAAGGAAAAAATTTAATGGAAACTTCCAGGTTTTCATCCATTTTATGAAAACACACAGATAGAGGCCATAAGATTAACCACGGCGCACTTCTTAAAGGTATTATTATTCCCTATTAAAGAGTTACTAGTCTATAAAAACCAAGTGTCATGTAGATGCATAATATGTCATTTCCCTAGGCATACTACTATAATGTAGCTACATGATTAGTAATTAGAAGACGGGTGATCTGAACTGCACAAGGATTCACCCCACACTGAATACAATGGAATCGTTCTAGGTGAGATGAGAGAGCGGGCAAAGCGAGCTGTTCATTAAGAAATGATTTTTCAATAAATTCAATAGCATGCCCCACTGTGTAGCTCCTGGTCTCTGGCTACTGCATTGATCTCTGCTAATGGGAACAGTTCAGAATGAAGGCACTGGCAAGAAGTCAAAAGGCTTGGTGAACACTGAGACCATGATTCACCTCCAAGAAGAATGCCAGCCTACAGGTCCCTCTCTCTTCAGTCCCCAGCATTAGCTGGTTCTGACCCTCAACCATCCTTACAGGGTCACCAGTGGCCTCCCAGCAACCAAGCCTAACAATTACTTTATTGCTCTGGAGGTAGAGTCTCACTCTATGGCCCAAGATGGCTTCAAAACTCAACCCTCCTGCCTCTCAGCAGGAATGCAGGGATTACAGATGTGAGTCACCATGCCTGCCTGGTCTATGTGCAAAGTTCCCCTACACTGGGGCACCTGGATCAGCCCTTCTGTCTAAGGTTACACCCACCCACCCCCAGTATACCTCCTGTTTCCCCACATCCCTCATACATCCTTGGAAGCAGCTTCTTCTACCCACCCCTCAACAGTCTTGGGGTTCTGTTTCTTTTGGCACAATCAACAGATGGCTTCCTATCTGTTTAAGCTACTTTGTCCTCTTACTGAGTTTGACCTCCAAGGAGAAACCTCAACTTGGTACCACAGTGTCTGGCTAAACTGTTCTCCTGACAACTCGATCCTGTACCTAAGCTTCACGGTTCCATCCCTTACCACCAAACATATCTCCTTCCCAGCATCTGTTTACCACATCTAAAACAGAACCCTAGTTTTCTCTAAGCTCCTCCTCCCATCCAACCCTTGCCGGGTCAGCAGGTGATATCTCCACATCTTTCCTCTCTATCCTTGCTTCCCACAACCCTAGAACAAATCCTTCCCTCATTACCTGCAACCTCCCTCCCTCTATTTCTCAGACTGTTCTAGTTTGAAGCCTAGAACAAACCTCACCACTTCAACCAATGTTTGCAAAAGTCCCATAGTTCCATCCCCTGAAGGGTAAGGCCAGGAGACTCTGAGGTCAGTGCAGGATCTCCTTCTGTGTTGTAGGTAACCCACCTCTCCAAAGACTTCCTCCCTGGTCTCCCAGGCCAGTTTGCATACCCACCTAGTCCTTTCAACTTATTCGAGCTTCTGCTGCTTCGCATACAATACTCCATAAACAGTCTGTTGTTCAGCTGCCCCCTCAGCACCACAGCAGCTTCTATACAACAGAAAGGCCTGTGTCCTAATGTAACCCTGGCCTCAGATAGAAAATTTAAAGGAGTTGAGGGTGGGGAAAAGGAACAGATGAATGTGAGGGTGGGTGGGTAAAAATTCTGTCAGTTGCTTCCTTACACTATATTATAAAATGCATGCCACCAAACATCTTGTGGATTATTCTCATAAGTTAGGCCGATTTCCACATTTGTACGTAATTTAAGATTTATGGAACTCGAAAAAATTCCTTCATGCTTAGATATTATAATAATAACTTGATCCGAACTTGCTTACTAAGAAAAAAATCATATTATTATTCTATCTCCTGAGAAGTTCATGGATCCTGAGATTTTCTACAAAACAGGTTCCACCTCTAGATTAGCTTAAGTGCAAGCTAATAATTCTTCGAGGCTCAAAGTCAAAGATCAGAGGCAGCTCAACATTAGCAGGTGAGAGCTTGTCTCCAGAGTTCCTGGCACGGACACAGAATGATGTGGGCTGTCAGTATTACCTGACACTGCTATCCAGATCAAGTTCAACCTTCTGTGAACGCCCATCCTCACAAAGCCAGCTCACAGAAGTCAAGGTCAGCTCCTCGTGCTGGGAAGACAAGCCAGGTTCACACATGTCCAATCAATGACACAACCCTGAGAGTTAGCCCTGTGTTTCCAAGAGCCTTGGATTGTGACAACCCCTCAGCTAAGTCTGCAGGTCCATCCATAGTGAGGCCAATCCCCTGCACCCATGGGAAATCCCCAACCATCAGCACCCTACCCTTGGCCGATATTTGTTTCCCTCTGTATCTAGGGAGTAGTGACAGCTGCAGCCCAGTGGCATTTGGGGCTGGGACTCTCATCCAGAGCAGAACAACAAGCCTGTGCTACTGGGGGTGATGAGGTGGCCTGGCAGAAATGAAGTACGAACTGGAGCTGGCCTTTGTCATCCACGGCTACAGCAGTGTTGGGACTGAGTTCCCAGCTAGGCCAGTTTTTTTTTTTTCAGCCCTTGCATCCACTTAACTAGGAAGGAGCCCAGGCCGTTTACCAGTACAGAAAGAGGCAGCTCTTCACATGCTCTGGACGTGACAAGGACTGGCTCCATGGGAACTTGCCGAGAGGATTATTAAGGGAGCTGGATGGCATGAAGGAAGCCAACAGAATCCGGGAGCATGTTGATGCAGAGCCTCATGCAGCCCGAGCACTCCCCCCCACCTCCCTCCTTGAGTCAGTGTGCCTTGATGCTAACTAACCACACGAAGGGCCACGGTTTTTAAGGGACTGGGTCTCGCTGCACCCTGTCAGGAATCAGCTCCAGCAGGCTCCCGCCCCAGCCTGGCACAGCTCACTACCCACCTCACATCACGACCCACTCCGTGCTGCAAGCTGATAATGCATTTACAGACAGCCAGGATGCTGCAGCCAAAAGGAAAAATTTCACCTAATTAAATAAAAACAAAGCAGAGAACCAAAGCCTTCAACTAGTGCCAGAAATAAGGGCAACTTGATCTTTTATAGAACTTTCAAGGCAAGGATGCCAATGATTTTTTTTCTAAAGGCATTAAAAAAAAAAAAAAAAAAAACTGTAAGCAAACTGCAAACGAACCAGAAGAAAATGAGTAAAGGGAGTGAGTGACCACGGCACGACTGACAGCGAGAGAAAAGGCTGAGGACTGGGGAGGGTTGCTCAGTGTCAGTGTGCTGGCCAGACGAGTGTGAGGACTGAGTCTGGATCTCAGAACCTGAGAAAGCTCCAGGTGGACAAGCCGTCTGCCTGCAATTCCCATCTCAGAAAGCAGAGACAGGAAAGTCTCCAGAGCAAGCTGGCCTGCAAGACTTGCCATAATGAGTTCTGTGTTTCAGTGAGGGATTTGACTTCAATATACAGTGGAGGAGCAGTGAAAGATAATTCCTAACATCAACCTTGGGCCTCTATTTCCATGTACACACACACACACACACACACACACACACACACACACGGCCAAGGAGAGGCGGGAGAGGACAAAGAGCTACAGTCTCACAGTTAAACAGAGCCAAGTAAAACTGTCACTCTTTAAACAACATAATGATCTCTATAACTAAGGGACTGACATGGGTGTGAGGAAACTGGTTTTGGCCTACTCCAGGTGGGAATAGGACTGACCAACTGGTCAAGCTTCCTGGGCCACAAGACAAGGGAACAGGATCCAACAGCATCCACCCAGTTTGTCTCCCTCCCTCCCTTTCCACACCTAGACACCTCTCCCTGGGGACACGTTTGTGCAGGCAGAAACACACAGAAGATGGTGTTCGCTTCCTTTTTCCTCACAATATTATTTGTGAAAATCAAAACTTGTTTCTTTACAACAATAAGGGTGATGAACAGTCAATCACAAATCAGTACTAACATGGAGCAGCCTTTAGGAAGAACCTGGAAACCTGAACACATCGATCTGGGGCACGGTCTATAATATGGTCAGAGAGAGAAAGCAATCTGCAAGACAATATGTTTAGCACAGGCCCCGTCTGGTAGTCTCTAACAAGGTGTTTTAACTCAAATGTAGCTTAACTGACACTAAGATCATCAAGGTCTAGAACAATGACTGTGGAGAAGTCCTTGAGGGCCCTTAGGATGTGTGCAGATCTCCACTGGCATCCAGTTTTCAAAAGTGATTCCTTAACATGTCAGCATAGGGAATATATCTGGAGGACCAATAAGAGCATCCAAGATGATCAAGAAGAGGCTAAACAGCATGGTTCATATCAAAGCTGGGAGCAGGGGTGTCAAGAAACAAAAGTTAAAAAAAAAAGTCATCCAATTTATCAAATTACAAAATATTAAAAAAAAAATCTTAAAATCTGAGAAAGTCGGGAAGTTGGGGAAAGAGGTATGTGCCATAGATACAGAATTCACAATCCCAATACTGACTTAACCTACAAATGGAAAGCACCAGGGAATCTTTGGGTGGAGGTTATGGATGGCTCTTCCTTAGTCAGTTATGAAAGGGAGGGCTCATGAACTCTCCCTTGGCCTCAGGTGGCCCCACCCCTTGCCAGCCCCACCCCTAACATGAACCCCACCCTTTGGTGCCTGAGGTAAAACTTAGCCAGCCAAGGTGGGACTGTGAGATGGCAATACAGGAACTGTGAGTCTCATTAAAGCTTATAAATTTAATCTGTCCTGTGTGGAGAATGCAGAATGTCTCTCCAAGCCTTCCTGGCACTCTCTATAAGCCCACAATTATAGCCTGCTCTGGACTCCTGTTTCCAGGGTACTGGGTCTTCCAGGTGGCCTCAGGCCACGATTCCTGCTGGAAGACAGAAGAGCTCATTCAAGGGCGCCTGAAGCAAGGATGCCAGAGACTGGAGCCCAAGGCTGCTGAGGTGTGTGCTTGCCAAGATGGGTTGTCCTCGAAACCCAAGTGGGTGGAGGGTCATCCCACAATTGGCCTTCTGGAAATGAGAGCCTTCTAACATGGAGTGAAAAGAGGTATTCTTGCCCATTCAGCAGCAGAAAAAAAAAATTATCTGTGGTGTTGGAAGTTGGGTCAGTGGTGGGGTACAAGCGTGGTGTGGGGCTCCCTGGGGTGTTAGGGTGTTGTTGGGTGCTCTATTTCTTGACCTGGGCCCTGGCCCCCAGCTGTGTTTACTTCTTGAAAATGTACAGATCTCTGCATTTGACAACTGTGCCCAACCAATACAGGACACATTTCTAAAACAATATTTACTTGAGAAAATAAAGAAATAAAGGAACACATTGTTTGACCAGCACAGCTGACTCTCAGACAAGGTCTCCATCACTCCCAGTGGACAGCCTCCCTCCTTACATCCACAGCCTGAACCGCTAACAGTCCACAGTCCACATCACACCATGTCACATGCCACAGCACATGATGTGTGGATCCGGTGGGAACGGGCAGCCTGCAGAAAGGAATGGCATGTTCAGGATTTATTTTTAATCGATTCGCTCATTTTTCCTAACACTCAAAGCAGTCTGACTCTGAACACCAAAATGGCATCAGCCACACCCTGATAAACCCCAAGCATGCTGATGTCTCAAGCCTGGCTCAAGGCCCCAATTCCACTGAAGCAAGCTGAATCAAACTACAGAGGACATTCAGAAAGGTTGAGGGTAGATGTGTTCCATTTCATTCCAAATGAATCCAAGTCACAGGTGGGGATGCCGCTCTTAGAGGTAAGCTCCAGCTCCAGTTACAGCCCAAGCTCAATCCTTAAGCTCTCTTGGGGTGATGCTTGGTTATTCTAAATCTTACAGGGGCTACATTGAACTTTTCCATGGGGTGAATTTGGAAGTTCTCCTTCTGTTACATAAAGCTTTTTGTTGTTGTCTTTGGCAAACACACACACACCCCAAAAAAGAAAAAAAAGAAAGAAAGAAAAAGAGAACTACACAGAGAGAAGAACAATCTGGAATGGTTTATAGTCCATGAACCCACAGACTGGGCAAAAGACCCCTGATTCTGCCTGAGGCCCAGTCAGAAATCTAATAGGGCTTTACTCATTCTCTCTTATCACAATCACTCCTTCAAAAAGGCAGTGTCAAGCTGTCACTGCTGCCCAGAGGCTTGAGGAAAGAAACTTCAACTCCAGGGGGGGAGGATGAGCTCAGATGGGCAGCCAGGCTTCAGGATCAGTGGCATCGGTGTTAAAGGAGAAAAGAAATGAAGAAGGCTACCCAAGCAAGAGAGTCTTGTGACACCCCTACAGGTACCACTCACTTCCCCAGCCACTGCTGCTCCTGGATACAACAGAGACCATCATTGATTTGCCTTGATGATGTCACAACAGCCCATTAAAGACATAACGGGTGCTTAACACTATTCATCATTATTCAGCAGAGAAGACCCTATCCTTACCCTGAGAGATGTGTTCTAGAAGCCCTGGAGAGGAGCTGTGACCACAGACAGTACCAAACCCTAACACAAACCCTGCAGTACCACAGCAGCATGTCCAGTAAGCCAGATGTGCTGTGGCACACGCCTTTAATCCAGCCTGTGGGAAGCAAAAGCAGGCAGATCTCTAAGAGATCAAAGCCAGGCTAGTCTTAACACAAAGTTCCAGGCCAGCAATGGCCACATAATGAGGCCCTGTGTGAAACAAACACACAAAGCCCAGAAGGCTGGCTGCTACGGTATGAGCAGGGAGACAGGACACTCAGCATGGATCCTCTTGGAGATTAGACATGATAGCCTACATTGGATTTCAAACTGGGCACAACTCGGGAGGGGCACATGCAGAGAAGAACTTTCCATCACCTGAATCGTCTGGAAAATTCTCAATTGTTGTGAACTCCTTCCCCAGGTATTGTCTCAACCAAGGGAGACTGCTGCTCACTCCACCAGAGTGTAAAGCGGCTTTGACCCAGGCTATCATTTTCCCCTCAGACCAATCCATCTGTTCCCCCAAGTCATGTATCACCTCCCTAAAATCTCCTATGCCTCCAGAGAAGGTTCTTTGCTCCCTACTATCTGTCAGAGAGTTGATATTTACTAAGGCAGGATGGATTTCATCACGCTATGCAAAACAGCATGCCATTCAGACTGAGGAATTGTTTGCTTCTGGAATTTTCTGTGTAACTTTCTCAGACTTCAGTTGACTGTAGGTAACAGAAAGTAAATTTGTGGATAAAGGCGACTGGGGTACATAGACCCCTGCCCCTCTCCATCTCTCCCTCTCTGTCTCTACCCCTCCCCCTTTCAGATCAGTTTCTGTGTTCCCACAAAACAAACAGCCTCTGTTCCAACTTCAGCCCAGAGCCACTCAGTCTCCACCCACCTCGCCCACCCCAGTAAACCGACCTGGGTAAACACGGAAAGGCCACTCAAAGCTCAGCTTCCGCCAGCAGGGAGGAGGAAAGGTGTGGGTGGAAAAGGCACCTCAGACTACACTCCTCCAGTCCCAGAGTCCCAGGGGCACAGTCCAGCAGCAACTATGAGGTCCACAAAGCATGCCAGGAGAGCCTTAAGGGAGAGGGTGCCAGCAACAGGCTTTTTAACTGTCTTCAATGTAGACGTGATGCCCCACGCTCACCCCACCTTGGCCACTCTCTCCTGCAATGCCCCTCAGTACGAGACTACTCCAAACTGTGGGGCAAGCCTTCAGGCTACACCATCAGTCCCTCAGCTACTGAACAGAAGGAAAAGGGGAATAGATTTTGTGAAACATCACCGTCAGAGACAGACATCCATATCTCCTAGTCTCCCATTAATGAGCTGCTGGGAGGCCAGGAGACCTGCTTTCTAGGAAGGAGCAGAGAATGATTTGCTTTCACCAAACCTCCACTCACTACTATATTCAGGCTCACTACTAGAAAGACAAAATAAGAAAACAGGAAAACATTGAGAAAATAGTATTCATCAGAATTTCTCCCGAAAATAATAAGAATAATATTTTTCTCTTTAATGAGATCTGGCATAATCATCTTTGGGTAAGATGATTTATACATAATTTATACATAATAGATTTTCTTTTTTTTTTTAATTTTTTTTCAAGACTAGCAAATAACTTCAGAACAGCAGTGGAAAATTAGAATGTAAACATTGCCTGAACTCCCCAGCCTTTGCGTGCAAACACCGGGGTTTCTTTTCTTCCTAATGTTTTTAAATCTAGTTTTTGTTTTGTTTTTAGTTTCAAGATCCCCAGACATTCACATCTTGAAGTGAAGATATATCACTAAAGGTTGCTAACCTCTAACAGCTTTAGAATAGAGACTAAATGAGTCTAGGTTGACTAACTAAAATCAATAATAAGAACCATGTTCAAGGGCAGCAGTAACAAAAAGGCATTATTAAACATTTCTAATTAAAAACAACTGTGGCTAATGCCCAAGTTCTTGTGCCACAGCTAGGGAGCCAGGCTGCAGCTGCCATACCATGCCATAAGGATGACAGTGAGATGCCATCACTCAAGGGTCTACAGGTAGCACACCAACAGGGACCAGCAAGATAGCTCAGCCTCTAGAGGCACCGTGGTTGACCTTCTAAGTCACTGGCTCTGTTTTAGAGCACATATTCATTCAATGAACTGACTCGTTACCCCCCCCCCCCAAAGGGATTTTCTATAAACCTAGTGCCAGGAGGCTGCAGGGAACCCAGGAGAAAGCACAAGAAAAACCTGACTGAAGAGTCCTAAGCATTCATAAACATCAGAAGTCCTAAGTGACACAGAAAAGAGAACCAAGAGAAATATCGAGATTACTAAGGAGGGAGACATTTATTACAGAGGGTCTAGCACTGAATGCTTCATGGAATAGTTTGCAACCTGCCTAGGTTTGTAGGTTGAGTAAAACAAAAATCTTATTCCAGAGGAAATACTGAGGTAAGTAGAGTCATGACAGCAAATGGCTGAATGGTCCTGATGAGGGCTGGCAGCCTGGAAAGGCTTTGCAAGCCAGAGGATGGAGTTTAAACCTTGCCTTATACACAATGAGAAATGTACATCAGCTCTGGAGCAGGGATATGCCAAAAGTGCAATCCCTCATGTAGATTAGCTCAGTTGTCCCACACAGAGAGAAACTCAGAAGCACACTGAAGGAATAGAATTGGGAAGCTACTAAAAAATGTTAGCCATCTATCTGAGAATCAAAGAGTTGGGCCTTATTTTAATCACCCCAACATAAATTCCCTGTCTAACAAGAAATGTTATGAAAGGCTGGTCAAACTTAAAATAAACGAATATATTTAGTCTCTCTGACTATTTATTGAAGGCAGAGACAAGCGTCATCAATCTTCGCCTTTGGGAGACAGCAGATGGCATTCTTGGCAGCGGACCCACTCAGTTGTGTTCTACTCAGACTAGTGCTGCCCTGTCTGCTTCGCTTCAGCATCTCAGAAGGGGTGAGCAATCCCAAGTGCCACCAGTGGTTCAAGGGGCCACCCCAGGCTTCAGATTTTAGCAGCTGTGAACCAAACGCCTACACTAGAGTGGACAACATCCTTTCCTCTCCTGTGAAGACAAGGTGCGAGGCCTGAGCACGCTACTCGACCTTTGGAGCAACTTCCTTGGAATTCTTTTTTTTTCTTTTTTTTTAATTTTTTTATTGGATATTTTGTTTACATTTCAGATGTTATCCCCTTACCCCATACATACTCCTGACCAGGAAACCCCTATCCCATCCCCCCTCCTCCTGCTTCTATGAGGATGTGCCCCCACCTCCCCCCCTCCCACTCCCCACCCTCGAATTCCCCCACACTCAGTGTCAAGCCTTCATGGGACCAAGGATCTCCTCTCCCACCTATGCCCGACAAGGCCATCCTCCCCTACATGTACAGCTGGAGCCATCTATCTGAGAATCAAAGAGTTCATCAAAGGTCCATCCCTATGTGCTCCCAGGCTGGTTCCTTGGAATTCTTAAAGCCCAAAGGAAAACAAGAAAGAAGCAAAGGGTAGAATTGGGTTTTAGTAAGTGGCTATGTACGCAAAGCTCTAAACTCCTGATAGGCAGTCTGCATTTCTAGAAAAGAATTGGTTAGGTCTTTTTTTTTTTTTTTCCCAAGACAGGGTTTCTCTGTGTAGTCTTGGCTGTCCTGGAACTCAGTCTGTAGACCAGGCTGGCCTCGAACTCAGAAATCTACCTGCCTCTGCCTCCCAAGTGCTGGGATTAAAGGCATGTGTCACCACTGCTCGGCAAATTGGTTAGGTCTTAAGACAAAGAAAATAATCTTCATGAACACTGATTCCTTGTGCTCTAAGATTTCTACAATAATAATCCATGATGTTGGTAGTGGAACTCGTGGATAAGGGGAAGTGACCTGTAGCATTTTCTGCATGGATTAAATGCCTCAAATTTTTAAAAAGTCAATTATAGAACAGTTTTGCATATCAACTGTACCACCCCAATTTATGAGGCATAGCTTGGGTGTCAGTGGGATAGTGGACAGGCCCATTCATGCCTAAGGAGTTTAATTTCATTTAATACCATTCAACATAAACCTTTGGCAAAGGGTCGCTCCTCACCCCCGCCCCCATCCATGTGTATGTGTGTTTGCCAGTGCACATCCATGTGAAGGCCAGAGGTAGTATAGGATCTGATATCTTCCTAGGTTGCTCTCTCTTCATCTTAGTTTTGAGACAGAGTTCCTCCCTGCTATACCAAGTTGGCACATGGTATAGCTAGCCTGGCAAGCCGGCAGCCCTTCCCTCCACCCCCAGGTCCACGTTTCCCCCACCTACTCTTGCTCCTGCTTGTCTGGAGGACGTGAATTCAGACCCCAGTGGTTGGTTTTGTTTGTGCTGTTTTCCTAAACCTTCTTTTCAGACAGCAAACAGCCAGCCAGTAGAATGCCCATCTTCAGTGAAAACATCTAAAAGCCCTGTCTGTGGCTTCCAACCAGTGTCCCCACACTATAGCCCAGATGCATCTGACTTAATGAGACAAAAAGGCCTGGTTCATCTCAGCAGAAAGGGGGATTTTTCAAAAAATTAACTCCTCCAGAAACTCAAGGAAAAAGGGAGGCACCACAGATGGGAGCTGGGGGAATCCATGGACATGTGCACAGTATAAAGTCCATTTTTGTGAATACAGGGAAGCCAGACTAAGATCCCCAGTTGTGTGTAGGACCTTGACCACAATATATGTTGGGGGGGGTGTTAATATCTGGTGCTTCACTCACTGAAGAAAAAAGGAAACTAAGAGTACATCCAATTCAAGCAAACAGAAACACAGTGTATATTATTTTCATAATCAAAATTTCAAGAGAAGGCTCTAATCTCCACTGGGGTAACATCACTATAAGCATGTGTTTTGGTTTTGTTGTTGTTGTTGTCCTAAATAAGTCCTCAGAGAAAATCCAAGTCCAAGCTGGAAAACTCATAAGGAAAACAGGGCAGTTCTGCTCCCTCAGACAGCACAGCTTCCTGCAGAAGAGCAGCAAACAGGAATGCATTCATTGCTCTAAAAAACAAAGACCTCACTTCTCTTAAATATGCTTATTAATATTCAGTCAGTTAAACATAGGTCTTTCCCAGTTGCCATCATCAGCCCATAAATATTTAGTAGGGGGAGATGCAGACACACATGTACAGAGAAAATACTCCTTCTTCCCCAAGCCTCAGCTATGCATGGAATTGGACACAAGTCTCAAAAGCCACATTGGAAACAGGAACATTTAAGGCTGCACACGATCATCTTCTGGGAGAAAATGGCTCTCCCAACCCAGATTCCAAAGCCTTCTCTCTATTTTCCAACTCTAGAGAAGGCCCCCAGCATCTTAGAAAAGCCCTGAGGTAAGGACGGTGCAGACTTTTACAGGCCACTTCCATCCACAGCCTAGTGTGAATCGAATCCATGTTTTCCAGCCTCAAATGGATTTTCAAAGAATACGGGACTCCTGGTTTACACTCCTTGTTTACCCATTCCACTCCTGGTTTGGGTAGCCAAGGGGTGTTGGTAATTGATGAGTATGGTACCTTCCCCAAAGGTAAATGGCACTCCTGAAAAGGACCATTGACTGTGTGTCTTCTGAGTGCCAGGTACCTTTACAAATACCTCATATTCATAACCAGTCCAATCAAAGATACTACTGCTTCCACTTCACACATGAGGGAAAGACAGAAGGTTCAGTAGAGTACCTAAGGTCATTCGGAAGGAGCTGACTCTTCAGAGCTGGGGCTGACTAAACTCTGTTTCTTCCTCCACGGAACTCCGTATTGGCAACCCCAACTAGCATATGCTTTGTTTTATTTTGTTTCTGTTTTCATTTTGAAACAGGGTCTTGCTATGTAGCCCTGTGTAGCCTGGAACTCAAAACCCTCTTGCCTCAGCCTCCAGAACACTGGATTCAGGTAGACACTGCCATGCCCTGGCTCACAACTTCCTCCCAGGACCCGGCAAAACCAGAAGGCTGCACTTCAGCCTGCAATGATTCTTCCACAGGATTCTCCAACCAAGAAAGCTTACAAGGACGTCACAGAACTCACTGGTCTACAGATGCTATAAAGTGACTTCCAGTTTTAAAACCTAACAGGACTCTCTCCAAAACCAGTGATGAAGGCCGATGCAGCTCATAAAATATTCCATTAAACCATTTCTGTTCGATTAGCCCCATGTGTTTCTTTCCCGGAGGCTGTTTGAGGGAAGACAAGGTACAAACCTTCTCTCAAGCCAAAGGCCCCTTTATACCCCGGAAAGCCTCAGGACGCAAGCCTTCTAGTCTTCCCTTTCTTGCTCTCAACTCTGCACAGAGGAAACATGATTAACCAGCCTTCCTACCAGAGGGCCATCTCAGATGGGCCCCAGGGAGCCACTTCTCATTTACTTAAGTGATTGAAATCTCCTCTCTCTCAGTTACTCAACCCTGCAACACCAGCCAGCAGATATAATTGTGAAGCAGGTAAGTTCCTCTTACTGCTCACTGCTCTACAGATTTGGTGCCAGCAAACGTTGCAAATTACAGGGTATAAATTTAGCAGGGTGGGTCTTGACACACATTCCTGCAAATTACATGTTCCCGCACTAGTAGAAAGTGCATTAATTACTTTGGGTGTATGCACAACTTCCATTTACTCAGGGGCTTTCTGGAGAGCATCAAGCAACCTGGAGTAATCTACAAAGATTAAAGCATAAATAAATAATGCCTGCTGAGTGAGTGGGTCTTCCCAGAGCTCTTGGAATTAGAATTGTTAACTTTCTCCCTGTGGATTGTAAGAGTCAGAAATGCCCATTGTGTGTGGTTGAAGATAGAATGACCTAAATCAAGCCCTATTGTGGGATGATGGGCACAGCATTCAACTAGGGGTGGCAGAAACATCAGAAACTTCTTTCCTGCAAGGCTGAAAGATTTGTTTCCTATACAAGAATGGGGTGTTGCCAGCTGTGGCAAAGCAGATACAGCCAAAAGTGAGAACAGGAGGCATGGGATCAGGGCAGATTTAACCCAACAACCTAGCACTGTCCACATGCTGGGTGCTAGGCTAAGTACACAGGAGTCTTCACCAATATCTTCATATGATTCCACCTTATGAAGGAGGAAGGAAACAGTGGCAAGGTCACCCAGGAGGAAACAAAAGCTAAATAAGTCACCCAAGATCATATAACCAGAGAACCATGAAAGCCAGGTTCTGTGTGGCAAGCAGCTTCAGTATCCAGAGGGGCAGCTTGGCCCCAGATGCCCCTAGGAGTAGGAGAGGCAGAAAAACACCAGGGCAAATGCATCCAACAATTCACCGTGTCTGTTCTGGGCACACAGCTGAGGACTGTCACCAAGGATGCCCATTTAACATACAGAACAACTCTGGAGGCATCTTATACCCCTGGTATAAGATGGGAAAACCACAGTGAGAAAAGTCAGGTTCCTCCCATTAGAAAGTGGTAGGTCCAACATATTATCCCATTTGCACATGCCTCCAAAACTCTCAGCTCTTCTCCCTAATCTGTGAGTTCTCACTATGTGGTTTAGGGGAAAATAAAAGGATTAAACAAAATCAACTGCTGGGGTCAGATGTAAATTACCATGGGGATGAATTACCAGGTCCCTGCCTCCTATTTGTAGCAGGATGGGGTGAGAGAAGGCCATTACCTGGTCCCATCTAGAGTGGACACAGGGGTTGTTTAAATTGCGTTTCCATTTTACTTTCTACTTTGTTGGAATTATCTCTATCAATAGCTGTAAAGTAATAGGACCATAACCAGGGGTCCTACCCTCTATTGCCAAAGGGAAGCTATAGGATGATCCATCTCAGGAGCATGACCCCATAAAATAGGGACAATGACACTAAAGATAAGCCATTTTCTCCAAGAAGCAGTATGTGGCAATATTCTATGAAATATGACCAACACATTCATATGTTCACACTCTCTTGCCTCCTCCTTCCTCGTCTCCCTTTCTCCTCTTTTCCATCCCTCCTATCTCTCCCCTTCTTACTCTCTCCTCTTCCTTCCTCTCTCCCCTCCCATCTTTCCTCTTCTCTCTTCCTTCCCCTCATCTCTCTCCCTTATCTGTCCCTTCTGTTTCCCCTCTTCTGTCCCTCTTCTCTCTCCTTCTCCATCCTACCCCCCACCTTTTGGAAGATCAACATCCCTGTGGATGAAGAAGTTTGGACTTCAGTAGGAAGCACAGGTGACATGGAAGGAACAGAAGCTATTACCACCACAGCCTACATGTGCTTCATATTTCAACAGAAATAGGGTATCAGAAGGGAAGCTGCCCAGTTCCAGAACAGGCAGGACTCACACCTACGAGGCACCACACACACCAGTCCAATCCACTCAGACGGGACGTGGCTATTCAGAATGATCAGTCACCAGCAGGTGAACCTCTCAGCACATTGGATATTGATAGGGTATTTCCTCTTTGTAATCATAATTTGATGGATTAATTACACTTGGAACTCTTGAGCACTCAGGGTTATGACCTCAATCCTGACTTCAGGAAATTGCACATTCTTTGTGTTAATTGGAATTGGGTATGGTTTCACCTAACAAAAATGTGATGGTAACCCAACATGGTTGCTCTGCAAAAGAAAACTAATAAATGAAGTTGGCGCTGTTATAAGGCAAGTCATTCTTAATAATTTGTGATGTGCCTTCAAATGGTGACCCAAGTGCCCCCTTACTATTTAGGTGGTCCCTAATTCTTATCTACCAGAAAGTTGGAAACAGTATGTTAGGTGAGGTCTCTTGGGCCCTGGCCAGGCCTTAGCAAGCCAGGATGAAAATCAATTTGAAGCAGTTTGTCTGTGTTTCTTCTTTCTTTTGTGTGTGTGTGTGTGTGTGTGTGTGTGTACACGTGCGCATGCGCGCGCTCACATGTCTGTGTACATGGTGGTACAGGTGCTTCTGCATGTGGAAGTTAAAGGACAATCAATCTCTAGGGTCGTGCCTCAAAAAAAGTGTAATCTCCCTTTTTGGCCTGTGGCTCACTTGTTAGGCTACCTGGCCACTGAGTCCTAGGATCTGTCTGTCTGTATATCCCAGCACTAGGAGTCACCGTGCCTGGCTTTTTTACATAGATTCTGGTAATAAAATTCTAGTTCCTATGCTTGCAAGGCAAGTACTTTAACAATGGAGCCATCTCCCTGGGGCCTGTTCATCTGGATTCTGACCTTTCAATACATTGTCTATGCTGCCTAAAGCAGGGAAGACACCAACAGGCTCCTCCCCAGTGCGAGCCACAAGAGAGGCTGAGAAAGATCCAATGAGACCCTAGAGAGACAGAAAAAACACCCAGTAGAGATCATGTGGACCCTGGGGACTTCTAAAAGATTTCCTGTGCTCCTCTGCTGATGGGAGAGCAACAGCCACAGAATCATGGAGTACTGACTCCCCACCAGAAGGGACCACACAGATGCACGCTCTACAGGACTCCGTGCTGAGTGTGTGTCTGTTGAGAGCCACTTGGTCCTTGGGGGCAGAAATGGATGTACGCGGCTTCTGCAATCCCTTTGAATCTGAAGAAATGCCCGAAGTGTCCACCAGCTAGAGCTACAAATGTGCTACCACGATACCACTCACAAAAACTAAAACTCAGAAATGAAAGCCCAGTTTTGGGGAGTGAGTAAATAAATTCTAGAGCGTCGGCTGGACTGAATTCAATATGGCCATTAAAGTAGATTTGGATGAGTTGGCAAAGCGCCCCCCAGAAAGAAGGGGAGGTCCACTCAGGAGACTCACTGAACTGTGTAGCACAAAAAACTGAACTAGTATTAGAACATAGCTCCTGGTTAGAAGACAACTGGGAAACCAATTATCTTCACAATAGAGACTGTAGAAGAGAAACCTGAGAATTACATTGGCCAAGAAGACTGGGGAAAAATCCCACACACCCCCCGCTCTGTGTGCGTGCGTGTGTGCGTGCGTGCGCGCGCATGTACATGTATGTGCATGCCTTAAAAATAACTGGGGATACAATTTAGAGCTGTGTGCCAACTACAGAAGGACCCTACTACTGCGCCCCATCCCCAGTTAGAAATGTTTTCATAAATAGAAAAGTGCTGGCTCTAGTAAACTGGAAAATGGACATTAAAAACTACACACACATTCATACAAATATCAAACATGACAAAAAGGGCAGCCTGTCAAACTTTAACTGAGTGGTGCAATTACTAGTGATTTTTATTTTCTTTCCATCTAAATCTATTTTCTAAACAAACAACGAGGATGTAAATAAATGTTATTCTTTTAGAATTTTAATGAAGGTGACAGTTATCACAGAACCAGCATACAGTAACTCAACACAGGCAGAGAATTTAGAAAAAATCATTTCCCCCATTACTAAATTAACAAAGCATTTGCTGAAAGAACTGCCCAGTTATACCTGTGTGGAGCCCACTGCTGAGAGAACTCTTCCACAGGATCCTTCTGAATGTCAGCCTCACTTGAGAGTTAGCCATACCACAGATATTTACATGTGGAGAATCCGGATTTCTACCCACTGGTGTTCAAGTCTGGGGAATATCAACCCCTCCAGTCTTGATCCAATCTCCATTCAACTCTAATCTCTTTTCTCAGCCTGTTTCCAAATGGGGAGGGACCAGCTAGAACACTCAGTCCTCAAGTACTGGGCAAACTAGTTCCAGCACTTCAAAAGCCAACTCTCCCTTGGGCCTGACAAACCTAGTGCTAACAGCTGCAGGGGAGCATAGTCACTTACACTGTGCCTGCTTCACATAGGGCTCTGAGCCATCCCTTGTGCCAGCCCCTGTCCTCATTCACCCATCATCACAACAAATGATATCCTACAAGGTTCACTAAGTCACTTCCACAACAAAGTGTCCCATCCTGCCCCTGAATCCAACCATTCTTTCGTTGACCTGCATTCCCAGTGCCCCTTAGGATGTGTACTCGGTTCCAAGCTGGACCCAGGCAATTCACCTCACATCTGTATTCCATAAAGACTGTAAGGAGACTAGGAACAGCAACAACCTGCCATCATCCTCTTGAGCAATACCAAGCCCAGGTTTTACACACAGTAGGTGCCAATCAATATTTTCTGACTGAATTAAGTCAATGAGCTCCCTCAGTGCAGGGTCCAGGCTGGCTTCATTTTCATCAGAAATGAGAGCTCCACTCAGTGTAGCGTGTAGCTGTGGTTCCCATTAAACGTGTGCTGAATGAAGGACTGTAGCGGGCTCACACGAGCAAATGCATCAGCCTGAACAGCTCTCCCCACGCTGCACCAATGATCAAATTTCAAAGTGGAGGTGACCAGGCCAAAGGATAATTCATCCCCCTAAAGACACTAAGTGTCAGTTAAATTGCTGTATTTAATAGGGCCTGACTGGGATGAGCCATTCTGAACAAAAGCAATAACTGCTCCAGTAATGAGTCTCCTTTAAATTTCTATGACTACTACTACACAGCGTCCAAAGACAGCCACCAGACCAAAGCCCATTAGCTATCAGCTCACTTACAAACCGAAGAGCCCCTTCAGACCCATCTCTGGCCTCTCTGGAGCCCAAAAGGTCCTAGCCAAGGCTGATGGCCCTCGGGGGCTCATTCTGGGATTGCTGCTTGGCTTGTTGTTGTTGTTTCACTGGGTCTCATCACTAGGCTCTGAGTCATCACGCACAGGTACACAGACAATCCTGACAAAAAGGGAATTCTCCACGTCTAAAAGGAGACAGGGCAAAGGCCTTATAGAGTCAGTCTGGTGCTGAGCTACATGTTCTGCGCTTCGGCATTTCATGCCCCAGGATGGTTCCCAAGCATCAGACATGGGGAGAGGAAGCCTTTATCTGCTATGAGAGATTATATTCACTGACATTGAGAATAATAAAAAAAAAAAAAAAGGCGAGCACATATAGCAAGTATGTAACAGCAGTTTGGACAGGCAGAACAATGGAAAACATCTCTTTGGCCTCAGTTATTCCAGGAAAGGGGACATGGAAGGTGAAGGACGAAAGCTTGGAAATAATACACTAACATAGGCAAACACTGATCGGGGTCCCAGTAACCAAGAGGAGCCAACTTCCTTCAAGAAAAGACCTTCAAACCCCAAACAGATGCCCAGGTTGCCCTCAGCATAGTCCATAATATTACTGCAACCCTATGGCTAGTGGCATAAGCCTTAGATTTTTGATCCAAAAAATGGGAGTTTCTACCACTTAATCATAAACATATTTGTTATTTTCTTGAGCCTATGATATTGATCAATTGCTCTGTTCACTACCTTGTTTTCAGCTGTCCATCTGTTTATAGGGCAAACACATGACTGTTGTCATTTGACAAGTGATGAAGCACATATAGGTGCTTCCACAGATAAATAGGGAGCACGTGGAGAAACAAGGACTGAACTCAGAGGTCAACAGTGGGTTAGGGGCTGTGCTGACATACTGGGAGTTCAAAGAAGATGGCACACTTTGGTTGAGTCTGCCTCTTTTAATCCAATCCGTATTGTTTTGGTCATTAAACATCTGTGTTTGCTGCCTTTATTCCTTCTGTGCACTCCTGTCCCAGGCCCTTCCAATTAGTCAGACAGAGAAGACATTTATCCTTCATCAGAGGACACGATCAATGCCCAACAGAAACCCTGCAGACTGGCTGTCAGCAAAAATCAGGCAATGTGGGCTTTTCCTTTTAGTTCTGAAGGTAACCTTGCTGTGGGCCAAACCTGCAGACTCCCAGTCCTTCTCTCTCCACCCCACTTACAAACCTCAGCCCAAACTCCTAACTAAGCAAAGGTGTTGGCCTCTCTGAGTTCGGTCCATTACTAGTGCTACACTCATAATGGAGTCACGAACAAAGACACCGAATCTGTTGTGGGTGTCTCTCAGCACAAGAAATGCCCCTGCTGGTTTCTATTGCTCCGCTCATTTCATCTTACACTTCCATATCACAGTCCATCACTGACGGAAGTCAGGGCAGGAACGCAAGCAGGAACCTGTAGGCGGGAACTTAAGCAAGGTCACAGAGGAACACTGGTTACTGGCTCGCTCCCCCTGGCTTGCTCAGTTTGCTTTCTTATACCCCTTAGGACCGTCTACCCACGGAGGGATCCTTCCATATCAATCATTAAGGATATGCCCCATAGGTTTGCTTACAGGCCAGTCTTATGGCTGTATCTTCTCAATTAAGGTTTTCTTCTCTGCTGACCCTAGCTTGTGTCAAGTTGATTTGGGGGGTGGGGGAGACACTGGGAAAAACAAACAAATCAGCAATGGCCTCTCAGACCCTAGAGGCTGGAGCAGATCTGAACCAGCTCCTAACTTCTAGAGGCCTAGAAGTTCCTAGTCACTCTTCCCTAGTCACACCACACAAACACCAGAACCGTTTATGGACCTGACTCTCTCTGCCCCTCAGAAGAAGCCCCCATCCCACTCCCCAATCCTGTAGTACATGATTGTACTAAAATGTTCTTTTCTTTGTATCTCTACCCACAATTAACAGATACCAAATGGAGCTTCAGGCACATACCCGGGTCTCCTCTCCCTCATTCCCGACACGTATACTTCCTGGTTTTCTATCGCCCGGTATACCAAATTTTACTTTCAGTGGAAGAGCGAGCTAGATACCTGTCATCTAAATAGCAGCCATTTAGGAATGTTGAATGTCATTACTATAAAATGCTGAGAAAATAGTATCTTGGGCTAAAAAATAAACAAATGAATATCCTCTGTAAGTAAGGCGACATGCTGTGCTGACCGGAGAACAGTGTTCCATGCCCAGGGAAGCTGACCCTCACATGCCTGGAACTTCCCTGCCCACCCAGGGCCCCACAAGGAGGCTACTCAGTACCAGCACCTTTGCTCTTCCTGTGTGTTTGTGTAGGACCGTTCGTACATTCATGTTACAGGGGAGGGTGCCTGAGAAAACCTGGGGTCATCACTTAGGTGCCGCCATCACTTATACAAATATCTTGGAGGTCTTGAATTTTCCAAGAACCCAACGACCTCCTTGCAACCTGCCTGTCATCCCTTCTCCAGCACTGAGATCATAAGGGCTCCCTAGCACTCTAGCTTTTATATGTGGAACCTGAAATATCGAACTCAGGTTCTTACTGACAAGCCATCTCCCCAGCCCTCATTGCCAGAGCCTTTACTAATCCCAAAACTGTCCCAAATGTAAGAGCCCCCACGCTCCTGGGAGCACAGAGAAACGAGACACAGAAAGCATCATCTACAGTCTCAACCACTTATCAACTGAGTAAGCTTGCCATCCTGACACTCTGAGACTCAAGTTTTCATCGGCAAAAAGGAGAAAAATTTATAAAAATATGGATTATGGATTCAATATGATGGGTCACATTCAGCAACATTTAAAGACATGGAAGGGAACAGATTAGAATAAATCTAAATATGTTAGGAACAGAAAGAGTATCTTTTAATTCAGTTTTTATATAATATTCTAATCTGCAATTTAAATGTGACTTTTAAACAGATTTATTGAGATAAAATTCATACACTATTCAGCTCCACAATGGAAGGCAGGCAACTTGTACACCCATCACTACATCCTACTTCATAGTGTTCCAAAGCCCAGAAGGAAGCTTTACACCAGGCCAGCCACTCCCCACTTCCTTCTACACCCCCAAGTCCTCTAGTCAACCTCCTCTTGCTTCTGTCTCAGTGGGTTTTCCTCTTCTAGATAGCCCCACAATGGTATCACTGAAATTCATGATCTTTTGTAATTGACTTCTTTCATTTGCCAAAGGTCAAAGGACACCTGTCTTCAATAGGTTTCAGTACTGTGCTTCATTCTCTGGCTGAGTAACATGCCACCGTATGGATGTACCGCACTGTATCTGTCCACTCACACAGCAATGGGCACTTGCACTTCGGAGCAAGTGTGAAAGCTGCTGCCATGAACCATTCACACATGAGTCTCTGTGTGACTATATAAACATGTACCTATGGGTCACTGTCAGAACGTCTTTAGCGTGTGAGCTACAGCATCCCAAGGACTCACTACACCGTTGTGTGTGTGTGTGCGTGTGTGTGTGTGTGTGTGTGTGTGTGTGTGTGTGTGTTAATTCTGTTGGTGAATTTCTGCTTTCTGAACAGAATAAAGACCCTGAACTCATGCCTGGCTCTTGGCACAGGCTCATGGCACATGCCTTTAATACCAGACCATGGGAGGTAGAGGCAAGCACACCTCTACATGTTCAAGATACCTGGTCTACATATTAAGCTCCAGGTCAGCAAAGTTACATAATAAGACCCTGTCTCAAAAGTAAACAAGCAGACAGCAACAACAAAAGACCATGACCTTAAGGCCCTGTTCATGTTCACACAGCCCTAGGGATTACAGTAGCTAACAGCTTCTCCAGATATCTAAGAATGGGGAATTTCATAGAACTTTGGCCTCTGCCATCTTCACTGTCCAAATGGACTGAGACAAGAGCAGTTCCATGTCAGGAAGAGCTGTGGAACTCTCAAGGTAGTAGGGTAACAGCAATGACCCTGCTCCCACCCCAAGATGCAAATTTCTACACCACAAGGCTCAGACAAAGGGTACTCACAAACAGGCATATGGTCAGAGATCTTCCTGCTGTGAGCACATGTGCACAACACACACACACACACACACACACACACCTATTCAATTTATAACATCTCCCTATGGAATGTGATTCCAACAATCGCTGCTATCAAAGAGCTGATGGAAGGGGAGAGGCTGTCTCAGAAGCAGCTCTCACCACCAGCCAACCAGCATCAATAATTCAGCTATTAACAGTCATGAAACTGAAGAAGCTTGGGAGGGATGCTCTGAAGGGGTCTGTAACACTGGAGAGAGACATTTCTATGGCTGCTCTCTTCTTCTTCAATGCAGAGTGACCCCCTTCCCTCTTATCTGAGAGAACCTCTCCCCCACGGAGGTGGGGAAAAGGGAACATAACAAATTCGTGGAACCTGAAAAATAAATACAATTCCTATATGCCTTAAATTTACAGCCCTCACAAAGCCTGCAAAATATGATAAACCATTATAGGTTTTTCCTGTCGTCTCTGCCTTGGCCACAATTAATTTCACCATGTTCGACTGTAATATGGAATGGAAAATATGAAGGCGGGAGATTTAGAGGCCTCATTGCTTTGCAGTGAATAAGCTTCTGCACTATGAGGCCCTGGAGGTAAAAGAAGCAATAACGATAGGCCTCATTTTGAGGAGCCATTTGTGTGCGTTTTCTGTTTTGCATCGTTAAGCAAGACAAAAGTGCCCGAAGGAAACCATGACAGCACTGGCTATTGTCACTTGAAATCCAAATGCTGGGTATATTCCATAATAGAGATGCATGACAGCTCTCATACATACCCTAGAAGAGTGTGCAACCCCAGCTAAGAGCAGTGTATCACCAGAGGACAACAGAAATCGCTCTCGCTTGATGAACACAGTAACCTCAGAGGCTTAAAAGGACAGCAAACTTTAGTTCAAAAGTTCCATGAAGGCGTTCCCAAGTGCTCTCCTTCAAGGAGTAGGGGAAACACTTACTAAGGACATACTGTAATGGGAATACTCTGTTGGTGTTTGGCTACGCTACTGGAGTAAGTAGGATGTAGTTCCCCAAGAAGATATATTCCCAGCCTAAGCTCCAATACCGTTAACTGTGACCTTATTTAGAAAGAGGATCTTTATAGCTAAAGCCAACGTAAAAGGAGGTCATAGTGGAATGGTGTAGTTCCTAATCTAATAACTATTATCCTCATAGAGAGAAGGAAATCTGGACGGACACACACACACACAGAGACAGAGAGACAGAGACACAACACAGAGAGACACAGAGACACAAAGACAGAAATAATGTCCTAGAAAAATGAAAGCAGGTGGTCAACACATAAATCAGGAGGGGTGCCTAGGAGAAAAGAGGAAGCCAAGAGAAGGCCTGGAGTCTCTCTGGGAGAGCCAACCCTGCAAACACCTTGATTTTGAACTACTTTCCACAAATGTATTTAAGCCACCCAGTTGTAAGAATTTGTTGTCACAACCTTAGAAAACTAAAGCTGATTAAAACTTGTGATAAGCCAAAGAAGGTGGCATTTACATACCTGTATCCCCGGCCCCCCATAAACGGAAACACTGATGCTTAAGAATAAGAAGGAGCCAATTCAAAATTCACATCAAGAGCCGGGTGTGGTGTGCACCACTTTAACATCAGCAACTGGGGGGGCAGAGGCAAGCAGATCCCTGAGTTTGAAGTCATCCTGGTTTACAAAGCAAGCTCTAGGACAGCCCTGGGCTACATAATGAGACCCTGTTTTGCTTGTTTGTTTAAAAAAATTAAAGTAGACAAATAAAAACAACCTACCACATAGGAGAAAGAAACAGACTAGAATTTGGGCCTGGGTTTTCTAATTCTCAATAAGGCCGATACAAACAAGGCAGAAGTTTCCCTGTGAGAAGGTTTAAAGACTATCCCTTTTAAAATGCAGAGGCTATGCTAGTAAAATACACAAATTTGTTATAGCTAGTACTTGGTCACCCAGGTGACAATGTAGGCAGAAGCCCTCAGTCAACGTCTCATTTGCTAGGTGCTAAGAAAGTGCAGGGCGGTAGGTCTGGTGTGAGGGAGACAAGGACCACTTGATGAGGAGGCACTCGAGCTTCAATCTTCTCACACAGCTCTTGGTCCAACACGGAGCAGTCACTTAGAAAGTCCTCACTAGCAGGGCAGTTAACTAGAGTTAACTGTGACAGGAGGTAATTCTCACCGACTGACCTTTGGCACCTCCCCCCCCCCCCTTAAGTGGGCCTGGGGACCCAGTTCTGATCAATGGAGTGAGGGGAACATGATACACGTCACTCACAAAGTGAAGGCTAAAGGAGACAGACAGCACAGAACAACTCTGGCAAACGATTTCCCTGCTGTGACATTGCTCTAGACAGTGGATCCTCAATCAACTGGATCAAAGCAACTATGGGGAACAGAAGCAACGCCCACCCCGTCCCCTCCTGCTGTACACCAGCCATCCAATCTCCAGGGTCATCGAGTGAGGCCTATCAACTGTGGTAGAAATATGTTGCTATGGTCTATACAATCCTGACTAAAACACAATCCAACAGACATCCTTCTATGAACCTCTGACCATAAATAATAGAGCAATTCTAAGATAAAACTGTATCATTCTCTGAGCCTGAACATCAAGAATAGTCTCATAAAAAGACGTTTACAACACTATATAATGATGTCTTTACATCCATACAAAAAGGAAGGGAGGGAAGGTTGGTTCTAATAACTTTCTTAAAGCATCGCATGAGGAATTATGTTCCTTTCTAAAGATATTTGGCATCTTCCAAATTCACCCAGAATGGACCAGTAAGGAGCAGAGACTGTCCTGCCTGCATTTTTCTTCACATGTAAAGAACTGGACCAGAGTTTTCCACATGGGCACTGTATCCCCCATAGACTCGGAGATACACATCAAACACCAGCCATCCACACAAGAGGTGTGGATGCCGTTTGCTGCTACTTTCCTCAGCCATGCAATAGTCTAGAATCTGGTCTATCCTCACACCACAAAGTGAACTCCACAAAAGTATCTTCCACCTTTGTGTCTCATAGGGTCCCAAAGGCAAGAATTATAAGGCCCAGAGGCAGAGTTTTAGCTATTGGCATGCCAATCTCCAGAAAGTCCTAGGACTGAGCAGGGATACCTCAAGGAATCTGCAGAAATATATTCTCCTAGAGTCTACTACATGTGAAAAGCTCAGAAACAAAACAAAACAGCATCAGAGCAGGGTGGTCCAGGAAGAACCAAGTCAAGGACATGGCCTCAAAGTGTCCCGTGCAGTGATGCTTTGAGAGGCGACAGAGGGGGAGACCCAGAGACGCCCCCATTCCATCCAATCCCAACCTAAGCAAAGCAGTCTGTGTTGTTGTACACACTCAGCACTACGTGAAGGTTGCCCTGGAGAGAAGGGCCCTTGGTGATGGAAGTACCTTGCCTGAATACAACCCGGCTCTCCCTTACTAGGCAAATTGAACAAGTTTCTTCACCTCTCAGAGACCCAGACCCCATATCTATAAAGCAAGGTGATAATACCACTTTCAGACCTAGCCTAAGGATTAACCAAAATGACTGTGTAAAAATGTTTGGTATATTCTAGACCAGCAAACAAATGTTCTTTCTTTTCTCAGTAAGAAAAAAAAAAAAAAAAATCACTGGCAAAGTAAGCCAGCTGCACGTGGGGCTGGAGATGTTTATCTTGTAATTAGTGTGAGGTTGCTTTATAAAATTCTTGGTGGGAGCCCAAAATCTCTAGATAAACCAGCATGGCATACTGTTTTCCCTAAAAATGGAACGATCCAATTTAACAAGTATTTAATGATCTCTCATTGAATGGGGGGGGGCCCTCTCTCAGATAAGAATTAGCACACGGTTCCTCTTATTCCCTTAGTCAACAATACAAATAGAAAGATCACCAAAAAAAACCTGTCAAAGACTGTCTTATGAAGTCCAGCCACCAACCATCTAGAGATGTCCACAGTCACTGCACACAGGAACTCTCTCTCTCCACTTCACCCTTCAAAGTCAGCCTGACACCTTCCAAGCCATCAGCCACTGAGTTTCTTGGCAAGCACCCTGTTTAAATATCCTACCTGTGGCTTCTAGAACAACAGTTGGCTGGGCAGTGATCTGTGGTGGCCCCGCCTCATTCCAGTGGCCTTCCTCTTATCCTTTCAAGAGTTCTCTCTCTGTCTCCCAGGTTTAGGGACACAACTGCCTCCTACCTTCCAGGTTTGCCACAACAAATCACTACAAGCTGAGGTGACCAGGATAAAACGGGGTCATTGGGATATGCCAACCTTACAGAAAGAGGGAAATCAGAACACAGAGGTCACAAAGGGAAGAAGGACATTGTGAGTCTGTGAGGACAGAGACCAAGCTGCTGAGAGTACAAGCCAAGATGGGGCAAAGGTTGCCAGAAAAACCAAAGCTGGGAAATAAGTAAAACAGATTCTCCCACGTGTCCTATTGAAGAAATCAACCTTGACCTCAGACTCCCAGCCTCTGGGAACCAAAGGGGAACAATTTGTTGTTGCCTAAACCCCTATGTGTGCTACTTTGTGGCAGTCCCTCCCTTTCCATCCAGTGCTTACTATACCTTGCTGTGGGTCAACTTGACCTTGACCATGGGACTAACCCCTGGCAGGCTAGAGCAAAACCTATAGTAGAGAGACCAAAAAGTGCCAGCTACAAGGTCATGAAACCAGGCAACAAGGATCTCTTTAAGCTTTTAATGGACAATGCAGGTGTATGAACTACAGACACGACTTGCAACAAAAGTATCAAAAGACTCACCCATAAGTTACATTGACAGACTGGGTGGGGAAAAGTGTGATGTAGTAACTATGGGCAAGGAAAAAAAGGGAAATGAAAAGTGTCAAGTCACAGCAGCAGGTGATCAGTCTCAGACAGACCTTCCTATCATATTTTCTTGTACTAAATCATCTCTGGGTTTTACTTCCCAAGGTTAACTGGGGCCCAACACAGTCTGAAAATATTACATGGAAAATTCCAGAACTAAACAATTCTTAAGTTTTAAACGGTGTGCTAGGTCTGAGTAACATGATAACCTTAGGCCATCCCACTCTGCCCTGCCTAGGTCATAAATCATCCCTTTGTCCCGCAGTTCCACTCTGTATGCACTACCCGTGTATAAGAATCTGGTACTATTATTGGCTATTTCAGGAATTCAGGGGTCCTGCAACATGCTTCCTCAGATAACAGGAGTTACTCTGCATCAACCTTCCATCACCAATAAGAAAGCTAAAACCCAGATAACACCTTTCCTCCCCTGGTGGCTCAGCAGTCACCAGAGTCTCAACAGTAGCTCCAGACTCAGGTTCGCAAACTGTTGAGACTGCCAGGAATTCCCAAGACCACTTCAAAAGCAGCAATCAAACCTGTCCATTTGCCTAAATGTCAGGCAACTGACATCTTTGTTCTTGGCCAAAACAAAAACAGGCTTGTGTGGTAACAACTGCTTCCTTCCACTGGAAACTCACAGCTATAAATATCCTCCCGTGCTGTTTTCACAATACGAATTATTATTTAATAACTGCGATTTAGTAACAGGCTCTTTCAAAACATCTGCTTCCTGGGAAGAATACCATAAAAGAAGTTCTTAGCAGGGTTACAGGGAAAGTAAGTAGACCCGGATTTACCAACACATTTGGAAAACTAGCAAACACCTTCATGGAGCCCCACATCAGATCTCAAGTTTATCATTAATAAAGTGACATTTTTCATAGTGTCGTTCTCTTAGACTGTTTAACAAAGTTCACATTCATTCATTAACCTTCATAGTGGGGGAGCTAAAGGAGGCAGAATTTCCATTTTATATATAAAGAGAGACAGAAATCTCATTTCCAAAACAAATAATTCAAACTCACTTAGTGCCTAATAAACCAGAGGACCAGCTCCTCAAGAGCACGCCATCCTCACAAAGTCAACACAAGAAGGGGGCAAAGATGATCAGTAATTCATCTCCATAGCCAGAGTTTCATGGGTCATTTATTTCTGTATAAAAAGCCTCAATTTCCCTGGCAATGAAATGGGGCTCTATCTGCCACCTGGTGATGAAGACACAGCTATAAATGACTTTGAATTGCTTGGATAATCAGCATTATGCAAATCAGTAGTGTCATTAGAGAGCTGCTAAACACAGCTATAAATCTTATAAAAATACTTCAATGGAAATTAAGGTTCAATTAGGAGGCTCCACTTTCAAAAAATTTTCCATCACCCTGTTATTTTAAAGAGGAGGCAACTAAGGGCTGCTTCTAGCAGAGAGTGATGGGGCCTCTGCCTACCATTCTGAGTGAAACTGCACATTGACAGAGATGGTCAATAAGACGGGAAGATGGTACACCTGACTAGGAAGCTGCCAGTCAGGTTAAAACCAGGGTTCCAGGACAGGGTGCGATGGGACAACCGCTGGCTCATCAAACCTGTCCCTAAAGAGGATGTCACCACCTTGGTGTGGAGCTACAAAAGTCCCAGGGTTTTTACAAGTTCTCTGTTGAGCAAAGTGCACGGACACTACTTGACTTGATATTAACTCTGTCTATCCCAATGTCTTAGGAAGTTTCGAAAAAATACCAACCCAACCCATGCACCAGAAGTCCTGATGCCTGCTTTCAAACTCATTAGACGTCTTCTAACCTCAGCAGCCCAACTCTAAGAATTACCTACCAGCTCCATCACACTCTCTGCCTAAGGGATCCCAATACCCTCACTCACAAGCATCTCAGAGCTAAAAAGAAACCAACCACAACTTCAAGTCTTAAACTCAGGAAGGTCACAAGTTGCCTGAATCCCAATTAGCCAAGACATTAAAGGAACAAATTAAGACCTGCATCCACTCATTGTTGCCTAGCAAGGATCTCCAAAATATCCTTCCACCTGGGCTAGCCTGTGGTAAGTTCTAACACAGCAATGTCCCAACTGGGCCCAGGCCACTCATCTTGGGTCACTCAAATACAGCATTGCATCATCCTGTATCCGGATGTCTGTCACTGGGATTGGTACCCAGTGCAGTTTCCACAGGTTGAGCCTCTTCTGCCTATCGTTGGTCATTGTGGTTGAGAAACCAATACCCTCTGCAATCACTCCAAACCTAGAGTGGAGCTTTCTTCACTGACTGAAGTGACAGGAAACACAGCTAAGATCGGGCAGCCTCATTAAAGAGCCCTCTTCAAGCGGAGGTCCTAGTGTCATTAATAACAGAGAAGCAGGAAGCAGTTCAAGTAAATCTGAAATAGCTCAGTGAGGGACAGCGGTTCTCAAGCAACTCAGACCCTTGAAATATGAGTACAATTTATACACTCATATTTTCTGCCACCAAATCTCATGTGACACCCATGAGTCACATGAGAAATTCACACGTGCCCAGGCACTGACAACCCCCATTCCACTCAATAACCTGCTCTAGGCAAAACAATGCCTCAGGCTCAGGTACAGTCATCAGACTAAGCTACCCAGGCTGTCATACACAGGAATCCTCACATCTGAGATACTGGTGATAACCTTGTGTCCAAAATAAAACAGAGCTGGGATCCCAAAGCAAAGAAGCCACAGCCCTGTCTTGAATCAAGGAGCTTGAATGTGAAGAATAGCTGGCAAAAGCAAGAAACTACTGAACGGCACATGCCACATGGATGCTGCCAGGAACAGGGAAGGCTGCTCTTCCCTGAACCCTCTGGACAAAGGCTGGATATGAGGCTTAGTGGTACACTCTCAGCTCTCAAACCTTAAAGGAAGGAAGCTGGAGGCAGGTAGGGCACGCATTCACAGAGGCCAGCAGCCCCCCATTCCTTTGAATGAGAGCATCTATTATGCCCTCTTACTTCATCCTGGGATTGTCAGTCTTATGTCCTTTCCTCTTCCAAAGCCTTAGGTTTTTTTTTTTTTTTTTTTTTTTTTTTTGGATTTATTTTATGTGTATGGGTGTTTTGTTTCCATGTGTGTCTGTGTACCACAGGGTGCCTGATGTCCCTGGACTCCCCAAGGACTAGAGTGAGTGCTGGGAATCAAACTCAGGTCCTCTAGAAGAGAGGCTAGTGCTACTACCCTTGGAGCTACCTCTACAGCCTGAGCCTTCGGTTATAAAGCATCTGACTTAACTGTACCATTCTGTAGAAATCTCAAGATGTGGCAACATCACTAAAAAAAGTTGCTCACAATGCTTCAGGAGCACCCTATAGATCAGCATTCACATCCCAGAGTATCCATGGTGGCTGTAGAATCTGGAACCTGAGTCTGAAACCACCATTTCCTTCCTCTAGCCCCACCAGTAAGGCCCTGCTATTCAGAGTAGATGTTCCTCCAAAAGTATGTTGAAATCCCATCCCTGCAACAATCATGCTGACATGTGACACCTTTGGAAGATGATCAGGTTATGAGAGCTTTAGTATGACTAGTGCCTTATCTGAGCCCTAAAGAAGCCCTCTCCCTTTCCCCTGCTCCTTCGATCTTGGCCTTCCCAGCCTCAGACCATGAGCAATACATTTCTACTGTTGATTAACATAACGCCATCAATATTAGCTGTTTTTCTTGTTGCTTTTTGTGCTGGGTTTTTTTGTTTGTTTGTTTTGTTTTGTTTTGTTTTGTTTTGTCAGCTTGAAACAAGCTAGAGTGATCTAAGGTGAAGCACCTTGAGAAAATGCCTCCACCAGAACACCTGTAGACAAGTCTATAGTGCATTTTCTTGATTAATGACTGGTGTGGGTAGACCCGGCCTTAGAGGCCCCACTCCAGGGAAGGTGGGGGCTACATAAGAAAGCAGAGCGAGTAAGCCATGAGGAGCAAGCACCACAGCATGAGGAACTATATTAAAGGGTTGCAGTGCGGCATTAGGGAGGTTGAGAACCACTACCATAAATATGTTCTAAGCCTAAGTATTTCCTAGACTTCAAGAGAAACAAAGAGGCAAAGCAACACACATGAGTACACACACACAATGCTAAAGATATTGTCCACTTTGCCACACAACACAATTTAACAAGAATCTGTTTCAATTCTTAGGAAAAGGAATCTTGCACAGCTGAGCACCACTGCCCACACTTGTAAGCCCACATCCCTGTATCCACTAAGATAGGTTCCTGGAGGGAAATATGTGATACAGTAACTTTGATGAGAAATGAAACATTTTCCTGCTGCCCAGAAGAGAGGAGAAATGACTGTAAACCAGATAGACTAACATCCCCTTCCTGAATCCAAGAAAATACCCTCATCTGTTCTCCAAAACCCCACCCCTCTGTTCCTCACAACCTCTCTCAGAGACCCTCAACTCCACTAGCCTTGATCACTTGCTGTATGGAGACACTCACAAACCCCACCACCCCTCAGGCCTCTTTTTCCATACATGACATCCATGAATCGCCAGAGGCCCTGGACACACAGCTAAGCCTCCACAGCAGAGAGGGGACAGATCTCACTGCACATTTCCCAGTCCAGACTCTGTCATGAAGCAATTCACCTGCTACAGGTCAAAGACCACCTTTGGTCTTTACTAGCACTTCCTCTCCCTAGCCAGGTATGCCCCTGTTTTGGGACCACCCCTTTTCTTCTCCAAGAAACAGGCATGGAGACCCTTTTCAGAACCCTCCCCTCTTGGGGGAAATGGGACTCCCCCATCCCCACACCTGCTATTCCTTTCATCTGATATCATCAACACCCTTCTCTTCACCAGCAGCCCAAGGCCTCCTTTTATGTCATGCTGAGCCAGGGCATCCACTGCCTGCTGCTCTGGTAGGTGCTTTTTCATTTATTTTTTTTTTATTATAAATTGTAATTTATCTATTTTTTAAGTTATATTTTAAGCCTTTAGACTCAGCAGACCAACCAATCCACAATGACTTTGGGGGAATAAAAGCTTGCTTTTTTTTTTTTTTTTTTTTTTTAAACGTTTTTTGGTCTCAATCTACGGTCAGCTAAATGGAGTTAGGAGACTGTAGGGAGAACCAGTCCAGAATTCCCATTCTTTCTTAGAGTTTGATTCTGTTTGCTCTAGTTCTTTTGGGCAACTGGCAGGTAAGAATCATCCACACCTCGGATAGCCCACAGCCTATCCAATCACTTCATCCCACTGGGATGACATGTTCAAGTAAGTGACAGTGGGACACTAATATCACTTCCAGGCAGAGAAGCACCTCAAAAGTCCTACCTGTGAACAGTAGCAGAAGCCTTGAGGTGAGAAGACAGAATTTCAGTACCAAAGCAAGAAAGCAAGGCTGCAAGTTCTACCACACCCAAACTCTCTCCAGGTCATCTCAGACTATGGGCATGAAGTCAGCAGGGAGTTCTATGTCAGGTTCAGTTGAAGGACAGCTGCCAAAGGGTCTCCTGGTCCTACTATGTGGTCTCTTGTGGTTCTCTTCCCCTGAATGTGGGTTGTACCTGTAGCTTTCCTCTAATCAGCAAAGTAATAAAAACAGGACAGAAGAGAAGCCACATGCCATAGCTCTGTCACACTTAAATCTCTCTTACTGATTTGGGTAAACAAAACTTCACGTTGAGAATGCACATGTCAAGGATCTGAGAGTGGCCTCCTGAGAGCTGGAAAAAAAATGAGCTCTTTGGGACTGGAAAGATGGATCAGCAGTTAAAGTGCTTGCCACAGAAATATGAGGACCTGAGTTCAAAACCCTAGTACCCACATAAATGCCTGGTGGGAGTGGTGGCCAGCACTTGGAGGGCATCGCAGAGGAAGCTGCCTAGCAAGCTGGCAATCCCTGGGTCTGAGGGAGAGACCTTGCTTCAATGGATAAGATGGAAGAGTGATGGAGGATGATTCCCAACATCAACCTTGGGTTTCCATATGCATGCATGCACAGGTTCCTGTACATACATGTACATACATGTTCCTGTACATACACTAGCACCTGTATACATACAAACACAAATGTAAAATACACACAGAGGGAAAATGGGGGGAAAAATGAAGGCTTTACCCAGAGCCTCCAGGGGAACAGCTATCAGCAGCCCCAGAGTCTGAAGACAAGTCCTTCAGCTATCCACTTGCAGATGACACCCAGAACCCAGGGATGATCACATGTGCTCAAGATAGCAAGTCAGTGGCCACACTGTGACACTGCAGTAGAAAATGACCACAGGTCAACAGTGAACAGCAACGAGCTTCCAATTAACGACAGAAACCACAGGGTAGCCACTTGGTTCCTCTGGTTCTCAGTGGAAACCAGGAAAGCTCCTGTGGGTCCCCTCACTCATACAACACACCTAAATACTGGGTTCCTTTGGATGTAGAAGGACCTCTGGTTTTCATCTAATCAACAGAATAAAGCAAAAGTGGCATTAAAAGTCTATATATTAAAATCTTTTGAATATAAGAAAATCAACCCAATTGAGAAAACACAAGCTTTTTACTATGTGATTTTGGAGGGAAGAAATGAGAGAAAACCCAGATGCCGTGAAAGATTAAGGGATATGACTAAAGAGGAAAATATTGCCTGCAGCTCGAATCACAAGCAGCAAATTTCCTTAATATTTCAGTAGTTTCCACAAATCAATAAGAGAGAATCCAGATAAGACCATTTCACAACAGAAGGGATATGAACAGTTTGTAGAGAAGAAACAACAGTGGTTTTTAGACTTCCGAAAAGATGTTTGCTCACAAGAACGGCAATGAAACTCCCAAGTAGGATGGAATGTGTTAGCACTGGCTTGGGAGGCAGTAGGAAAGCTGGCACCCTCACCTTCTTCTGGGGGGACAGTCTGGTACAACTTCTCAATTATAATTGCTCAACAGTTATGTAGCAGCTATCAAAATCACAAGGATTCTTTGCTTCCAGGCTTAACAATTCCTCATCTAGGAATATTCAAAATGACATGTGAATGAAACCAGGCAGTCGTAAAGACATGGACCAACCAACCTACCCATAGGGGACGACTATGTATGAACATGTATGATCATGTATGATGACATGTCCAGATGACAGAGTAACATAAGCCATATAACTTAGATGAGGGGGTGCTGCCTGATACAGGGGTTCAAAAGATAGAATGAGGAATTCTTCTCTAACAGGGAAATCTCTGAAATCTATTAGTAAATAAATAATAAAAATAATCAAAATTGAGACACCATCAGGGAGGTATGTGGGAAGGCTGGGTCAGAGCAAAAGAGGTTTCATTCTGTGCTCTTGCACACATCATAATTATTAAATCATCTGGCTGGATTTCTTTTTCAGAACAAAAATTAATAAGAAAGCCACACTGGGACCCCCTACACACGCACGCACACATGGGGGGGGTAAACAAACAGCTTCCTCTTCAATGGCACTCAGCATCTAAGGGTCGGTTCTCAGGCAGTGGTCAGTGTGACCACCATAAGCTGGGCAGGGAGTGGCAGGGGAGAAAGGGAAGTATTTCTTGCCTGTGTTCTCCTTCATATTTTGTCCCATTGTATATGTAGCCAATTTGAAGACCAATCATTAAAAGATGGCCACACTAGCCAGTTGAGATGGCACACTCCTGTGATCCCAGAACTCAGGAGAGGCTGGATGCAGAAGGATCATAGGTTGGAGGCCAGCATGAGCTACACAGCAAGACTCTGTCCCAGAAAATATATAATAGTAAGGGGGCTTGGAAAACAGCTCAGCAGGTAGAGGCATCTTCTACCAAGCCTAATGACCTGAGTTTGATCCCCGGAACCCAAACATTGGTAGCAGAGAACCAAGTTCCTGTCCAATCCCCACTGGCCACTTCCCTTTAATGTCTATGCATGCCCAAATGTCCTGTTTTAGACACCAGCCACACTAGACTAGAGCCTAGCTACATGGTGTTAATTTGCCTTCACAGCCTCTGTAGTGGCTCTGTCTCCATCAGAATCATGTTCTGAAGTGTTGACAGTTAGGGCCTCAACATATGAATTTGGTGGACATAACAATTCAGCTCATAAACAGGCCAGTATCTCATGTTACTCACCTCAAGAAAACCCAGCCCTGGGGCTGGGGGTGTAGTTCAGTTGGCAAAATGCTTGCCCTAGCATGCACAAACCCTCCGTTCAGTCCCCAGCACTACATAAAACTGGGCATGGCAACACATACCTGTAATCTCAGCAATCTGAAAGCAGAGATAGGAGGATCAGGACTTCAGTCATCTTTGCTACACAGATGAGTTTCAGACCAGGTTAGGCTACATAAGAGCCCATCCCCTTCCCCGCCCCCAAAGCCTCAGGACTGGGGAGATGGCGCTTAGATGAAATGCTTGCAGTGTCAACTCAAGGACCTGACTTTAGAACCCTAAAACCAATGTAAAGTAGGACTTCGTAGTAGAGTATGAAGGGAGGGCATCTGTAACTTCTCTTTCTCTTCACCTTGATGAAAAGGAGGCAGAGACAGGGGAGCCCCAGAGGCTCATAGCATATTTATGTGCTCATGTGGCCTGCTCACTTGGTGACTAGGAGACCCTGCCTCAAACAAGGTGGAAGGGTGTAGGAGGAGCTAAGGTGGGAGGAGTAAGGAGAGGAAGAGGAGGAGTAAGGAGAAGAGGAGGAGGAGTAAGGAGAAGAAGAAGAGAAAAAGGAAGAGGAGGAGCTAGAGAGAGCAGAGATGTAGGAGCGATGGAGAGCCACGCAGGTATGGAGAGCAGTTGTGGGTAACAACTTATATTTAGGTTAGCTAATTGGAAAACAACTCTCTTTGTATGGGCATATTGTTATTATTACCAAATATATAAGCCTTTGGATGATCTAGGCATTAGAGTCTCATTTGTTCCAAGCCTGTGTGGTCAGCGGGATGGTCTAGGCAATGCCCAGCCTTACAGAGACAGCATGGAAGATTGGCAGAGCCATCTCCTACACTGGCATCTTGTGGGTGGCAGGGCTAGTGTTTCTGGCTGGCCATTTCTAGCTGCAACGTGCACGTGGTCTCTGGCCACGGAACATGGTAGCTGAGCTAGGCAGTGCCGCTGTAGCATAGATAGTTGGGTTGACCAGTGGCGGTTTTTAAATAATTACTACAACAGAAGGGGAGGACAGGGTATTCACAGTCAGAGTCTCTCTCTCTCTCTCTCTCTCTCTCTCTCTCTCTCTCTCTCTCTCCAAACACACACACACACACACACACACACAGACTTTTTTAAGCCTCTACTGATATTCCAATGCCCTTTCCAAATCACAAGCCCTACTTTCATTGCACTGGAAAAGCCAGAGGTGAATTTTCACCTTTCCCAACTAGAGGCAGACTGGGACAGGCAGTCAGTCTGACTCCACAGAATAGACCCTAGGCTCAGTTTCCCCAGCTTCACTGAAATACAAACTATGGTATCAGTCTCCACCCCACACTTAGATCTGTACAGAAGATAAGAGGCTGTGCCTGCTTAACAAAAGCAAACCCCAAAACCAAGCCACTCAGGGAAACGTCAGCCCCCATCCCGGACCTGTAGCACATCCACACTGCAATTGTATAGCCTCCCTCTGAGACCACACTGCTCATTAAGATGTCCTAGATCACCAGCATCCGTAAGTCACCGCTGAGCCAGCTCAGCAGTGGAAAGGAGGGCACAGACTTGGTGGCACTCTCGGCACCCCCAATCATTTGTTTCTGCATGAACAACCCAAGGCAGAATGCCTAACACCTCTGAGCCCTGTGTGCTCCTTGGCAAAACAGGGTTAGTAGCTGATTATTCTCATGGGCTGTTCTAACAACTAAAAGCAGCTGAGTGGGTTAAGACATAAGAGTCAAGAAGGTTAAAGTCAGCCAGGCAGTGGTGGTCCACGCCTTTAATCCCAGCACTTGAGAGGCAGAGGCAGAAGGATTTCTGAGTTGGAGACCAGCCTGGTCTACAGAGTGAGTTCCAGGACAGCCAGGGCTACACAGAGAAACCCTGTCTCAAAAACAAACAAACAAAAAAACAAAAAAGAAGTTTAAAGTCACAATGTTGAATGGCTGCTTCCGCAGAAAACTCTCCCCTGTACTTCTAGCTTTTAGTAGTTGCTGAAAATCCCTTGGCTTACATGAACATCACTCTGATATGTCTTATTATTTCTCCTGCTACTCTGTGTGTGTGTGTGTGTGTGAGAGAGAGAGAGAGAGAGAGAGAGAGAGAGAGAGAGAGAGAGAGAGAGAGAGAGTTTTCTAAGTGTGGGGGAGGGGAACGGGACACAGATCAGGGACTGGAGAGATGGCTCAGTTAATAAAGTAAACTCACTAAGATCTGAGCTCAATTCCAAAGATCCACGATTAAAAAGAGTCACATAACTTGCAATCCCAGCACCAGAGAGGCAGAGACACGGGTCCCTAACTCTTGCTGGCCAGGTAGCCTACTCTAACCAGTGAGCTGGAGGTCAACCAGAGACCTTGTCTCAACAAACAAGGTGAAGACTGGAGAGATGTGGGTAAGAATGTTTGTTGTACAAGTATAAGGACTTGAGTCCAATACCAGTACCCACATAAGAAGTTGGATGCAGCTATGTGCACACCTAAACTTCAAGACATGGAGGGTGGAGACAGAGGACTCTCTGGGGCTTGCTAGCTGTCAGCCTATGTTTACATTTAGTAAAGACGCTATCTCAAAAGGAATAAGAGTGGGACACCCAATGTCCTCCTCTGGCCTCCATGGGTGCATACACTACCATGCACACACCAATGGAGACAGGCCCTAGGGTCAACATCTGGATCCAAATGCACACACATGTGCACCCATTTAAACACACACAACAAAGCCAAACAAACTCACAAATCACTGAGATGAGGGTCGACCCTGATCCAGTAAGATTGACTTAACTGACAATATCAGTGAACATGCCCTTCCTGTAAATGTCACATTTATAGTACAAGTGTGAGTAGCTAGGGCTTGGGACATATCTTTTCAGGAGACACAGTTCAAACTTCTTGAGTCTTGACCCAAGAGGATTAAAGGCAGTGAGGATACTGCCAGGGTCGCACAGGCAGGTTTTCTCCTGCAGCACATGAAGCACACAGAAGGGCTGACGCCGCACAGAAGCCTCTCTTCCAGAAGATCAAGTCCAGCCTCTTAGCTCCTCATAAAAACAAAAACCGCATTTGAGAAACCAAAAGCTAACAAGTGTCCTCAGCCAATGAGCTGTTATGACTTTTCCAACAAACAAACCAAGGGTTGGTACGGAGTCACTGATACAACTACTTTATCAGTAAGTCTGGAAAAAAAAACAAAAAACAAAAAAACCTCTATATACTCACATGAGTCCCACAGGCCTCCTCCTTGGAGAGGCTGGTTCTGGCAAGGGCGAGCCCCACAGGCTGCTATGAAAGCAGAATCAGTTTACTCGAGAGATATGGCTTTGGCTCTACCATCCAGCAGTCTGCCAGAATAGAGGGTCTAGAGATAAAGCCCTAGCTGCAGCACAGGAGGTAGAGACAGGCAGCCCAAGCAAGGCTGGGCCACAGAAGTCTCACACTGTGGCTCCCTGGAGAGCTGGTAGCCGGGAGCCATACCAGTGATTAATAAATCATGAGCAGGGCCTTCACTTCCCCCTCATGCTGGGAGTCATCAACCCCTCCCCATCACACCAATCAAAACTGCTGCTCACAACTTGAGGATGGCTCTGAGCCTTAAGCATCTGCAGAGTGGATTTTCTTCGTGAATAATGCTTGAAAATGAAGAAGTTAAGTGGCCCGAGAGAACCTGGGACCCATTAACCAACTAGTCAGTCAGAGCTTCCATTAAAAAGAGAAGAAATGGCTGTATATCTGAAAAGCATCCTTGGGCAGCTGTTCAAAGAATCCATTATGAGTTATCAGGGAGGTTCCCTGGGGTTCATGCCAATCCTAGTGGGGAGCATCTACGGCCAAGGGGCAGGAAGGCAGCGCCAGCAGTGATAGTCTGGAGGTCCTTTGCACTGCCTGAACTGTCAGGATAAGGACTAGGACAGAGTCGACCTCTGATTCCTCTGTGTGACAGGAGCACCTGTGCCTAAGACATGCACCAGCGCCCAGGGGGCAGTGGGAACACCCAGGGATGGAGGATCAGAAAATGAGATCTACATTACACAATAGAGTGTAAGGCGCAGATCGTAATGAGCAGATCTGTCAGGTGCAAACTGGAGGCAAATGGTGCTGTGGACTCGGAGACTTTAGAGAGAGTTTGTCATTTAAATGGTGGGAATAGGCTGGACATGTAAATACAGTTTGAGAAATTAAACCAGGAGGAAATAGTCAGCTAAGCCAAACTGATTTGCATAGCTTGGTAGATTCCAGGCTTGGATACTGTGAACCAATAAAATAATGAAAAAAAAAAAAAAAAAAAAAAAAAAAAACACTAAGTTGGGTTTCTTAGCCTGGGTCACCTACTTTTATTTGATGAACGAAGACAATGCAAAATGTGCACTCTATTGCTCCATTACCACTGTATGAAAGACATCACTGTTTGTGTACTTTGTGTGTAGGTTCTTGAATGTGTATGTGTGTGTGTGTGTGTGTGTGTGCGCGCGCGCGCGTGCCAGTGTAATCACCCATTGATGAGCACCCACATAACATCAACAAAATGAACTGAAACAGTCACAAGAGCAACTACACACAAACTGTCTGAACATCACTACTATCTCCCTACATGGATCACCTAGGTCCCTGAAAAGGTTCAAAAGCCACACATCCTAGAGTTAGAAACTTGGCAAGACAGACTTACTCTGAACCCCAACTCTGAGACTTGGCTGAGAGGCACTTAGGTACATTAGATACCCAGAGCACCCGTGTCTCCATTTGTGAAATGGAAATACTGTCCCTGCCCCAAAAGGATCTCTACAAAGGTTTAGGATTAGCTCCCAACTGACATACCCCTGGTAGGTGCTAAATGAATGTTGGCTCCTGGCTACCTCTGTCCCCTCCCTCCCTCTCTCAGTACATTTTACGCACTCCTGTCTTCACAGTGGCCTTCAGTTCCTCTGCATAGTGAGGATCCCCTACACCTCAACTGCCCCAAACCTGAAAATTAGTCACCCCACATCCTCCCATACAAGATCCAGATCAGCCTCCTGGCAGGACAGTCTATCCACCAGGGCCCAGCTATGTGGGCTAAGAACACTGACCCATGACAACAGGTTCTCTCCTCAGCCAACAAGAGCATAAAGTAAAGAAGCAATGCAGCAATGCCTTCCTAGGCTAAAAGGATCAGGCTTTATTCTGAGCACGTGCTACAGCTATATTTTCATATTAAAACATGATTTCTTGGGGGTAGAGAGCTACCTTGATCAATAACGCAGCTGCTGAGACATGAGTTCAATCTCTAGAACCCATGTTTTCAAAAAGCCAGATGTGGGAAAGAATACTTATGATTCTAATGCAGTGAAAGCAGAGACAGCTGGATCCCTGGGGCTCATGGGCCAGCCAGCCTAGGCAAGTTCCAGGCAAGTTCTAATTTAGTAAGAGACCCTCAAACAAAGGCATAAAGCCTGAGGAATGGCACCTGAGGTTGACTACACACACACACACACACACACACACACACACACACACACACACAGCACCCAAACAGTGATATCTTTCATACAGTGGTAATGGAGCAATAGAGTGCACATTTTGCATTGTCTTCTTTCATCAATAAAAGTAGGTGATCCAGGCTAAGAAACCCAACTTTGGGGGGTTCTTTTATCTCCATCATTTTATTTATCACAGTATCCAAGCCTGGAATCTACCAAGCTATGCAAATCAGTTTGGCTTAGCTGACTATTTCCTCCTGGTTTAATTTCTCTCAAACTGTATTTACATGTCCAGCCTATTCCCACCATTCAAATGGAAATCTCTCCCAAAGTCTCCACCGAGTCCACAGCATCATTTGCCTCCAACCTGCATCTGACAGCCTCTCCCATCCAGAGCCTCCAAGAGAAGGCTCCCTGAACAGAGCACCCACCAAAGCAGAAACTGTAGACTCAGCTCACCTCTGTAATGTCCATCACCAACCACGCGCAGGGATAAGAGGTGAGAAAACCAAGCCTTGTCCAAGTCCAGGCAAACTGCTGAGCTTCTAGGCCTAGTTGTACTTACTATAGTCCCTTCCTCCTAGCAACCTTGAGAATGTGCGAGAAAATCAAGTGGACAAAGCACTTTCCACAGTCCTGAGGACACAGTAGGGAACAATGAATAAGAAGGTATTCACAGGAGGGCATGTCCTCCTTCCAGCTCAGCCTCTGTTGCTCCATCTACTTCCAGCAAAATGAACAGATACAACATCCAAGATGCAGTGCAGACACTCCGTCACACACCTGAACTCAACCCAGGCCAGCCTGGAACTCCATCTTAGCACACAGTGTATAGTACCTGAAATCTGTGTGCAATTTCTCTTAACAGAATCTCAGTTACTTAGGAAGAGGGAAGCTGAATTCCAGCCACACCCACTGTGCTGACTTACAAGTGAGGGAACAATAAGACATTATAAAACACCAGCACTGTCCCAAACAGCCAACTTTAAAGTTAGCAGACAGGGAATGAAGAACTATTATCCGATGCTAAATTCTTCCTGAAACCAAGGCTAATAATATTTATATGTACGTTTGTATACACACACACAGAGTTCTCACACCCAGTCACTTTATAGTTTCTCCTTTGCTCCATCTCCATCTAATTAGCGATTTGATCACATCAGTCTTAGCTGAGTCTCTACCATGTTTTATCTATCTTCCCAGTAGCACTTCCAGTGATATTTATTTTGCAAAGTCGGTCTTTTACAGTTTTATTTCCTCATATACATTGGGATTCTAATCCACTAAACGTCCTTTCAATAGCGGATGCATCCTGTGCACGTGAACGGCTCCAATCTAAAGACAGTTTCATTTCTTTCCATCCTACTCTATCCTCCAGCTCTCACATGAAATTAAAACAGAAAAGGAGTTGTCCATGTGACTCCTTTAATATACATTTATCTCCAAGCCAACACTCTGAGTCTCCCTGGTCTATTGCAAGGCCTCACTCATGTATGATGCCCATAAGGGCCCCTGAAACACAGAAGGCTTCCAGAAACAGTTGTTGTGCCTCTAGAAGCCAGCGCAGACCAACACGGGATAAACGGTCATTAGCCAATGCCTCCTTCCCATGGCCTCATAGGGTAAACATGGCCTCCTCCACCCACACTGCGGGATGGAAGAAGGACCTTCTGTGAGGAGCGCATACTGAGATGAGCTGGAACAGAGAGCTGCAGAAGCACACTCACTCCATCCTGATGTCTCAGGACCTACCCCGAACTTTAACCTGGCCCCCAGAATAAGTCCAGTTGTGAGATAAAACGTCCTCCAGGGCTCAAGAAACACAATCCTGTGCTCCAAAATTCAGGAGAATGTTCTATCTAAAGGGGGAAAGCTATGTTGCACTATATAGCCCTGGCTGACCGGGATCTCAGTCTGTAGATCAGTCTGAAACTCAAAGAGATTCCCCAGGCTTCTGCCTCAAGAGTGCTAAGATTAAAGGCATACACCACCATGCCTGACTAACAAATGTTTTTCTAAGTTCATTAACAGCCAGGCTGGCGGCATGCCTACAGTCCCTACATTTCAGAGGCTGAGGCAGGAGGAATATGAGTTCAAGACAGCCTGGACTGTTGGCAATACCCCATCTCTAGCATGAGGGACTGAGTACAACATCAGCAAGACAGTTTTTTAAAAGAAAATATAAATTTAATTGGAAGATGTTAACATTTGAAAAATCTGTATGATGGGTTATATGTTGATAGCTATATATTATAGTATATATCATATTATATTACATGCAGTTATATATTCTATTATATAGTATTGCATATTATATATTATATATTAGAATTTAAAGTGAGTTGAAAATACATGTTTAAAGAACTTACATCACTTTTATGATTCTATATTGATTTAATTACATCTATATCTTAAAAAAAGCAAAAATAAACTGTAATATAGTATATGTTTAGCAGTATCAAATGTGAGGTAGAGGTGACCTTTAAAAAGTCAGTGCTTAGTAGGGCATTGTGGTGCATGTCTTTAATCTCAGCACTCAAGACGCAGAGGGAGGACTGATCCCCAAAGCTTTCATAACCAACAATTCTACGGATCCAAAGAGCAGGTATATCGAGAGAAGACTTCTAGGGGGCTCCCCGACGGTCCAGTGAGTTCAACTGTCCATTCCTAACGGTGGACATTTTACCATGCACGCATCAGTCCTTAGATCTCAACATCACTATTGCCAAAATCTCAAACATTAAATACATGTATTCTCTAAAGGACCTTCTATACACTAGCTAACAACATTTAAAGAGCCTTCAACACTCCCATTATTATTTCTCATGACGTTTTATGTGGAATGATAAAGACATTTGTTGTTTAATGAATCTGTTGCCATTTGCAGCGGCCCTTTTTAATCTACCTTAGTGTTCACTGTCATGTAAATACTGAAGTGATGCCATCAAGTCCCCCTGTAGAACAAATTTTACCTTCCTAACTTTGAATTCTATTTTTCTCTCTTGCTTTTTTAATCTCCTCTCAGAACATACGGGTGATACTTTTTTCTATATAAGTGTTAGCAACATTTTGTTTTACATTTAGTTTTATAGCTGATATGTGTATGTATCTCGAATATGTATGTATAGATATCACCCTTTCCTTCCCCCAACATTGTATTTATTGCTGCATTTCCTTCCTGGAGTCATTTAGTTTCACCAGTACATTTTTCCCTTTAAACTACACCAACTTGTTTAATGTTTTTTAAAATAATGATATTAAAATAAAACTGTGTAGTACTTTTGATAGTGTCTCCCATTCAGTCAGAAAACCATGTGAACCTCTTCCCAGTGGAGTTAAAACTCCCAGCAGGTTTACTGTCTATTATAAACCTTTTCCATGTGGGGCATGCTAGTCCCGTAATGCATGTGTCTAATTTATAGCCTGATCTGAAATTGCTCTACTCTATTTCCTTCACAGCTGCCTCCTTTTCTTTGTCTATTTAAGCCAAGGATATCTCTTGTAATGATCCTTACAACTCTTTGAAGATCAATGAGTCTGTTCTAAAACTAAGAGGAGAAATAATTTGTCACAAAAGGGCACAGTTGGCTTAGGCAGGTAAATTTCATTCCCAGTGGCTTCATCTGGCTCTCTCCCTAATTCATTATCTTCAGAGTTACAGTCACCTCTCCACACTGGCCCCTCCATTGCTTCCTCTAGATGACTTACTGGAAACCCTGTTGTGTGGCTGACATGATGCCAACTCCATTGAACCAGGTATTGGACAGTACCAGTAAAAGACATCAAATACAAGGGACCCCACCTGCCCCCATGGAACCTACCTCTGTCAGGATTTGTTGCTGATTCACAATTTATGGGTCATTTCAAGGGATGCTTGATACTATACCATCTATTCTGAATACTGCTTACAATTTGGGGGAGGGAAAGATGGAGTGTGGGTAATGTGGGTGGTGGTAGTGGTGTGTGTGTATGTGTGTATGTGTGTTTGTGTGTGCCTGTGTATACATGCGCACATACCTGGGTATCCTGCTAAACCTGGGTATGCTGTGTGTAGATGCACAGGCCAAAACAAGATGTCAGATGTCTTTGCCGTTTTCTTATTGCCTTGAGACAGAGTCTTCCACTGAACCAGAGCTCATCATTTCAGATAGGCTGGGCAGCCAGCAAGCTCTTGGGATCTCTTCATGTGTCTGTTCCCCTCCCCACACACACAAACACACGATGCTGGAGTTATGGGCATATGCAGCCTTATCTTGATTTTTCTGTAGACATTTGGAAGACTCAGATCTCTGTGAGAGCAAGCACTCTCACCACTGAGCCGTCGCACCACTCTCTGTGTTTGAAAGTTCTATTATCTCTTTGATTGCTCTGATCTGATTGTTGTTTAAATGAACAACTTCCTTATGTTTTCAACATCCATTAGATTTTTCCTGCAGGATCTTTTATCATTGCTTTGAACAACAAATGAATTTTAGGAATGCTAAATCTTTTGGGTTACATCATGGCTGCCTTGACTAGGTTCCCTTTAACATTTAGCAGATCAGTTCTCTTTTATTGATAAAGACCATTCCCAGTGTACACGTCATTCTTTCCAATTTTATCTCTTCCATGGTAGTTATTAACTTTTCTAGTTTTCTTTCCCTGGATTCCTGCCAGCAGGGCTCACTGGCTAGTATCGTGTTTTTTAATCAAGCTTACAAGGGATGTTTTTATAAATCTGCTTTTGAAACACGTATTCATCTCTGTTCTGCTTTTCCTTAGCATCAACCACTTTTTTTATGGCTTTGGCGCTAATGAAATGAATACTCCACATTGTTCACCACTCTCCCATCTTCCTGCAAACTCTTTCATTTTATTTTTATAATGAAAAACAAGTTAAATTTAGAATTTTCCAAACCAAATGAGAGGCTTTGGCCAAGCCTGGAACTCACAAGTGTGACTGGGGTCCAGTCTTCAGCCATTTCCAGTTAGTTAAGGAGAACACTGCTCTGATTCAAGCCTGACGGAAACAGCTCCAGAGGCACCGTCACAGACACACACTCCTGGCATCCCCCCTCGACCACACTCCCACTCCCCACCCCCCATCCCCCCATCCCCGCTAACCTCGCTGGACCTCTCAATAATAAGCAGGGAGGGAGTTCTGATGCTGTAAAATTAAATACCCTTTATACTTTCATTTCTTCGTGCCAACACATACACAAGTACCCCGCTGCCACCTGGAAACTGGCACCTTGGGTTTACGAGTCTTCTAAATCAAGCTATTCATAATTCTACTTCCCTCCAGCTCCAGAATAAGCTCAGTGGCTGCCCTCCTTCTTTGTGGCCACTCTCCAGGACAGAGACAGCCTCATCTGCACAGTGTGCTACTTGTCAGAAATCACAGTTGGACTAAGGCACCAGAGAATTCACCCAATTTATCACCATAGCTTGATGTCATGATGACTCACTAAAATTAGAGTCTGATTCCGGCTTCAGTTCTCTAGAGAGACCTTAGGAATGAGAGTTTAAAGTCCTGAGGTCCATTCTCGCCTGCCCTTAACGATCTTTATAAACTAGAAGCAATCGTAATTTACAAGTACCACCGCCCACATGTCCTCCTGGGCTTGGGGGATGAGAACAGGGACAAGAGTTCTTAGCATCCTTCTGAAGCACTACATTAAAATGCTGCCCAGTACTGTAAATAATATCAACCATCAATTCAGAAACAAATAGTTCTCCTGTAAGAGAAGTATGTGCATGGTTACTTAGAATAGGAAAGTAATTCTTTTGGAAACTTGAAACTTCTCTTGTTATTTGTCACATTAGGACTCTATTTTTGTCTAGAAAATCAGTTTTTAGATGTTTTATGCAGTGGTCATTTATCTATGGTATTAACACTGTTTATAAGGTACATGCTGATAGAAGAAAAATTCCTGGGACTGGCGAGATAGTTCAGTATAGAAAGACATTTGACAGCAAGACTGACAGCCTGAGTTCTGACTCCAGACAGCCAGATGGTAGAAGAACAGAACCAATTCCTGTCAAGCTGTCCTCTGACCTACATACACACAGACACACACACACACAGACACACACACACACACAGAGAGAGAGAGAGAGAGAGAGAGAGAGAGAGAGAGAGAGAGACAGACAGACAGAGAAAGAGACAGACAGAGAGAGACAGAGAAACAGAGACATAGACAGAGAAACAGAGAATGTGAACAAGCACTAAAAAATTTTTTAAATGCTTTTTGGTTAGTATTCCAACAAATTAAAGTTTCTTCCATGAAAGAAACTTCTTTCCATCATTTGCATATCTAATGCCAAAGCAACTTGTTTGTTGTTGCTCTTGATAAACCATGCTTCTGCAAAGAATGACTCAAAGGCCCCCAGAGATAACTTCTCCACCCAGGAGAAAGGCAGATCATTCATCTCCACCTTCCAAAACCTAAGAACAGAATCCCTAGAACAGAATCAGCTTGTTACTTCCTCCCCAACAAGAAGGGTGAGTGCTGACAACATTATCCTCTCATGGAGCTCCCTGCAGAAGGCAGACCCTGCACTTACAACTTTTAGCAAATGTGAGATGAGAAACACCACGACCTGTGGCTAAGAGCACAGGTTAAGGCTGCAGGGCAGACCTACATGCCAATCCTGAAAACACTTTCCCTGGTCAAACTCTTAGGACAAGGACCCCACTTTTTTTTTTTTAATTATTTCTTTTCCTTTTTGAGATTATGACATCATTTTCCCCTTCCCTTTCCTCCCTCCAAATCCTTCCACACACCCCTTCTTGATCGCTTTCAAATTCATGGCCTCTTTTTTGATTAATTATTGTTATATACATATATGTATATCCGTATGTATTCCTAAATACATAAATACAACTTGATTAATCTGTACAATGTTACGTGTATGGATGTTTTCAAGGCTGACCATTCGATATTGAATAAAATCCAGTTGGTGTCTCTTCCAGGGAAGTCTATTTCTTCCTACTCCAAGCATTACTTGTTGTAGTTCTCAATGTAAGAGTTGAGGCCTCTTCACCCTCCACTTTGTCTACTGCTGTTGTCCTTGTTCAGCTCAAGTTCAGGCAGTCATGTTAGTGAGATTTTTATGGGTGTGACATTCCTAGGAGACACAGTCTCACAGCAAACATCCTCTGGCACTTAGAATCTTTCTGCCACTTCACTTGCAATGTTCTCTGAGTGCAGGAGTTGCTTTGTAGATGAATCAATCCAATCTCTTTCTGTTTCAGAGAAGGTCTCTCAATGAGGGTGAGAACTACTCTTATCTGAGGTAAGTTTAGCACAGTAGTGATTGTAGGTCTCCTCCAAGACCCATGACTTCACTAGCCCTGAATGATTCATAGGTTTCCAATACCAAGCATAAGTTTCCTTTTCTTAAGTGGGTCTTAAATCCAATCAGAAAGCTGTTGGTTACTGCCAAGGTATGTGTACCACTACTGTTCCCTTGGGGTTATCATGCCTTGCTGGTCATTGTTGTGGTTCATAGGCATCATAGTTGGGTAGGACTGTTGGTTACTACACTCCTTTGGATGTTTGCACAGAACTTTATGGTGTCATGAAAGGTGGTCCTTAGGGAGGATGCTTTTAGTTGGCCTTACTTTTATTTGGCTCATCTATAGGATGGCAGGACACACTACCTATCTGAAATGCCATATACCAAAAATATGTTGGTAAAGCTATCTTAAAAATGATGAGCAGATAGATAACTGGAATAAAGGCAGCCAAGAACATCTTTGACTTTAAGAACAGCTAAGACAGGATGGGTCTAAGGGCCAACATCATGACAGATAAGGCTATGATTTACTGATCACTGACCTGGCCTGGGTGAACTTGGCTATGAACATCTGTATATTATCACTTTCGTCAAGTTCTAAACTGTCTGCATTGAGAATGCCTAGTATTTAAGATATCTCTCAAAAGATAACACTAGAATATGGTATTGAAATACAAAATATGAGCATGGGGGCTGGAGAGATGGCTCAACAGTTAAGACCAGAGGTCCCAGGTTCAATTCCCAGCACCCACATGTCAGCTCACAACTATCTGTAACTCCAGTTCCAGGAGATCTGACATCTGCACATAGACATTCATGCAGGTAAAACACCAGTGCACATAACATAATAATAAATAATTTTAAAAATATGAACACAAAGGGGAATAAGGCAAGTGAGTAATAGTGAAGGAATGTCACTGAAAAAAAATGAAGACAAACCCCTTTTTTTCTTGGTAGGTAAAATCCAAGTATTTAGAAACTTTATAGAAAAAGATGCCCCCAAATGGCTGCATCCACATCACCCTTGGCTTAGGAGACAGGGCAGAAGAATGAGACACGCAACACAAGCATGGCTGACAGAAACTACTGAACCCCCTGAGTACCAAAGATACAGCCAATGGGAGCAGGTGACCTGTCCAGTGGCTCAAAGTAGAACTGATGACAACAAAAGAAAGCAAGAAAAGATAAGCTACAACCCGAGGCAGGCATGAACTCATTGCATCCTGCCCCTGTGTCCACGTGTATTTACCAGTGAATTCAGGAATCTTCAGACAGTCCAGAGCAGTTACTTAGGAGTAGGGAGAGAAAGATGAAGGGAAGAGTTGACATTTCATTGTCATACTTCTATACTGCCTGGATTCTGAGCACAGGTATTCTGGTGATGTTTTTAATTGGAAATAACAGTAAAATATCTATACAATACCTGGCATCCTGCCGGACAGAGTGGACCTTCAGTGAGTGAGGCTCTTCCTAGTCTCCTCAGCATCAAAGAAGCAAGAAACATTGAGCAAGTTACAACATTAGGATTAGGGTTTCATCAGCTCAGGAAATCTGAAAGGAAGGTATATCCAGTGTGCCCTCAGTGTCCACCTGCATCAGAGTGTGTAGAAATGGGCTGGAGTGATGGCTCAGTGGGCAAGACTCCTTCTCTGAAAGCATAAAGAGGTGAGTTTACATATTAAGCACCCTCTGAACAAGCCAGGTATGGCTGTGCATGTCTATAATCCCAAGTTGGGGGTTCAAAAGGAAGATGTCCTGAGTTCACTGGCCAACCATCTAGGCTAAAGTAGGCATCATTTGGTTCAGAAGAGACCCTGTCTCAAGGCAAGAAGATAGAGAGTGATAAAGAAACATACAATGGCCTTCTCTGGCCTCCCCATGCACATGCACAGGTATGTGCACCCACATGCACATACTTGCAAGCATAGCACATGGGCACAACACAGCATACACACTGTAGGAAAATGCATCTCTTGTGAATATACACAAACTTCTTGTCATTATTTCCTACACAATTTAGTATATAATCACTCATACAGTGTTTACATTGTACTCAGTATTCTAATTAGTGTACAGGTTAATTAGAGTACACAGAATATGCATTAAGTTATATACAAATACAGTTTAAGTCATTTTATATAAAGGACTTTGTATCGAATCCATGGTGTCTAAGTGGAGTTCTAGAACCAGTCCACAACCATATCAAAACACACACATACACACACACATACACACACACACACACACTTTTGACAAAACACTAGTGTCCAACAGCCACATAAATTACTCAAATCTCAGAAAGCTGAAGCCTTAGAAGCCTTAAAACACCAACACATATATTACCTAGAAAGCTAAAGCAGTAAGCTAGGGTGTGTGCTGTCCAACCGTCCTGAAGCCATGCTTGCCCCAGCATCGTGACTTCTGTGCAGCATTGTCCCCATTGATGTCCAAGGTCCCCAATGATGTCCAAGCTCCAGTACCACTGACACTAAGAAATGCCTCTGAGGAACCAATGGCAGAAGGGCTGCTGTTGTGCCCCAGATCACAGCGAGATCAGCAAACTCATATTCACTCATAGATCCTCTTGTTCTCCATGGGCAAATAGCAAGGTCTGCATGGTTTTGCACTCCTAAGCACAACACAGTAATGGTGTGTGCAGGCGATGAGATTACACTTTTGGACACATGAATGAGGCTTAAGAAGAATTTTCTCATTACTCAGACAAAAAGAAAATGGATAGCGTGAGAAACCAGAGCTCCTCAGTAGAGAAGGCTTTCAAAGAGTACATGGCTAAGACAAATGTGCCTGGACGGAAGCCCTGCATTCCCTTTTGGGAACCTGTTTCCTTCATCCTGCAAATTGAAGCATCAAAAGAAAGCAGGAGCCAACCAGTTATAAGGCTCATCCGAAGAGAAGAGGAAGCAAAAAACCTCAAGGAAGTCTGGGGACCAAACAAAGAGGACGGCTGTGGCGAGGAGCCTTAAAGGAACTTCAGTGTATAAAGCCACACAGAGTGGAACTTTAAAAGGACTTCAGAGCATACAGTGAAAACATCAAGAAACCACCTTGCCGTAAGCATAGCTAATTTCCCAGCAATATGCAGAACTGTCCCAAGTTGTACAGGCTTTGATACTGGGGAAGGACTCACAGAGAGGAAAGGGAGCTGAGAAGGGCAATCACCATAGCTCTATGGAGTGGCGGAAGGGAGATTTCCAGTGTTCAGATTTCAACACATGATTCTCAAGACCAAAAAAAAAAAAAAAAAAAAAAAAAAAACAGGCAACACATTCACCTTCAGCCTTCAGGCTCTGAGCAAAGGAACAGCCCAAGTTTAACATTCACGGAGCCAGGTAGCTTTTGGTGTCAACGGCCACCTCTCAATGACCAGCTTTACTGGCATGTCTCTCCCAGGGAGCTGAAGGTACAGGCAAAACTTCTAAGTGTTTTTACAACAGCACAAGGGGAAAGTGAGAGGGACGAGGTCTACAACAAGGGCATGTCTAGTTAAGGGTCTATTTTTACATCTTTGGACTTGTGTGGCTCCAGATACATAGAGACAAGTATGATGAAGCAGAATGTAACCCAGGAAAGATCTTTAGGATGGACAGGAACAATACTCATGATGAAGGAGAGCAAGAAGGCTGGGACAACTGTACAAGAGGTTTTCAAGTTGGCAGTAATCAGAGAGATGACTGATTGTCACTGTCCATGGGACAGGTCTAGACAACAAACAACTATTCACTCTAAAATGTCAGTGATTCTAAAGGCTAGGAAACCCTAGACTAGACTAACTTCCTTCTTGGAAGCAGCAATGGGAAACCTCGTAGTCCTAATTCAGGTAAGCATTTGTTATCCTTCTTGAATGAACAGTTACAACAACTCAAGAGACTTCTCATTCTGGTGATCAATATTAAACACCTAGCAAATGATATGACCAGCAAATGTTGCAATTTCAAAGTAACTGGCCACCCTCCCAAAAAAAAAGAATAGAGAATTCTCCTTAGCAGCCAAGAGAGTAGATTCTTCACAGTCGTTCCAATGTAAGAAAAATGCAGCCTTTAAAACACCTTGTTGGTCACCAGGTAGAAGACAGCTCAAAGAAAGAAAGGGAGGAAAGAAGAAAGGAAGGAAGGAAGGGAGGGAGGGAGGGAGGGAAGGAAGAAGGAAGAAAGGAAGGAAGGAAGCTCGACAGCCATAGCAGATCTGTCCCTGAAAGTATCCCATAATTAATACAACTCCAACACTAAGATGCGTACATAGCACATCTTCTCATTTATATCTATACAAAATGATAAACATATAAGAAAAGGAAGAAACACAAATATGGAGCCCAACTAGTGAGCACCCTAAGGTTGGTACCACTCATCAGCAATAGTGCCTGGCCTCGAGCATCTTCTGGTCAAGATTCTCACCCTCATGCATGGGAGATTACTGTGACAACCTACATCTCCACATAAAGACTGAGATTTTATTTTATTTTTTTAATTTTTTTTTGTTTTTGTTTTTTTTTTTTTGTTTTTGTTTTTGTTTTGTTTTTTTTTTTTCGAGACAGGGTTTCTCTGTGTAGTCCTGGCTGTCCTGGAACTCACTCTGTAGACCAGGCTGGCCTCGAACTCAGAAATCCACCTGCCTCTGCCTCCCAAGTGCTGGGATTAAAGGCGTGCACCACCACTGCCCGGCAAAGATTGAGATTTACTGGAACTATTCTCCATGAACACTTGTTAGCTCTTCAGAGACCACCAAGTTCAGGGTGTTATCCATAAAATGAGATCTGAAGAAGGCAAGGACATACATGGGCAAACTCTGTGGTGGTTGTTTTAAAATGACAAAGGTCCCTGGCAGAACAGACACAGTAGCAATTTCCTTCAAGCTGTAATAGCAAGAGAAGCCAGGATAGGGTTCTGAGAAAAGCCTGGGTTAGGATCTAGGCTCCATCCACACCTCCGTGCCCTGCAGAGTCATCAGTCCCTTGGAAGCCATGGAATGACATGCCGCTCCTTGCCACCTGAGCTCTGGAGAGAGTGGAGGAGGTCAGTTGTTTTCAGTGGCAAGATGAACATCTCAGGTAGTAGACTTGGACCACAAATCCTGGGGTTCCCTAACCTCCCTAGGCAAAAGGCTTTCTTATACAGGGTCACCAAATCCCATAATTTCCCAATGTGAAATTCTCAACTGTTTCAGAACTGTCAGACTTAGAATGAATATCACTTCGGCATGCATGGGGCACTCCCCTAGCATAAATTAAGCCCTCCTTTTATTCCCAGTACCCCATGACTAGGATAGGGTGGTCCACACCTGTGATCTCGGTACCTATGTTTCAAACATATAAATGAGGTTGCCTTCATCTACTTAAGAGGCCAGCCTGAGTTACGTAAACTCTTCATCAATAAACCAAAACAGAATAACAACCAAACAGTGGTGGCAACACAAGCGCAAGGGGCAAGGTTTAAGACCAGGAATTGACCAACTTTGACCAACTTGCCATCTACCGTTCAAATCTTCATCCACTTCCTCCCCCACAGACATTAAATGTCCAATCTAGTGGGCTATGGGGGGGGGAATAAAAACAAAAACTACCCCACACTCCAGGAGGGAGCCCCAAAGACATCCTTTGAAGATGAAAAGGAACAAGGTGTGTTTATTTGTACTTCCCTGCAGTCTCATCTACCCTGTTGGGTGGAGCTAGGCTAGGCTAGGCTAGGCTATGAGCCTACTCAGTTAAAAAAATAAACAAAACCCACCCCTCAGGCCGGGAAGCAGTTCCTTCAAGGAGAAAAGGTTAATAGGCACACGGCTTCGAGTGGGAGGAGGGAAAATCAAGCCTCTTCCCTGAGAAGGTCAAGGGTCTTATCAAAAGCTAGCCAGGGAAGGAGAGGACACACCAACCAACCCACCACTCATCTTCACACCCCCTTTAGAAATATCTAAAGGCTCACACACTTAAACCCACCACGGGTAACACCAGGTGCCAGAGAATGGGGCTTCAGAAGTGACTGATGTAAGGCTAAAGAGATCTGAGCCTCTAGCAGGATCCGTGAGAAAACAGTAACAACCACAACCAGTGTTTCACCCCCTTAAGACAAAAGGAGAGAAAACATCCCTGAAGGTGCTCATAAGTTCCCCAACAACAAAGGCCTTTGAATTGTTCTTGGAACAGAGTGTGGCCCTCTAGTCTCCTAAAGACCCAAGACTTAAACTCAGTACTGAACTCGGACTTAATACTCAACTCAGACTCCAGGTTTCCTCTACAAAAAGCCTTCCAAAGTCCCGGCTTCTACAACCTCTCTGGTATTACCAACTTCTCAAGAAAGAATTGAGGAATGGGAAGTGAAAGCTGGTCCAACAACCCAGCCCTGTTTCCTACAACACTTGGTTCAAGACATAGTTCACACTTAAAAGATGATACTCAGTGTGACAAGAAAAGGCTTCAAGCCACCTAAAGGTCCTAAACCAAGTTCAGGAATCCAAAGCCCAGCTAACATCAACCAAGGAACACTGGCGGTCCCTCCCCTACCTCAACTATGGCTCACCATGACTACCGCACTTCCTTGCTCTCTATAGTATACATTCACAGGCATATTAAATACTCATTGCTGACAGAAAGAAATACATATAATTTTTTTGTGAACTCAACTCGTGCGACCCACTACAACAAGGAGATGTGACAATTAGTGCCCACTGGTCATAACCAGAGAACACACAGAAGAGCCAGCTGGGGTGTTACCAGGGGACATGCCATTGCTTTGTGAATTAAATGTGTGAATACAGGCCAATCTTCATGTCTGAGATGCCCTGGAACTGAGCCTGCTCTAACAGCCTCCAAATAACTTGCACCTGCTTATAGTTGCCTAATTCACTTTCCCCTCCCTCCTTCTCCACACCCCCTAACCCCCGTAACTCCAGACAAACAGAACACAAGTCATCAGACTTGATTTAAAAAAAAAAAAAAAAAAAAAAAAAAAAAACTATAGCAGCCACAGGCCTCTAGCCCCTCACTGGAAACTAAGCAAACCCACAGACATTTAAATGGAGTCTCAAAGGAGTGAGGATGATGGGGGAGGGGGAAGTCCCGCTGGCCAGCCGTTTGAGAGGACGCACAGGACTGGCAACTTCTATGAAGGGAGGGTTGCCGGGCATCTGCAAGGGGTAGCTCAGAAAGGTTTTGACTTCCCCACAACAAACACAACACAGCAGCCAAGTTTTCTGGAAGCATTTGGGGAAATCCGACATAAATTAGACGTGAAAATGATACAGGCACAGAGCAAGAAATCTTCAGTAGAAAAAGTTCAGTGAGCATCAGCTGCCCAGAAATAAGTATCAGGGGCCAAGAGCGGGCAGAGCTGAGGAGGGGCTGCTGACAGCTGTGGCCGGCGGGCAGAGGCAGAGGGAAAGGGCTCCAAGCTGGAATTTGGAGCGTGCCCACATCAGCAGAAAAGTTCCTGGGAACAGCACTCTGTCTGGGAGGGACCCTGCGGGTCTCAGGATGCACGCGCTCTGAGATGCAAGAACCAACGGCCGTTAGAGGAAGCCCCGTCCTCTTTTCCAGGATCCCCGAAGGTGAAGGCATCTTCGACAGACGACAGAAGTAAGAGGATGAGTGAATGATTTCCATGTCCAGTCCCTACTGCATCTCGCTATTCCCAAACCAGACACGGTACCGGGAAGAAGAGAAAGGAAGCTGGGATGCAGATGCGGGGACAGCGTAGATGGGAAACTGAGGCAGGAAAGTGCATGTTAAAGGCTGAGGGAGTCGGGAAAGACACGAAATCAAGAGTAGAGTCCTCTCCTTCCCCTCCTCGGTTCCCAGCACACAGAGAGACACTCCAGCTACGCCCAATCCGGGCGGCTGCCCGGCTCTAGGGAGCTAGCGCCGCACAAAGCTCCGCCCGCGCACACACGACAACAGCACCCGGTGCGCCGGCCCACACAATAGCGCGGCGCGCGCCCCGCCGCGGCCCCTCGCGGGGTCCCGGCCAGCCCGGCGCCGGGGTCCGCCCTTCGCGCACACCCACGCCCGCAGCCCAGGCCCGCGCGCGGAGCAGGGACTAACGAGGCAGCCCCCGCGCCCGGCGCTCGATGAAGCGCGTCACGCGCCCCCCACTCACCCGCAGTGCTGCTCAGCAGCAGGCACAGCGGCCCCAGCAGCCACATGGCGCGGCCGCCGCTCCGCTGCCCAGCGACGTTGCTGCCCCGCGGCCTCCCTCAGACCACGCCTCTCGGCGCCGGCCACGCCCTCTCGCCGGCCCGGCCACGCCCCCCGCCCTCCCAGGACTGAGAGCTCAGCCAAGTTCTGCACGCTCACAGCTGAAGGTGGCCCCGGAGCTCTGCTCCAGGATCCGGGTTACAAAGGTCCAGCGGACTCAGTTCTTGCTGCCTCAGGGGTCAGATTGCGAGGACCTCTTAACTGCCTCGTCTCTGCACCTCGGCGGATTTCCCTTTCTTCCGGCATCCTGGCGGGGATGCGAGAGTCACCATCTCCCCAGAGCCCAGAGGGAGTCTTAAGACTTGCATTTAAGGAGAAAAAGAAGTTCGAAGAACCGGTTCTTAGGAGAAAACTTTTTTTTTAATTGTTGACGGTAAAATACGACCATTGCTTCTCAAACTCCAAGATGCATTAAGCAGGCTTGGCGACCCTGTTAAAAAAGCTCACTCCTACTCAGTGAGTCCGCATTTCTAACAAACTGGGGAGTGATTCTCAGGATGGTGGTTCTGGAGCCACTGGAGGAGCAGAGAAGAAATCTTATCCTGAGATCGAAGAACACTGCAGAGACCATGAGCTTCAGAGAGTTTTAAGGCCCCTAAAACTTTATGCAATTTCCGTTGTTTGGGCATTATACATTTTTTTTTTTTTTGGAAAGCCTATTATCTTGGAGCTGAAGAGATGGCTTAACAGTTAAGAGCAATTGACCTTCCCCAGTTAGACCTTCAAACGAGCCCCCAGCCACAGTGGAAGCCATGATTGCCTCACCAGAGACCTTAAGTCCGTGCGCTCCTCTAAGCTGCGTCTAAGTTACAAACCAGAAGACTGTGTACGTTCATTGGGTTATTGCTTTCACCCAAAAGTCGTTCGTTACATGGCGATAAGTAATCCATGGCCTTATAACAAACACTGACCAGAACAGCCCAATCTCACTTAGCATCCCCCAGAAAGCAGCAAGATGTCACTAGGTAGTGTCTGCTTCAGGCATGGCACGTTCATGGTCACATTTAACCTTTACAACGTCTGAAGACAGACAGTAATGTCTCTGTGACACAAATGAAGACTCCGAGGCTCAAGAAAAGAAAAGAAAGAAAAGAAAGAAAAGAAAAAAGTTCTCAACAGCCATACATCAAGTTACCATAGTAAACAAGCCCAATTCATAAGACCATAAGACACAGAACTTACCTGCAACTTCAAAGATGATGTGGCCACTGGATTTGAACTGTGATCATGGAAATGCTCAACAAACAAAAGTTAATTTCAAAATTTCAATGTTTAATACAATTCTACTCTCAGGAAAAGATTCTGGGTTGCAGCTCCCACTTCCCAAAACTGCTGAGCATGAGAGTTTTCCCTGCTGGAAATTAAAGTCATTCTTTAACTGCTGTGTGTGTGTGTGCATTTGTGTATGTGTGTGTGTGTATGTATGTATGTATGATGCATGTGTGCAAGTGTGTGTTTGCATGTGTGTGAGAGTGTGTGAGCATGGGTGTGGTGAGTATGTAAGCCTATGTCTGTGTGAGAGAGAGTGAGAGAGAGAGAGTGTGTGTGTGTGTGTGTGTGTGTGTGTGTGTGTGTGTGTTTGTGTGTGTGTTTAAATTGTCAGGCTAACACTGCTGGAAAATGACTTCTTATAATTCACATTTAATATAGTCATATGATTTCAGGAGAGAAATTGGCTTGCATCTGCTAACAAATATTTTGCACTATCCAAAATAATAGAAATTGTACCCTTCACGTTTTAAAAAATTATTTATTTATATATCCTGTTACAGATGATTGGGAGCCACATGTGGTTGCTGGGAATTGATCTCAGCACCTCTGGAAGAGGAATCAGTGCTCTTGTCTGCTGAGCTATCTCTCCAGCCCAGTCTCTTACCCTTCATTTTGTACACTGTGAAATGTGTTTTTTATTTTATATTACTACTTGAATCAAGTAGCCTGTCCCCTTAAAAATGTAATTTCTCATGCCCGTGGCCAGTTCTAAAACCAAAGAACAAAGTACGGGGGTAGGGGCAGTTTATCAAGAGAGAACCCCTTGTACAGTTTTGTCACAGATATATTTCTTTTTCTCAGTTAAAAAAAAAAAAAGAACAGAATCTTTATGAGTATAGTTAGGGTTTCTATTGCTGGGATAAAACTCATGACCAAAAGCAACTTAGGGAGGAAAAGATTTACTTCAGTTTATACATTCTAATCACAGTCCATCAGGAAGCAGTGGTTGTGGAGACTCTCTCTGCTCTGCTCAGTGCTCCTCGGGCTTGCCTCCTCCTCCTGACTTGCTCAGTTGGGGCAGGGGGCGGGGTTTACAGCTCAGGACCACCTGCCTGGAAGTGGCAAGCCCCACACCCACACCTCCCCCCATTGACCACCCACATCAAGTAATCAAAAGCAAAATGGCACTACAGACTTGCCTACAGTAATCTGGAGGAGGCATTTTCTCAAAAGAGAGTCCCTCTTCCAAACGACTCTTGCTTGTGTCTAGTTGACATAAAACTAACCAACAGTGTATACCCCACTCATCAGCAATGGACAAGAAGAGAGCATTGTCTTTGAACTTCTCGGACCTCCAGTGCTGAATATGGTACCCTTAAGCTAAGCTTCAGTTGATTGCAATAAGCATTTGAAATGTGGTTACTCCGAATGGCCAGTGCTTTAAACATAATATGCAAACTAGATTTCAAAGGCTGAGTACCAAAAAGAGCATGAAAAGGCAATAGTTTTCTTTGGTCACATGGTAAAATTTAATATTGAAACATATAGGCCTTTCATCACTTTTGGTTTTTAATGTAGCTAAGTTGACAAGATGGCTCAGCTGATAAAGGCACTGGCTGCCAAGCATAATGACCTAAGTTTAATCCTCAAGTCCCTCATGGTAAAAGGAGAGAACTAGCTCCTGCAGATTGTTCTCTGATCTCCATGTGCGAGTGTGTGTGTGTGTGTGTGTGTGTGTGTGTGTGTACATGTGCACGCATGTGTATGTATATAATGTTTTTAAAATGTAGCTACTAGAAAACTTTAAATCTCACTCTGTGGCTTATATAGAAGGCTCACAGTGCATTTCTCTGGAACAGTGCTGATGTAATGGTTTTATTTCCTGTGTCAGCACATGACCCCTTCAGGTTCCTTGTTTTGTAACAGAATGGGTCCTCTTGAAGGTCACTGAATTAAAGGACTTTCCCCTCCCGGTTTCTCCATCTCACTAATTCTGCCTCCAAGACCTCTTGACCTTCTATTACAGACATCAAAGCCCACTGACATGAAAGTAATTTTAATGTCATAATTTCTGTATTACAAACGCCCCCACAGAGTCATGAAGCAGAGGAGGGATGAAATGAATTGAGACGAAAGAAACCATCTTTTTCAACTACAAGAACATTTTGCACTTGAATTCAAAAACAAAAAAGAAAAAAAAAAAACCCAAAAAACAACAAACACAAAAACACAAAGTTGAATGAATGCCCTCTACATTTTCAGTGGGGATATTTATCCATTAATTAGCTAACAAACCAGAAGTCACAAGAGACCCCCAGTTAGTGACAAATGGCAGGGAATTCGTCCTGCATGCCTAGTACTGTTTCCCTTCTGCAGGTAACGAACTCATTCATAAACAGACAGACAATCAACCTTAAGAAGAAGCCTCATGAAAACATTGCTGAAGGTAAATAAATTTATATTTTTAATCTGACGTTATTGGAGCATTTCTCCCGAACTATGAAAACCCCTCTTTAATAATTTAAATTGTTTTTCTCAGTATTCTTCAGCCTACTTCGTTTAAACACCTCTTCATTTTGAGCTAAATTATTTGGGCTTGATTGATTTTTGTGTTTAAAAGCTTAATTTCAGGTGCTGTTTGATCGCTTAATCTGGGATTGATGCTGCATGGGCGGTAGTTCAATTAAGGAGGAGAAAGGAGGCATTTTGGGGTGGGGGTTGGTTTTGGTTTTTGTTGTTTTGGGGGGGGAGGGGTTTTGTTGTTGTTGTCGTTTTGTTTTTGTCTTGCCAAGCTTTTAGCAAATTGCCATGCCCAGTGTGGGAAAAAAAATGCTCAAAGAGGACCAGGGAGGGAAAGTATTGTACAATGTTCAGGACTCTTCAAAAATATAGGGTAAAAACACAGTAAAACTATACAGCATCGTTTGCTTCTGTTAGGCCCTCACAGACACTCCTTTAAAGTAGCTAGAATTGGTGCCAAGAAGATAGCTCAGTGGGTAAGAGTGCTTGAACCAGACACTAAATTAGTCACGTAAGTCTGAAATCCATAAGGGAGTCAAGGCAAGTGGATCTCCAGAACTCACTGGCCAAATGAGATTGTTGTATAACTGTTTCCTCAGAGATTCCATCCTACAGGGAAGCTCTTTACACAACAAAGTAAAGAACTCAAAATAGCTTCAGAAAGTCCCTGAAACTGACCAGATTTACTAGGCTCCACCCCATAAGAATCGTATTAATGGCTGAGACTACCCCTTGAACACAAGAAAGATGAGCTGCAAAAAAAGACTCCCAGACCAGAACAGTTGCCTGGGAGAAGCAGAAACCTGCCCAGCAGCCCAGAAAAGGTTTAGACAAACTAAGGCACCTGAAAAAGATATTCTTTAATCTGTTAAGCTGCCTGCAGGCTGTGCAGTGAGTTCTGGGTTTCTGGTTTGGGGATCTGTCACCCATTCTGAGGTGGGCTTTGGCAACGTGCCTAGCCATGTTTGAGTCATTTCTGCCCAGTAAGTAACTCCTCACCCATATTCCTGTAAATAACCACAATAAACTTCATTGGTTCACTAAGTTGGACTTTACTCATATCTTTGTTTGGTCCGTTGTGGGCTCCCTGTCTAGGGTAAATGGATGTTATGTCTCCCCGGGAAAGGTTTGGTCACATGGCAGTGAAGTATAGAGCACAGACAGAAAGAGACACTGACATCTGCTCTGGCCTTCACATGCATGCACATACATGCACACACACATGTCCCACACACATATCACAAATACAAACATACACACATATGCAAAGCTAGTATCATGTCCTCCATCTTGTGCACGGCAGAAATCTGACTAGAAGTGTAGTCAGCCCTTGGACTCCCCCCATCAAAACCCACAAAGATGTGTCCTTTGAATCCACTTCACTTCTTTCTTTCTTTCTTTCTTTCTTTCTTTCTTTCTTTCTTTCTTTCTTTCTTCTTCCTTTCTTTCTTTCTTTCTTTCTTTCTTTCTTTCTTTCTTTGTTCCTTTCTTCCTTTCTCCTATCAATCCCTAGGTTCAGACCCCTGCACATCTATGCCTGGGTTGCCTCAAACACCTCTGGTCTAGACTTCTGTCCCACTGAATCTGCATAAGACTCCTATGGCTCCCCACTGCCCAGAGGACAAATTCAGATAACTTAGCTGGATATGTTCCTCATGAGCTGCTGCTGAGGCTAAGGATTATGGGAATAGAAATGAGATCAAGGTCACAAATAAAAGTAGAGTATTTGGCAGGAACATTTGGCCAGGTTAGGGGGTTGTAGGTACTATCCTACCAATGACAGAAAGTCACAGGTGGTCAGGTTCAAGCAGAGACAGGAGCAGATTTACATAATGTTTGAAAGCAAGAAATCTGGAATTACACACAAAGCCTGACCATGCTACTTCATTGTATGTCCTTGGGTACTTAGCTTTGTCTCTATCTATCTATCTATCTATCATCTATCTATCTCTATCTCTCTCCCCCTTTCTATTTTGTATGCATGTTCACGTATGTTTATAATATATGCACACGTGGGCACATGTCTGCATTTGTGTGTGGAGATTAGAGGTTACTAGCCATTGTTCTTCTCAACCACTTGCCTCCTTCTTATTTGAGACAGTTTCTCATTAAACCTGGAGCTCACTGATTTGACCACTGTCTGGCCAGCAAGCCCCAGGGAGTCTCCTGCCTCCATCTCCCCAGAGCTGGGATTACAGGCAAGTGCCACCACAACCATCTTTGGATCATAGGGCTGAGTGTCCAAATCCAGGTCCTCATGTCAGTGCAGCAAGCATTCTTCCAACTGAGCCATCGTCACAATCCCAGCCTTTAGGAACCTTTTTTTTTTTTTTTTAAATACTTATAAAATGTACGCTGAGACCTCCTGCAAGACAGACTAGGCTGAGAGATGGAAATGAGCTATGTAGCATACTGCTTGCTCCATAATACTCACCTCAAAAATTAGAGCTAGCATTAATGACTCCGACTCTTGTCATGGTTCTCGGGGAAGACTTTCACAACCTCTTAGGATCAAGTTTAGTCCATTCCCACATGCCCTTGTGACGGCTGTGTGTGGAGCTTAGGAGCCCACCTTAGGGTTTTGTTTTGTTTTTTTTCATAAAGCTTCATGAAATGTTGAAGGAATAAAATAGTACAGCTGGAAAAATAACAAGCAGCCAAGAACGAGCCCAAAGTTCCACCAGAAATAATAATTCCAGGAAATGGAGCTACATACACAAAAGGGAATACACTCCAGGATACACATAATAAAGCCACCTTGGCAAAGTGTGTGGCCTGATGGCCAAGCCAGAAGACTGATGGAATGTAAAATGGAATTGGAAGTTGGACATTTACCCCTTGCCAGTCCATCTGGAGAGGTGTGCCAACCCACCCAGCAACAATCGAGTTACTGCCACATAAACGTGAGCCCCATCACTGTGAAAATCCAGAGTAATTGCAATGAAAATTTCCAAGGTGGAAGAAGAGACGGGGCAGTGGTAATGCTAGAAGCTATGCGTGTAGGCCGGTTGGCTTAGAGCTCACAGCCTAGCGCCAGCAAAGGCAAAGGCAAGGCCAATGCTGGGCTAAGCCGTTGGCTCTTACTGTAGGGAAGAGCTCCAGGTTCATGGGATGAGTATAACCTTAGTCCCACTCAACCATCCTGCAGCAGCCGGTGTTTGAGGGCAAAAGGAAGTTATGGAAGAATTTGAAGGGCGCAAAGTCAACCACAACAATCATGTCTGAAATTCGTACAGGGCAAGTCAATATAACAGTTCCCTGATGAAAGAATAAAACATTTCTGGACCCGCTGACAAATAGGCCTGAGACCCCAAGAGCTTCCCATATCACACCCTGTTGCCTAGTTGCTTCCTAGGCTCCAGATCACCTCATGAGTCAGTACTGACTTAGAGGCTTGATGCAGCAGGGGCTACATTCCGATTGGCTGATGCCCTGATTGTTCAGCAAATCTCATGTCACATTCAGTTCTTCAAGTGCTTGTTATGCCCAAAGTAGATGAGCCATGGTTTTCAGTATGCAAAGTGTCTTCTCAATCTACAGACTGGTCCTTTGGTTTAAATATAATTTTCTACTCCCAAGTTCCTGTTACCAGAGTTTAACCCCAACAAAGAGTATTAGGCACATAGAAACTTCATCTGACTGTGGTATCTGGTGTGTGTGTGTGTGTGTGTGTGTGTGTGTGTGTGTGTGTGTGTGTGATATGTGTATATTCATGTTCATGTAGGTTTGCGCTTGTAACAGAAGAGTAATATGTGTGCACGTAAGTACCTAGGGAGACAGAGGTTGACTTCAGGTTGTTTTGCTTTGCTTTGCTTTTTCCCATTGCTCTCTGCTTTTGTTTTTATGAGACAGGGTCCTCCCTGTACTCCCCTAAACCTAGAGTTCACCAATTTGGCTATGCTGGTTAGCCACTGAGCTCTAGAGGAGCCAGTTGTCTCTGCTTCCCCGGCCCTGAGCTTCCAGTCAAACACCACTATATCTAGATTTTTACTTGCATTCTGGAAATCTATACTTGGGTCCTTATGCTTGCATGGCAGATGCTTTATGGCATTAGCTATCTCCCCACAGTCCCAAAGGTGACCTTTTAAAACAGGGCCTGTGAGAAACTTATCAGGGTAGAGCTCTATGGTTGGATGTGATGGCTTTCTCAGAAGAGAATGGAAAAGCAGGGAAACACATCCTTCCTGCCTCTTGCCATTGTCTGCTTATGTATCTTTAAACTCAAATTTAAAATGTTGAGTTTTGGTTTAGACACAAGTAATGAAGAAGTTCTCTTGTAATTAACAATAATTAAAAATATCCACTGAGCATTTTCTCTTTCTTTCTTTTCTTGGGGGTGGGGCGGGAATATGGTTCACAGCAGGGTTTCTCTGCATAACCCTGGCTGTCCTAGAACTCTGTGAGCACTTTCTTATGTAGGGCCCACTGACAGAAATTGAGACAAGGACTTGGCTGCAGGTTGTTCCATGGGAACAGAAGTAAGTGGAGACAACGGGGAGAAAAGCCAAGGAAAGTTGCACTGCTCTGAGCTGGTTAATACTGTGGCCAGCTAAGACTCCATGTTGATGTCAACTGTGGAGCTGTGGAAGCCATATCTAAAAATCAACCTTCTGGGTGCAAAACAGGCACATTTTCTATGAAATCCAGTCCTTATTGACTGAATTCTAAATCCCTACCCTTTTCTTTTCTCATTTCATGTAAGACCCTCGAGGAGCAAAACTAGAAGACAGAATGGATACTGAAGATGGGAGCTAGCAGGAGTGAGGGTAGTCTGTGTACAGTGCCCACTGCCCGTGATCACACAGGCCTGTCAACCAGCACACAACAAGCAGGCAGGTTGACACAAGTTGACTCCAGAGATTCTTCATTTTCAAGGGGGAGTACCTGAGATATGGAAAGATTAAATGGTCTATTATAGGTCACATAAGCAGGATATGGCTGAAGGGTCAATCAGTGTAGTTTAAATCCTGAAGCCAGCCGGTCAACATTCTCAAATATCAGCCATGCTGAGACTTTAAAAAGCGCCATTGTTTGGGGTTGAAAGGTTACTAAACAAGTTTGCCTAGACCCTGGGAAAAACAGAGACAGCCAATCTGCCTATAGATTAAACACACACACACAAACACACACATACACACCAGCAAGGGGGTTGTGATGCACACCTTTAATCCCACTACTTGGGAGGCAAAAATGAGTGGATCTTTATGAGTTCAAGGCCTGCCTGGTCTACAGAGTGAGTCTGAGGACAGCCAGGGCTACACAGAAAAACTTGGTCTGGAAAACCAAAAAAAAAAAAAAAAAAGTACAAACAACAATCTCCTCCCAAACACTCGAATATCCATGTTAGGTTTTCTGTTGTTTTATTTTTATGTTTCTGTTTTTACAAACCACATGGCTTCCTGTGATTCCATTGAAAATACAAGGTTCTGTGGCCACTAATTCTCCATCATGCTACAGATCCAGTAAAGCTGAGGACAACATATTTAGAGAAGTTCATACAGTACAGTTCTTCTTGGCTTGTATTTTTAAGAAGTTGAGGACACTGTTTTCTTTTTTTTTTTTTTTTCTGATGCAAATAGAACACCTTGGATAATATCAAAGGCACCTGTCACTTAGAGAGTGGTAAGCCAAGGTGACAGAGCACTGGGCATTCAAGTGAGTAAGGATGAACAGTCAAAAATCCAGAGGGGTTTGTTAAAAAGTCATCACGCTCCTGGAAAAGAGGAGTGATGTTGTTGCTGGTAGTGATATGTCAGCCATCTGCAGAGCCAAGCACACTCAGAGATCAGAGGTGTCCTTCTCTTGCCTATGTCCTGAATGCTTGGTCTCCAAGGACACTTGAAGGAAAGCTTACTGCATATGGTACTAAAGCCACTAAAATACATATTTCCTCTTGTGAGAGAAGTACCGTCTCCATCTGATCAGTGGCAACCCTGCTGCTCACAATCAATTTTATTTCACCGGAAGCCTCTGTAAGTGGATTTGGAGTTCATGAGTCATGCTTGGGCCTCAGATGGCTGCTCTCAATCTCCGTTGCCAGGCCCTCCTGGACACCTTTTCACAAGCCTTATCTCATCTCTGCTCCACTTTAAATGAGACAGCAGTGGGCTCTCTCACACAGTTTCCGGTGAAGGCTGTGCCTCTGCTTGGTAGATCACAATTAGGAGCTAGCTATTGTAGTGGAAGGAAATGCAATAAAGCCATCAGACGATCCTAAAAGGGCTAAAACCCAAACAGGAAGCTGTGTGAGGTTGTGGCTATGGAAGGTGCTATTGTTTCCAATTTTGCAGTCTGGTTGAAGATGGTGTACCTTAAAATCAGCCCCAAGGGAAATAGTATTTACAAAGGCTCAAACAGAAGAAAATTTACAAGGATTTATTGAGTGGAGTCTCAGAAATGAAGAACCTAATTTCTGAGCACAAACACACACACACAGGCATTCAAGCATATATGTGCACACTGGTGCATATGTGTGAGTGCATACACACACACACACACACACACAAACATACCTAACATATCTCAAAGACACATTCTCCCTGTCTTATTACATAGCTCTATCAGGTGCAGGGGACACCCATTGTGACCATTTGTTTAGCAAATATCTACTCCTTCCCACACAATGTAGAAGAAGACTCTTCAGGTTACATTGGACTGTGTCCTGTGACTTGTTTGAGCCAGTGGATTATTCACATATGTGAAAGTGCACAGGCAGTAAATTTGCTCATGGGTTTGACCTGACCCCAAAGTATAGAATGAAAACATTCTGCTGAGTCCAGCCACCACCAGGCTAATTATCTCTGAAGGCAGGCAGCCTTATGGTGCAGTTAGTCACTGGGTGTTTGGTGGTCTGTTTCTGGCCAGTGTGTCTCTTCGTCCTGCTTTGGAGTAAAATCCGTGTTCTCTTGAACCACAGAAGAAAAATCCACACTGGAAAGTTGCCCTTGGCTCTGTAAATAAGACCACACCCATGCACATAAAATCAACTCTAATTAAACCCAGTGGGTTTAAAAAGAAAAAAAAAAAAAACAGGACAGAAACATGTTGGGAAGAAGAATTCCCAAGGGAGTGAAAGGACACAAGAGAGGGAAATGGGCCAATTCTGACCAAAATACATTATATACATATATGAAATTGTTGAAGAATAAATGAATTATTTTCAAAGACTGAAGCTGTCCACGTGTGGGTAAGTTTTGAATTGTCACACATGTAAATCTTAGTTACCATTTATTCTTTGACAGGTAAAGTGTTTAATAATTCAACAACTTGAATGTATTTAACCTTCTCAATAACCCAAGAAATCAGAATAAACGTCACCATTAGACAGAAAAGAAAACCGAGGCGTAAAGCAGTGGTGTATTCTGTTAGAGCGCTTCTGACTTCTGGGCCAGGATTAGACGATTCAGGTTTAAGTAAGTCCTGATTATTACTAACCAATCGAGACAGTGAACCAATATCAAAATGCAATACCCTTCTTCAGTATAACAAATTGGCAAAACTTAGGTGCCCTCTTGTATTGAATACTGGCAAGAGTCTGTCTCTTAGTGTACAGCTGAAGCTGGAAATTGGTGCTGATGTTCTGGGAAGCAACCTGGGAATATTTGTCTCAAGCTTGAACATTTGCAGAGTTTGTGAACGGAGGCTTGCACTTCTCTGATTGTAGACATGATCAGAGATGCAGTGTGTGCAAAGTTGTTCCTCAAGACATTGTTTATCTCGGGACAAATCGAGTCAACTAAATGTAAAATATCTCCAGAATGCTCAAGAAACTGATATTGCTAAAGACCGGGACAATATGAAACCATGGAAAACCACATTAGGAGTGTGAGGAAAAGTTAGGGACAACTCTAAATGGAAGAGATCAGGAAAGAGGAACTGCGATGTTGTAACACAATTATAGCAGTAATGCATTATTTCCATATGACACTCACTATTTTCTATAGGGCTTCCTGTTTTAAGCACTTGTTATATTTTGCAAATTTTATTGAATAAGCAAATATTTCTTTTATAAGCAGAAAACATTCTTGAAACTCATTTTATTTATTTATTTTTATTTATTTATTTATTTATTTATTTATTTTTAAGACAGGGTTTCTCAGTGTAGCCCTGGCTGTCCTGGAACTCACTCTGTAGACCAGGCTGGCCTTGAACTCAGAAATCCACCTGCCTCTGCCTCCCAAGTGCTGGGATTAAAGGTGTGCGCCACCACCACCACCGGGTGAAACTGTTTTTAAAACAGCCATTTTTCTAAACATTTGTTCTTTATTTTTGAAATTATATTATATCATTTCTCCCTTCCCTTTCCTGTCTGCAAGCCCTCTTACGTACCCCATCCTTGCTCTCTTTCAAGTTCATGTCATCTTTTACTCACTAATTGTTGTTACATGCATATATGTATATGGATAAATATATATGGATAAATATAAACTAAAATTGTAATCTTCTAAAAATTATTTTTTCTTACTAGTGTGTGAATGTTGGTATGCTCCAGCTATAGTGTGCTTGTAGAAGTCAGAAATAACTTCTGAGAGTTCGTTCTCTCCACCTTGTTAAGGTACAGTGACTCTTGTTTCTGCCATGCTGTGTTCTCCAGGCTAATTAGACAGTAAGCTTCTAGGTGATTCTCCCATCTCTGCCTTCCATCTCACTACCGGAGCTCACATTGTGCTTTGTATATAAGCTCTGGGGATCAAACTAGCCACAAAGCTATCCCACCAGCCTGAAGACAGCAGGTTTTTTTTTCTTTTTTCTTTTTTTTTAAATTTATTTTTTATTGGATATTTTATTTACGTTTCAGATGCCATCCCCTTTCCCCATTTCCCTCCCTAGAAAACCCCTATCCCATGCACCCTTCTCCTTTTTGCTTCCATACAATTTTTTTTAATGTTAACCAAATGCTTTTTATATAAGTTTGGTAATGCTCAATATCAATCAGAAGTGTAACCCAATACCCAACCTAGATATATCAACTATCTTTGACTGGAGGAGACACGTGAACATCTGTCTCCATGCCCCTCCCTTTCTCTCTCTCTCATCACCTAGCTCCTCCTCTCCTTCTCCTCCTTTTTCTCTCTGTACTCCTCCCACCTTAGCTCCTCCTACATATCACCCTTCCTGTTAAAATAAAACTTTTCTCTCAAAATATATTAGAGCATAACTATACCAATTTGTGTCAGTAAGGTGCAAGACAGACCTAATACCCAGTCCATCATTTTGTTGACTAACCAGAACCTCTGTCATCTCTCCTAACTAAAAGACTTAGTTCTAAACCTGTTTTTTTTTTTTTTCTTGGCTTTAGACTGATGTCAGCTGAAAACCATCCTCTCAAATCTTTTCTCTCAAAGTAAATAGCCAGGATTGGCTATGAGACTATAAGTTTTCAACCCCGTCAGAAATCCAGAATGACTGAGTTAACTGAAATTATGGGAAGCACAAAGCATAGCTTCTAAAACTTAGCCAATTTATAGAGACCACTGAACACCTGGACAGTTCCTATACTACAAAACTTTGGAGCATCCGATTTTCAGCCTTCTGGCCCAGGATCATCTGACAGACCTAGTGATGTAGAATTATTAAGGGCTGATTACTCAAGACAGCAGTTTTTATCCCCATAGACCATAAGCACTATGAAGACAGAAATCACTATCTGCTTTGGTCACCTAGAGATGCCAGAAGGTACTTAGCTCCTAATATGTGCTCAGTAAATCTTTGCAGAATGGATGAAATCCTACTTTGTCACCCTGTCTCTCCTGTGTGTGTGTCAGCCTCCATCCACAGAGAAATACCTGAAATAGCTGACTGACAAGGAGAAAGGAGATGCTATGCCTCCCAGTCTTAGAAGTTTTCATCCATAGTAAAGTGGCAGAGAGGCAAATCTGTTCATCTTATTACAGGAAGAAAAACTGAGAAAGAGAAAGGTGCCCGACTTCACCATCCCCTTAGGGGGCACACTACTTCTGACATAAGGACTTAGTAGGTGCTACCTTCTAAAGGTACCACTATGCCAAGTAGTGTAGCCCTGCTGGCCAAGATTATGTGGCAGAAGGTTTAGGTTATCTGGGATTTCTCAAGCAACTGCCCAATACAATAGGCATTCCATGTGCCAGGACAGTGGAATGGTTTCTCTGGCTCATGATGTCTGGGTGCCACTGCTCAGAAAATGTGTGCATGAGTCTGTTTCTAGCTAAGAGAACAAAACACTACACAACCTGCAAAGGCTTGAACAACAGAACCTTCTTTGTTCACTGTTCTGCAGGCTGGAGAATCAACAAGGGTCACCTGTTTGGCTCCAGGGGAGGGCCCTGCTTCTGGCTTGTACATGGCTGCCTTTTGGTTGAGTCCTCAGAGAACAGAGAAGAACAAAAGGCCCTTCTGCTGACTCTTCTTATAGACATCATCCCCATCCCATCAGGACGAGATGCTCATGACTTCATCTGACTCTGATCACTCCTCTAAGGGCTCGTTCCTGTTATCACTTTCGAGGTTAGGGTTTCAATGTGAGTTTGGGGGGAGACACAGAATTCGGTGCTTACTAACAGGAATAGCTGGAATGCCTGGAAAGGTTAGGAGCAAGCACTGCCTGGAGCTTTCTTTCTTCCTGTACTTTATTCTGGCTTGTGGAAATTGGGCCCATTCCATCTGGCCTGGGCTTTTAATTGGATTCATCATGAGTGAGAAATCTACCTTTATTGTACAAGGATACTGGCACTTCAGAGGCTTATTATTACAGTGTATCCTGTGCATCCTGGATGGATGTAGTGAGTTTTCAGATATACAGTTCCATGTACAATTCAGTAATACCTTAACTCACCTTATCTTCTTGTCTCTGGAAGGCTGAAGGCCCGCCTGTAGGACCTTTCTCTTCTGTCTTAGACCATCTGTAAAGGTGAGTTTCTGCCCCATGAGTATGAGAAAACATTCTTTTCCCTTCCTATCAAAAGCAGTCAGCCTGACAAGGGCCATATTTCCTGACCCTGCCCTTTCCCTGGGACTTTGTATCAGTTCACTGGTGTCAGGAGATTGTGGGGTTACAGCTCTCACCACTGAGCTGAGATGCAGTCAAAGCTTATCAGGGATAAAAGGCAGAGGCCATTTTTGTTGAGTGTGTTGCTAGCCTGGTTTGGGTCTTGCAACACTCATTTTGAAGAAAGAAAAAAAGCCTTGCTGAATTACTTTCTCTTTGGTAGTGTGTTCCTCTGTGAGATAGCAAGATTGCTCTTTTTTTTTTTTTTTTTTTTTTTTTTCCTCACCTCGAGAACTGTGAGACACATGGGCCGGTCTGCATCTGCATGCTGCTGCTTATGAGGGCTGTGCCTTGGGCAAACTACAGAATCTCTTAGACTTCAGCTTTCTCAGGATTGTGGTGAGCATGAGCTGAGTCTGGGCACAGCATGATCATCATTCAAACGTCGGTGGCTGTGTTAGTTCTGTGGCTACACAACTTCTAATCTCCTGATCTGAAGGTCAGGATGGTATCCAGTATGTTCATTTAAAAAACAACTGGACCAGAAGAATTTAGAATCTTCCGGTTCCCTTTCCCATGGAGCACTGAAGGATGGAGGGGGATCTTGAGCACCTGATGCCACAGGAGAAGAGAGAAAATGCCCCTCTATATTACTAAATACCTACTCATTTATACACACTTGGCTCAGTCTGAGAGCAGAGAAGAGGGAGGACTTCTGGCCAAGCTGTGGCATCATTTGGAGAAGGAAAAAGAAAAAGTGAAACAAGAGTGGAGATAGAAAATAGAAACAAAATATGGCAAAAAAAAAAAAAAAAAAAAAACAAAACCCCAAAGCATGGGAACCTTGCCCCACACTCTGGCTGCACTAAGCTCCGTGGGAGACTGTGCCAGGAGGGCAGCCAGGCTGTTACACAACCAAACCATTGCTCAATGCGCGCTCCTCACATGGGGCCACACCATCCCTGAGGTGCAGTACCAAGGGAAGGGCTGGGTGGGAAGCTGTGGCAAAAGTGACTTTTAGAAGTGCTAGTACTGTGCCTTGCACTGAAAGGCTGGGCTGGGTCACCTCTGAGGTCCAGGGTTTCTCTGCCAGGCCCCAGTGGAAGGAAGCAGGAGAGAGGGGAAACAGGGAAAACAAAGCATCCTGTTTCTCTCTTCTGTGCCATCACTTATGTTCAGATGCACATCATGCAGACATTCTCCCTGGCTTGCACTTTTGAGGCCGTTTAATTTTTTATAGTTGGGTATGAACAACGAAAGCAAGCAGTTTCCTGCTCCTCCATCTCAAACCCCCACCACTGAGGAATCTGGGCTTAAACTGCATTTAAATCCTATAAATTAGCCTCCCTAAAGATGCTTAAGCATTTATGAAAACATTCAAATTTTATATTCTGTGCAATAAAATCTTAAATAAAAAAAAAAAAAAAAGGAAAGCTACCCCGAAGTGCCATGTGAAGCTAAGTTGGCAAAGAGCGAACAGTTATGAGCCAGGATGCCCATGGCTTCACAGATGATGAATCTGGAACCTGGATAGGGACTTCCATGTATCAGAGATAAAATGAATGTTCTTGCCTTTGTAGGCAGAGTCCCTGGAGACTCCCTTAGGCTAAATCCAACGCCTGGGAAGCAACTCACAGTATTAACCCATTTATACCCAAGTTGATGCCAACCTACAATATTAACCCAGTTATAACCAAGTTTCTGACAACTCACAATATTAACCCACTTATACCCAAGTTGAAGGCAGGGCAGGGAGTCATCTGGCTCCATCCCAGTTGCTCTGGAAAGCCACTGTGATACAAATCAGAACTGAACTTCAGAGACCCGGGTTACTCTCTCAGTTAGGCTATTGATCTGCTTCTGAGCTTGAAGAATGGATAGCTCCGCTCCTAGCCTCAGTTTATTTCTGTGAAAACTGAGGATCTAGTGCCACACAGGTTTTCAGTGAGGGCAAACCCTGATACTTGCATTTCTGTAGGTCTATCATTAATACATTCAAATAAACATGTTTACACACACACACACACACACACACACACACACACACGTACACACTACAAAATAAGTGTGATTGTGAAAGAAATGAAGAACATTAGCATTTTATCCCTTTGCTTACCCCTTACTCACATTTCCCCAAGAACAGTTGGGCTCTCTGTGGCTCTGAGGGAAAGAGGTTATACTCTTCCTCCTACCCATCATCCTCCAAAAAACCAAAGAGAAGAGTTGGGGCTGTAGCCCAGTGGTAGAGCACTGAGCTGGCATCACAAGGCCCTGGTTTGATCCCCACATCACAAAACAAAATGAAAGAATAGCTTTGGCTCTGAGGGCATAGGCTTCGTATTTTTACATGGATATGGCACCTGTGATGTAATTCCAACACTCAAGAGTGGGAAGTAGCAGAATAGCACCATCAACGCCAGCCTAGTTCCAAGAAGAAATCCCGTCTCTGAACACCAAACCAAATAGAGGCTGGGAATAGTTTTGCCCACCCAGAGAGTAGCTAAAGCAGACATGGATGTTCTTGGGTTTGAATGGGTTAGGTTGGAGCCAAGACTTTTCACCCATGATTAGCAAAAAAATGCTAATAGACACACACCAAATTCCAAAAGAGAATTTCTTGTATTCTCTGATTTATAATAGTTTTTCCTGCCTGATTGTCATCTTTTCTATTCATCAAAATTAGGTGGTTACCCTAAACATCACCCGTGAAGCTGCGTGCACAGCAAAAATTTGAGATTACAGCTTCCAAGGACAAAAACCTAGTTAAATATCGATCCCCACTTGTCACATGTCACTGCCTGCAGAGTTTTACCTTTGACTGGCCTTACTCTCTGGCTATTTCATCAGGGACAAGGGGAACTGTCATCAGTCCTGGTGCTTCCTGGTGATGTGCACAGCTGGATTCATCCTCTGAGTGGAGCTTCCCAGGGTAATGTGCCTTCCCTCTTTGTAGAGTCTGCTTGCCACTACCTATGTATGCCTTCAGGCTAAATATCTACAATCTTTGGGGCCAGGAGTGTTTGGAAAGAATTTTCTAGATATTGGAATATTTTCATATCTGATATATTGAGGATGGAACAAGCCTGAACATGAAGTTCTTCTGTGTGCCCATTCGTCTCACATATAGGCCTGGGTTGTAAACACTCATTTTAGCGCTCTTGTGTTTTGATTATGACTTAACTTATGAGGTCAAATTCATTTGGTTTAAGATTTGGAGCACTTTAGATATCAGAATTTTTTTTTCAAATAGTCATGTCTAAACTGTATCACCTGACACGTGACTAGTGTAACTGAGGAGCTAAGTTTTCTGTTGCACTTAATTGTCTCTTTCAATGATGTGTGCATATACGTGTGTGTGTGTGTGTGTGTGTGTGTGTGTGTGTGTGTGTGTATCTGTGCATATGTGAGTGTAGATACCCTTGCAATCCAGAAAAGGATGCTGGATTCTCCAGAGCTGAACTTACAAGTGGTTATGAGTACAGAATTCAAATCCACTGCAAGAGCATAGCCTAATCTTAACCACCAAGCCATCTCTCCAGCTCTTTATTAAACTTTAAAATTTATATTTCAACATTTGTGCCACATGTAGCTAGTTGCTCTCATATTGACAACGACATGTTAGACCCTATGCACTAAGAATTTGAGTGAGCTCAGTGCTCATGTTACAGAAATACAATATGAAATATAGGCAATGCTATAGAATTTTAATGTGAGTCTCACATGTAATTTAAGTTTTCCTAGCCTTCCACACTGTGGTTAAAAATAAGAGTAAAATTAATTTCAATAATGAATTTCATTGTTGATTAGTCAAAGTTTTATTTCAACATGTAACCAATAAAAACATTGAGACAGTGTACATTTCTTGTTTTCCCTACCAACTCTCCCAAGTATGATGTGTATCATAGAATAACAACACATTTCATTTGGGTTGACTGTACTTTAAGCCTTCAGTTGCAACAGTTGGCTAGTGGCTAACAATGGGTAAAATAGCAGATTGGAGCCAACCTGGGGCTACCTTCTCTACCTGCTGCCCAGCTTTTAAAGCACTATAATAAAAAGCACTTGTGTTTAAACTAAAGTTTCTAAGTGGAAACCATTAAACACGAAGCCCACTCTGTATTTCTACCAGAGTATACATGGTTATGCAAAATATTTTGTGTCTTCTTTCTGAAGATGTTCCTGGTTGTTTCTCTTTAATTTATATCAATTAACTAATTTCACCGGCATGTCAATATTTACTGCTCATTATTCAGGAGCATCTACATCTCGAAGAAAGGCAGTGTGATTGTGTGTCTTGAAATTCCTGAGCTCATGGCAATTCCCATGTCAATAATTTCCATTAGTGTAATGGGACGCCATAGAAACTGCCTCTGGAATAAGGGTGTGGAGTGAAGAAAGAAATCATAGAGAATCGTTTAGCAGCAAATCAGATAACCAATAAGCCAATGATCCGATCAATGGGTGTTAGATACACTAAGAGCAGAAGATGGTCCTAAAATATCCATTAGCGGAAACACTAACAAATAAATTACCCAATCATGATCAATAGAGCTGACTGCGGATAACCTCGATGGATGCATAAGCAATGTGGAAAATTTGCATACCTCCACTCAATGGCCTTTTAGAGTTTACAAACCATTCCCCCCACTCCCACACCGGCCCCTCACCAGTCCCTTCAACACCTTTCTAAATCAGCTTGTTGCCTCATTCTTTACAGGTAATGAGAACCAGAGAAAAGCCGTCCTGTAGGTTTTCTGTCTCTCCTGGGCACACCTTGCAGAAGCATGCTCAATATTTGCTAATGGCTTTGGAGGAGAAAGCTGTGAAGGCTGAGCCTGTGCTTTTCCCAGGCAGAATGCAAGTGCAAATCTGAGAGGGGGCGGTATGCAGTGGGGTGGGGTGGGGTGGGGTGAGGGTACTCGGTGTTAGGATCAGATGTATGCCTTTAAACAGGAAAGAGTCTTGTTCAGTCTGTCAGCCTGGCTCGAGGTGGGGAGGGGCTGGTGGAGCAGAAAGCAATTTCTGTGGTCTGTGTTCTGCGGGCTTTCTGATCAGATTCGTTCCTTCCCCCCTTTAAAGCAGTTTATGTCCTTTGATTTCATACACCCCATAAGCATTTACACATTAGGAAGTTAGCCGACTGGGAGAAGACAGGATAACGATCTTACTATTATGTATTATTTAACTGGTATTAAGCTTTCATTTGCTTCTCTGGAAGGAGCAAGCTTTTGCTTTGCTTAGGAAAGTGGTCATGAGTGGGCTGCACATGAGCCGGCTTCACTGTAAAAGCCTGGCCCTGTCTTCAAAGGGCTTGACAGAGGAGGACAGAGACAGACATTCTGAACCCCTTTACTGCCCCCTCTCCCTTCCCTCGTGTCACTCTGTGCCTGGGAAGGAGACAGAGTCGTTGACTAAGACCCAGGGTGTGTCAGGTTGACAATACCTAATTTTATTGACATTTGTTTCTACAAAGGGCATGGTTAGCACCCCCTAAAAGGGCATTATTTTGAATACAGAGAGTAGGAGAGCCCCGTACCCACCCTAGATACAAAATCCTGTAATGCCCAAGAGAAACTGTCAGCAGGAACCTTTGACACTGTTTGCTTGTAACAAGGAAATTAATCTAGGAGACCAATGAAAGCCAGCATCCTCATCACGTCCAAACAGCAAACAGCAAGAGGGCTTAAGAGCTACAAGCCAAATTCTTCTTCTTCCGAGCAATGTATGGGAAAAGCCCTTTAGGTGCGCACATCAAAAAGTAAAAAACAAATGCATTCTTTGTAAGGAAAAGTTATGAGATAAATATTCCTACAAAAGTTGGTGTTAAAGGGTGCTCTTTTTTAAAAAGTAAAATTATAACTCATAAAAAATGCAAAATGTACAAGATGTCAAGAGTTTATTTAACTTAATGAGGGAGCAAGCAACATTCTGAAGGTTCAAGGTGAATTCAAAGAGTAAATACGTGCATAGGCGAGCAATCAGGACCATGGACGCCAGCTTTCTCTCATCGGTGCAAAGTCCTTCAGAGGGAAGCCAGGGAGGGGGGGTTCCTAAAGTTCATTTAAATGTGATGGAGATGCCTGCTCCCCAGGGTGCTACTCTACGGAGTTTCTCCCCTGGTGTATGGCTTCACTTCTGAGACAATGGATCTCATTGCGGTGATTAGGTGACAGAAGAGGGCACAGGTGAAGGGATTTTAGCAGCTGTAATTAAATCTTTGAGACAGGGTAATCAAAAAAAAGGAGCTTATCTCAAATAGGTCTGAGCTAATCAAGCAAGCCCTTAAAGGGAGAGATTTGGAATAGAAAAGCTGCCACTGGTCTCTGAGAAACAGGTTGGTAAAAGCGGAGGGGGAGGGGAAACTGAAAAGATGGCTCAGCGGCTGCTCCTGCAGAGGACCAGAGTTCTGCACTGCTTCTCGTGACTCACACCCCCCTATCACTCCAGTTCCAGGGAATCCGTTCTGGATACCATGGGCACCTACACTCATACATAAACATACCCCACCTCCCAACACATATGTGCACATACACATTTAAAAATGAAGATTGAAGAAGGCATAGAGAGAAATACAAGCCAAGGCTAGAAACTGAGAACATCCCACAGCCAACCACAGGGACCTCAATCCTGCAGCTAAGACGCAGTCCATCCTTGGCAGTGAACTTGAGCACAGAACGGTTACTGGTGGTTGAGGTCTAGGCTGGGTGTTTCCAGGTTCTAGGTGCACACCAATGGCAAAGTGGCCATCAAAGCTTCAATGCAGACCAAGAAAAAGAGAAGAAGAAGAAGAAAAAAAAGCATGATGATCATGCATGACAGGGAACTGTGTGAGCGACCGTGCTCATGGAGACCAACATTGGGGGTTGGGGGGTGGGGGGGATCTTTTGAAAGAGGACACACAGTTGTTGCTAAAGAGTATAGAGGAGGTGGTTCTCTGTTTTGATTGACAGCTTAGAATATATAAGCCTTTGGTCGCGGGGAACGCGCAGTGCTGTGATGTACCTTATTTGAATTATGTGTACCCCCAATTATGCATAGGAATAGGAGTTCCCCTAAAAAGTTTTCTCAAGATTTGCCTTGCTGAGCATGTACCCCAAATCAGTCTAGGTGGAGTCAGCCCCCACCTTCTACACCTGGTTATGTTCTAAAATATATTTGACTACCCATAGGAGGGGAGTTATTTGATGGTTTTCAAAGGTAGGAGAAACTTATTCCATTGTCTGTAGGGCATGATAGTGGTGGTGGTGGGGGATCTGTAGTTTGCCCTTAGTTACTAAGAGCATGATTGGAAGAGAGGTGTGCACAGCTTAATAAGGCGCTTTGATCAGTCTTTACATGGAGGCTGTCCTGTGTCCTGGAGGGGAGTCATCCTTTGGTAATAATCATGGCAGCTAACACATGTACTTACCATGTATTCGTCATTATTTTAGTACGTTACATAGTCTAAATGATAACTTGATACAGTGGTTACTATTGTTATATCATTATGCTGCAGATGAGGAAACCAAAGTAGACAAAGATTCAGTGACTCCCCCAAGTCCCAAGCAAGTGAGTGTCAGAGCTGAGGTTAACACTGAGGTAGTCTGGGTCCTAGTGTTTAACCCTCAAGTGATAGCATCTTTATAATGCCGGATTTCTTGAGCTTGCAACCTGCTATATTAAGTCTTTCTGAAGTGGGCCTTGCCTTTCATTTTACTTCAGCAGTAGTAACAATAACCAGTCTTTAGTCATATTACGCTGCCAGTTTACCACCTACTGAACAGTGGCTGCCTCTTCTTGCACTGTCTTTGGAAGAAGTGTGCTTTCTCCCCAGGGTACTCTGACTTAGAGATTTGCACTGCTCAGTGATCCATGAGGGTCCAACCCCGGGCACAGGCTACAAGCAAACATCCTGCAGCTGCCCACAAACAATAAATAACAAAGGATGAATGGGTGTCTCAAGTTTCCTGTTTACAACCTCTATCCAATGGGACCTCTCCCAGACAAGTGTCAGGCTGCCCAGGGATTAACAAGGGCTTGGTTATTTTACTCAGGAGAACAATGGTTGTTCTGACCACCACTTGCTTCGTTCCATTCTTGGCTTCCATGGAGTGTCACAGGAGGATCTGTGTGTTCACTCACAGCTTTGAGGGAGAGAAGCACACGGAAGCATCTGCGTGAACAATGAGTCTTCTCTGAAAGAGAGTTCTGTACCAACACTCCGGATCCGGTTCCTGTGTGGGCAGGCTGCTCTGTGAGGGGTAATGGTGACAGTACTCATTCCAGTGCTGTGTGTGTGTGTGTGTGTGTGTGTGTGTGTGTGTGTGTGTGTAGGTTGTGTCTACAGGTTTGCATGCCCATGTGGGTTAGAGTATAGGTGCCAGAGGTCAGCCTCCCATGTCTTCCTTGATCATGCTTTACTCTGTTTTGTTTGCTGTTGTTGGTTTTGTTTTGTCTTGAAACTGTCTCTCACTCTCCCCGATTGGGCTAGGCTGCCTGGGCAGTGAGCTCTAGGCATTGACCTGTTTGCACCCTCTACCGCTTAGCATAAAGATTAAAAGCTTCTGACACCTGGCCTTTGCACGTGGGTTCTGGGGGCTGAACTTGGGTGCTCATGCTTGCTGCACCAAGCAAGCACTTACGGATGACTGAGTCATCTCCCCAGCTCTCTGGTACTCTCTTATTCCTCCCTCAAAAATCACTATCATTCCCTTGCCAAGCGTAGTCTTGCCTCCTTCTTTGTTCCTTATTATCTATTTCTTTTCCATTTATTATGGTGGAGTACACAGCCTGTGTAGGACTCAGACTGCCTGTCAAGCTATGTCTCAAGGTAACAGTGAAGAAATCTGCAGGGCTGGAAGTTGGAGTCGCCTGTATCCAATGCTTGGGACCAGAAATGCTCTGGCTTTTGAATCGGGGCTGGAACCCTTGCCCATGCTGGATATTATTAACTACCCAGAGCCTAATCTCCCTTCTGTTGATGATCCCACCCACAGGTCCTCTTTCTCAGTGTCTGATTCCAGCTGACTCATAGTCTGGGTTCAGGACTGCTGCAGGTCATTTAGTCTGAAACAAATCAGGGCATTGCAGTCCCATGGACTCTAATAGTTGACTCATGATAATTATATGACACCTTGAGCCAATCTGAGGAATAAACATAATTTCATGGGGATTCTGAGAAGGAGACTCATGCTAACCTACTGAATTTCAGAGGTAAGATGTTAGCACTTCTCTAACCTAACAGGAAACACTGATGAGAGGTGACAGTCAAGCCTTGAAGGGGACAAGATACCCAGGTCAGAGTTTTACCCTCTAAATCAGTTTCCAGAAACTAAGTCTGCTTACTCAATGCATTTTCTCAGAGCACTAACTTGGTCCAGGTTTCCTCCACCTCACATGGGGAAACGCTATTCATTTTCTACCAGGGAAAACTGAGGAAAATCCCCAAAAGTAAGAGCAGAGGCCCACAGGCAGGCAGGCAGGCACCTCACCCGAGGCTGTTCAGTTTTTTCTGTTTATCAGGAAAGAGCAGACCTTTCAGCACCTGCTTTTAAAGCCATTGGCTTTTCCACTTCCTTCCAACTAAAACTGACATTTTGATGGGGTGGGAGAGTCTGTCCACTTTATTATTTGCATGTTGCCCGGGACTGTCTTATGGTAACCACAAATACAGGTTGATCCCTCAATAAAAGTCATCCAGATCTGGTTGTGGCTACCATGCTTTTTAAATGCATACCATATCATCTCAATGACACACTATTTTTAGCTGAGGTACCATGTATGACAACACTTAAATCCTTAGTTTGACCTGTCTCTCAGCAGATGCTTCCAGGGGAGCATAGCACAAATTCAAGTTAGAGTGGGCCTGACACTCTTATCTCCCACTGGCCTTTTAGAATCATGTGTGTGTAGCTCTGGCTACTATTAATTGGATCAGGATGTTTATTATTGTTTGGTTTGGGTCAGATTTGTGGTCTTTAACACACACATCAGTGTGATATTAATATTGGTCATCAACTTGTTGGGATCTAGAATCACCTAGGACACAAGGTTCTGGGCATGCCTATGAAGGATTATCCAGATTAGGTTAGCCTCTAGTCTGGCCTGTCAGGGAGTTTCTTGTTTAGGCTGACTGAAGTAGGAAGAGCCATCCTGAAGATGGGCAGCATCCTTCCCTGGATGTGGATCTTGGAGTACGTGTAAAGAATTGACCTGAGCGCTGACATTTATTGTCTTCTGCTCCATGACTGTGGGGACCTTGTGATTGGCTGCCTCAGCTCCTGCTCCCAAGACTTCCCATCATGATGGACCATGCCAGTGGCTCTTAACTTTCCTGATGCTGTGACCCTTCAGTACAGCTCCTCATGCTGACGTGACTCTCAACCATAACATTACTTCCTTTCTACTTGCTATCTATAATTTTGCTACTGTTATGAATCCTAATCTGATATACAGGATATCTGATATGCTAACCCTGAGAAAAGGGCTTTTTTGATTCCCCAAATGGGTGGTAACCCACTAGTTGAGATCCACTGGGCTATATCTTTAAACTGAAAGTCAAAATACACTCCTTCATCCTTTAAGCCGCTTTCATTCAGGGAACTTTGTCACAAGATCAAGACAATTAAGGAAGGGGAAAGGGGCATTTGCCACCTTTGTCTAAGATATTTGCCATGTGGTTGGCCATTCTTATCATCTCAGACAGGTTATTTGTGAGATAGATATACTTCAGATGCTTTGTGCTAGGAGCAACCCATCCTTACTAAGAACATTTTGGTCAGATGTAGTTTGTCTCAGGCTTGGCTTTCCAGTGTACTTCATTGAGTAACTGCTAAGAACCCTGTATTTCTATCTATTTTTATGCTCTCTAAGGTTTCTACCTACCCTAGCTTTGGTGAAAGTCTGTTCCAGCAAGCTAAGAACTAGCCTGCATGCCAGGGGACTTATGCTGTGACATATCAGAGTGGTTCAACTAGCCAGTGGGAGAGAACAAAGAGAACCTGTCTTGGTCACTGTCCTATTGTGAAGAGACACCATGATCACGGCAACTCTTGTTTTTAAAAGGCATGTAATTGGGGCTTTTTAGTAGTTTCAGAGGTTTAGTCCATAGTCCATATCATCATGGCAGGGAGAATGGGAGCACACGAGTAGACTTGGTACTGAGAAGTAGTTGAGAATTCTACATTTGGATCTGTAGGCATCAGTAAGAGAGAGGGACTCTGTGCTTAGCTTGGGTTTTTGAAACCTGTAATCCCATCCTCCAGTGACACACTTCCTCCAACAAGGCCACTCCCACTCTAATAAGGCCACACCTTCTAATCCTTCTCAAACAGTGCCACTCTCTGAAGACCAGGCTTTCATATATATATGAGCCAAAGGAGGTGATTTTTATTCAAACAAGCACAGGACCTATAAGTACTTCTATTTGAAGACAAAAAACACTTGAAAATATGTTTCCAGCTTCTTGGAAGTTTAAGGCTAATTTGAGCTCCTTAGTTCTTTAGACAGGGGGAATGGCCAGAGAGAATTTGGAAAGAGGTTAAAACTGAGCAGTTACTGGCATTTAAAATATGACACATCCCAATAACTTAAATTACCTTTCAGACTTTTAAAGGTCAGTTTTAAAGAATCACTTTAGAACCTATAACCACACTGTGACTTTTAATTTCTTGAACCTTTTCAAATAGTAGGGGAAGGTGAGCCCTTTCTGCATCCTGGGAATACATAAATGGTCATATTTATTTGTTTGGGTCAAAGATCATTTCCTAGTATAGAATTAAAATCTATTATAAGGTGCTAGTCATGTGTGTGGTGGTCAGACTATACCACTCTATGCATTTAGGTCACCAGCCCTAAATTTAAGTGGTGTGTTTTTCTTGTTTTTCTCCCCAGTTCCCTAGAGCTAAGACTTGGCAAGTAAGTCTTGCTGCTGTTTGCATTGTGGTTGAAATGGGGCAAGCACCAGAGAATTCACATAAAAGGAAATCCACCTGCCCTCTCTTGCAATCTGACCTTAACAAGGATGTGTTCCTACACGAGTCTCTGGATATTGTACTAAGAATGTCACATGTCATTAACACAGTTCAATTTTGCAACCTAACTGATTAAAAACCTAATTCAATTACAAATGCAACTTTTGGCATCTGCATGAACATCTTCTCAAAATATATTAGAGTTGCCAATGACAGATGGTCCTAGATAGGTCTGAGAAGGCTGTTGACAGATATCTCACAGCAGATCTGATTATATTGACGTATCTGAGGAAGGGCCTATGGGAAATGTCTCCACTGGCCTGAGGGCTGACAGAACAAGATGGAAGCCCTTCAGAAGAATTGCCACTAAAGACTGAAAATGGAAACAACCTTCCTGGGGTGATATGGCAGTATGTATTGAGGCTTAGAAATTCATGCTCTTCGAGCTTGTACTCCTCTCCTTAAATTTTAACTGAAAGTCTTGCTCAGACATGTGTGAAAATATTTATGTTTAAAGACCGTTTACTACAGCATGACATACAGAATACAGAAGAACTGGATCACCCACAGCCCCACGGTACAGGACAGTTTATCTACAGAGAGCCTCCTCACCAATGGGCTCCATATTTACGCAACTTTACATAGAAAATGTAATCAAGTTTCTGATGGTTGCTTTTGTACTGAACATACATAGATTTTGTTTTTTAAACGTTCCGTTACTCAGTAAGCCATATGGTATAAATGCTCACACAGCTTTTATATTGCATTATGCGTTATAAGCCATCTAAAGACAGTATAAGGTAGTCTGTCAAGCATGAATGCTATAAATGAGGAGGACAGCAGGCTATACCAAAGGCTACTACAGCAGATAAGAGCACTTTGCTGCCCTTCCAGAAGACCAAGAGTTACTTCCTAGCACCCATGTAGAAACAGCTCACCACCATGGAATCTGAAACCCCTTCTGTGGCCTCTGAGGGCACCCTCACTCATAGGAGCACTCCCGCTGACAAACACATATCCTGAGGTGATCTATCCTGCCTAGAAAGCAATGGGTGGCTACATATTTATAGTTATAGTTCCTATGACTAAAAGAAAACATGGGCGTGATGGTTCAAATTAAAATACCCCCCCCCCCCCCGTAGACTCATATATTTGAATGTTTGATCCCCAGTTGGTAGAAGGATTAGAAAGTGTGGCCTTGTTGGAGAAAGTGTGTCACTGACAGCTGGTATTGAGGTTTCAAAAGCATTCCTAGTTAGTGCTTTCTCTCTCTCTCTCTCTCTCTCTCTCTCTCTCTCTCTCTCCCTCCCTCCCTCCCTCCCCCTCCCTCCCTCCCTCCCTCCCTCCCTCCCTCCCTCCTCCTGTGCCAATACAATGCCTGCCTGCCTGCTGCTGCTGCTTCCTGCCATGATGGTCATGGACTCACCCTCTGAAACTGTAAGTCTACAGGTTTGCATGCACATGTGGGTTAGAGTATAAGATGCCAGAGGTCAGCCTCCCATGTCTTCCTTAATCATGCTTTACCCTGTTCGTTTGTTTGTTGTTTGTTTATTCTCTTGTTTTGAGACTGTCTCCTCCTTCTCCCTGATTGGGCTATGCCGACCGAGCAGGGAACTCTGGGCACTCGCCTGTTTGCACATCCCTACCCCTTAGCACTAAGATTAAAAGTTTGAGACACCACCAGGGAGAAACCAGCAGAGCAAGGGGAGGAAGCCGCATTAGGGTGAATGCTCCCTAGAAAGACACAGAGACAGTGTACCACAGGAGACTTTAGAAGACTGAAAATTTAGTATTTATAACTCAAATCAGAACAAGTGCAGAAAGTGGGTTTGCTGAGCCCCCAGTCTTGTTTTCACGGGGCCTCTGTATACTGCTCAAGTCAAAATTGTACTTTGATCAGAGAATTACTGTGGTTCTTTAAAGAAACAACTCTGGAAGCATTTTATGAAGTTACCAGTCAAGGTCAAGAGAACTCTATAGACTTGACAATGGGAAGAGAAGGGACACCTGTGTCTGTGTCTAGACCAGTAATTCTCAATGTGGAGTAATTTTGCCCATCGGGGAACATTTAATAATGTCTGGAGATTTTCTGGTTGTTTTGTTTGAGGTGGTGGGGAGTGATGCTGGCATCTAGTGGGTAGAAGGCAGAAATGTTGCTCATGTCCATCAGGGTTCAGAACAGCCTCCTACAACAAGGTGTTAGATAACTGACCCAAAGAGTTATTGTCAAGGGTGGGAAGCCCAGTCTAGAACATGTCAAGGATTTAGGAAGAAATTGCCAAACTTCATGATATGGAGAAGGCTCGGAGGGTAAGGGCATGTGCCAGGAAAGCATGAGGACCCGAGTTTGGATTCCCAGCATTCCTGGAAAAAGCTAGGTTGGGCCACACCTGTCTGTAATGCCAGAGCTCTAATGGGTAAAGGCAGGAGTCCTGACATTAGGACTTGCTAACCTCCAGCAGGAGGCCTTATCTCAAGAGAATAAGGTAGAAAGTGATAGAGCAGGTCATTTAATATCCTCCTTTGATCACACACACACACACACACACACACACACACACACACACACACACACACACACACGCTGTGATGGGCTGAATGAGAATGTCTCCTGTAGATGCACATTTGAATACTTGGCTCCCAGCTGATGGTGCTGTTTGAGAGAAGTTCTGAGATGGTATGCTCTTGTTGGAGGAAGCACTGGGATTGATGGGCCTTGAGAGTTTATTACTTACCCCACTTCTAGGTGCTCTCTGCTTTGTGTTTGTCGTTAGTGCTGCTTCCTTCTCCTGCTGTCAAGCCTGCTGGTTGCTGCCAGGCCTCCCTGGCATGATGGACTCCGGATCTCTCTGGAACTGTAAGGCAAAATAAACTCTTCCTTCTGTAAGTTGCCTTGACCATGGGAGTGGAAGGGAGGAAGAGAGGGAAGGAGAAAGAGAGAGGGGGAAGAGGGGGGAGGGAGAAGGAGAGGGGGAGAGAAACTTTATCAATTTGCATTCCTAAGGAGAAGGAAGGAACTGCTGAGGGATGGACTGACTTCTCTAGGTCTCCCTACAATTGATGGAAGACCAGGTGGGGAAGGATGGATTCCACAAACATACATTGTTGGTTTGGTATATATAACAACTTAATGAAAAAATTAAATTCACTAAATGAAATCTCACTATATAGTTCAGGTTGGTCTTAACTCATGACCTTCTGCCTCAGCATCTTGATTAACTGGAATTACATGACTACCCCACTTTGTCTTAAAATCTTGATTTAACTGGAATTTATATAAGAAAACACCCAATCTGGCAAACTTCTTTTCCTTCTCTATATACAAGGAGAAAGAAACAAAATAGGGAGAGGAAAAAGCTCATTTCAAAAACTTGAGAAGGGTCGTAGGGCCAAGTATGAATTCTACCTGATTCCTATTGTGTTTTACTTTCTTTTTCTCCAGACAATAGGAATTGGGGTCCAGCCTAACTGACCTGCAGCTATCAGAAATGATTTCGGTTACAATTTAGGGAAAACTATGCTTCTGAAGTCAGGAAACTCAACACATCCTTTTCACCAAGCTTCCCAGTATCAAGGCTTAGTGGGAAAAGGATTTTCTGGTTAGCTCTCAGATAACCTGGAATCCCCCATTCCCTAGGACATTTTGACTAATTGACATTTTCCTGTAGTCTGTATTCTCGGAGACAGCCTCGACCTTGGAAAGGCTTATAGGAAGTGCCATTGACAGCGTTTAACACTCAAATCCAAATGTCTTCTTTCTGCCCTTTTCCTCTGTAATGCTGGAATGCATTGAAACAAGCGTGTAACATCTCTTTGTAATAAAGGGAAACAATTCAACCGTGAGAGATTTTCTTTTGTTAAAATCTAAATGTAACAAAGCATTCAATAGGCAGAAAAGAGTTTGTTGCAGCAACAAGATATTTTTCTTCTGATCCTGGCTTGCTATATATTGTGGATTGGAGATGGGAGGCTCTATGATGTTAGATGGATATCAAGAGTTGGGGAAGGTTGATTTAAACTGTGCTTGGCCAGGGATGAGCCACATAGAGGGAATGTTTCCCTCTGAATCTTTCTGCTCGAATACTGACAGGCTGTTTTGTGTGCAGCCTTCTTACTAACTGGCAACATCAGAATGCAAACCCCAGTAGTTGAAGGATAGGAGAAGACAAAAAAACAAAGCCAAAATTCTACAACTCCAATCGCTTTTAATTAGTCAAGAGAAATCAATGCTTCCAAATGTTCACTGCTGAGAGAGGCAGAGCCAGATGGTGGCAGCGTGCTCTGAGTCCATTTGAACATCTGGGCCCCTCACCTTCTTCGCCTTTTTTTTTTTCCCTCCCACCATTATAAATAAGATGTTAAAGATTGCTATCATCTGTTCCTACTGGAGGTAGCAGGGCTTAGATTAGAAAATGCAAAAGCACTAGCAGATTACCACACATCCCGCCCAACACACACACACCAGCCCCGAGGATATCATTCAACAAATCTAATGCCTGAGTTGGATATCAGTCACCCAGATTTTATTTTACAGGGTGTTTGTAGTTAAACGCATTGTAAATCTGACTGGATTTGAAATTACCTAGAGGACACACCTCTGGGAGTATCTGCAAGGGTGTTTCTGGAAACGTTTAGTTGAGGAGAGAAAACCCACCCTGAATGCAGGCGGCTCATCCGGTGCATCGGCTTTCTAAACCCATGAGTAAGAAGGAAGCAAGAACCAATGCCATTCATCTCTTTCTGACTGCAGGTGCAATACGGTCAGATTGTCCCATGTTCTTGCCACTGTGTGTCCCTATCATGATCAACTGCATCCCTTCAAACTGTGAGCCAGGAACTCCTAAAGTTGTTTTTATGAGGTATTTTGTCACAACAGTGAGAAAAGCAACTAAAGTAACACCCAGTCAAAGCACCTGGCCCCTGTACAACAACTGGAAGAAGTGAAATCGGCAGATGTCATGACAACCAAACCTGCCTGTGCAACCTTGCTTCATATCTTTCTAGCACCGTGACTTTACCCAAATCAATGTGCTTTCTGAGGCTCTGCTTCCTTGCTGATAAAATGGTTTTATAATGATCAGTACCCAGCATGGGGTGAGGCTTCAAGTCAACAACAACACATGAAAAGCAAGCGGTTGGAACTCAATACGCCCAAATCTCACTCCCACCCTTTCAAGATACAACACAACAGGCACTGCAGCATGTTGCTGCTGAGTGTTTTGTGGAGCTATTTAGGGCCTCAGAAACTGAGCAAGGGGGAGGGTTTCAGCTGAGCAGAGGCAACCTTTGCCATCAGTGTGGTGAATATTTGACAGGTGTGATTCTCCTTGCTTTTCATACATGGAGGCCTGTAAAATGAGATCTGGAAGTCTTTAATGAGGACCCTAACGTTCTGCCAGGCCCTGGGTTATCTCTGATAAAGGACATTTGTGCCCCCATGTGGCATGTAGGGATCTTTTTGCTAAACAGTCTAGAAATGCTTCTAAACTAGCTTGGAAGTATGCCAAAGTGCCTGCATGTGCAAATGTGCGTGAGTGCATGTGTGTGTCTGTGTATATGTGTGTGTATGTGTCTGTGTGTGTCTCTCTCTGTATGTGTGTGTGTGTGTGTGTGTGTGTGTGTGTCTGTCTGTCTGTCTGTCTGTCTGTCTTCTGGAGACAGCTCATTTCTAGTTTTCTGTTTGTGACTACTCCATGTTTATTTTCTCAGACATCGGCTTTTCCTTGGCATCCCAAATGGCAGAAAAACAACCACCCGCCTTTCTAGAATTGCTATAGGCTCCATCACATTAGAAGAACAGGAGGCAACTGGATGTTGCCCTCTTACCAATTTCCCAAGGAAGAGAAGCTGATTGGCCCAGCCACACCCCACTCACTGTCCATCCTGGCTCCAAACTGCCGTTGGCTAGGGAGCTGATCACACTGCACAAACATGAGATTCTGAAGACAGGAATGAAAAAGGAGTTTTCTAAGGGCAGGAAGCAGGGCATGTCCTTAGATGTCACCATACCAGAGATGCCATCTTGCTCTGCATAATAGTAGAAACAGGAAATTAATAAATGTCAGAGTAGTTTAAGATCACCAGAGTTGCAATAAAAAAATTTGCATATTCCCCGATGAAGCCGAAAGTTCCATTTACTCAGACTTAGCCCATAGCCTACTTGTAGAAGACACACATGGTTGCTTGCAAAACAGCCTTGCTCTTCTTTATTCTTAGCTGACAACGCTCCGAACCTACTTGGGTGTCCCTTCCTTCTCTATGTCAGCCATAGAAGGACAATCTCATCCCTAGGTTTAGTGCCAAGTCACTCAGGCCTGAGGATGTAGCTTAGGGGGAGAGCACTTAACCTAGCATGCAAAGACCTCAGGTTCTGCCCCCTAGCATCAGAGGAAAAAAGGATGAATTGCTCCAGTGTTTGCAGTGTGACCCTGTCCTCCTTTTCAGTGACTGTGGTAGACACAGTCATGTGCCTCCAATCTGCTCATGATTCATGGTTCACCATCTGCTGAGAGGTCCTCTATAAAAAAAGACTCTTCTCCCTAGTGAGAAGATGCTCTCAGTTGAAAAAGCTCTGAGTTACAGGCTTTTTCACAGCCCAAAGGAAAGCTGGATGTCAGCACCACCAGGGGACTTCAGATGAGGACCCAGCAGCAGAAAGAACTTGAGCTTTTGGCAAAGCCGGTTGACTGTTAAGTCCAACGCTCTTATTGTTTAAAGACATTGAGTTGATTTTTAACTTTTAGCCACTTGCATCCCCACACTGACCACCTGCACCCTGGCTGGCATTCCTCCTAATGAATGCAAATCAAGACACACAAAAAAAGACAGGTTTTGATGATCACTGACTCACTGGCAGGGAAACTAATCCTGCAGATGCTAAAGAGAAGATGTCCCAGAGGCAGTGGTGGTACCATGAGATCATAGATCATTCCTAATTCCCCGCCCCCCCACCGAACCTTATCAATACACAGCATTCTGCAAGTCTAGGAACAGTATAATTTATGTTTATCAAAGGCTCCTCAAAGAAACGAGGCTTCTGGTAGCCTTCAAATGCTTCAAAGTCTTTCCTTCTTTTGATGGAGAAGGATGAGTTTAACATGGCTGCATTGTGTGTCCTGCTTACTCCAGTTTGATAGGATGTGTTCTCATGACAGCCTTGTCCCTGTAGTGGGTGCTGGGATGCTTTGATGTGGGCTGCATTCGGACAGCCTAATACTTGGGGAAAATGTACTGAAATTGAACAAGATTGCTTTCTGCCCAGCTGCTCTCCAAAGGCTAGCCGTTTTTAGCACGGAGCAAAGAAGCTGTATTTGTTTTGACAGTCCTGGCAGGGAGAACAATGGTTGATTATCCCAGCACTTTACTAACAAATAAGACTGCCTCCAGCAGAGATAAAATATGGGTCTTGACTTGATTGCATTTCATGTCCAAGGGAATTCTCATCTGTTCGCTGGCATGCCCTTTCATTATGCAGAGCATCTATTCTGTCCCTCATCCTTGCCCCTCAAAGCAACCAGTGGGTCTCCTTCTGAGAAGGCGCCTTCTGCAGTCTCTGTGGGCACGGTGCTTTGATTATCTTATAAAACATGCATTTTCACCTTCTCAGCTTGATTTCTCGGAAGCTAAATTTCATTGTTTGCTTTTGGATCTGCTCACGGTGAGGTTGGTTTTTCATCTGTGATTTTGTGACTGTTGACTTTTCGTAGTTGTTTAGGGTGGCCTCGCTGTTGCAGCATAGAGCAGACTTAGAATTTTCCATTATATCCACATTTCAAAGGACTGGCCTAGGATTGTAGAGACACTCAGCCCTTAAGGAAGATAGGCCTTTGGTTCCCATCACCCACATCCTCTGGCTTAAAACTGACTATAGTGTCAGTACCAGGGGTTCCTGTGCACTCCGATGGCCTCCTCCAGTGCCTTATATTCATGCATATATTCACACACACACACACACACACACACACACACACACACACACACACACACAATTGGAAACGTAAAACTTAAAAAGAACTGCCCAACACATATCCACAGACATGCTTTGCATAGATTGTGTTCAAAACCAAGGGATTTCATATAATATAAAAATACTCTTATTTCTCTATTGTCCACCTTCCAAAAGACTAGAAATTGAGCATCTTTGAACTGTAGCATATCTGAGGAAAGGTTTAGACCCTGATGCATTTTCAGAACCCACCTATATAGGGCTCCCTTCTCTGTCATCTGCCCCTTCCCTAAGGTGACTGCTCTTTAGCTTCTGTCATCTAAGTGAGCGCTGCTGGTTGCTGTGTCTAAGTTCAGCTGGGCTAGCATTTCCCGAACGGTGGTGGTTTCTGTTTTCACTACTACATACTATTCCATCCCACACATGTACCATGGTTTACTGTCTTTTGATTCCTGTCCGTTTGGGACCATCACCAAGACACTGTCATCACACCTCTGTACATTTCTTTTGGTAAATATGTCTTCTTTTTTCTTAGTTATATATACCCAGAGGCAGAATTGCTGGGGGGAGAAGGCACACAAATACACTTCCACAAAAGCATATGAAAGCCCTGTAACAACTTGGATCCTTAACAGAAAGTGAGATTATTGTTTCTTAATTATGAAAGTTTTTTTTAAGCCTTTGGCAGCATCTCACTGTGCTGTTGTTTGCATATCCCTGATGACTAACAAAACTGCTTACTTTCTGTGTCTGTCCACATTCTGTGAGGTGCTTTAAAGAATTTTGTCCTTTTTATGTTGAGTTTTTTAAAAAATGTGTGCACATTTGTGTATATATAATACACATGCATTCCTCTATATAGATTTCTTATAATATGGAAATGCATTTTATTATGTTTATTTTGTGTGTGGGAGGGTGGCACACATGCCATGGAGCACAGGTGGAGTTTAGAGGACAGTTTTCAGAAGTTGGTTCTCTCCTTCCATGACACAGGTCCCTAGGACTGAGCCCATGCCATCTGCTTGGTGACAAGCACATTTATACGCTGAGCCATTTTCCTGGCTTTGGAAATGAACTTTCTATTGGGTTTATGTATTGCAAACACTGTATCCTACTCTGGAGATTTTTTTAAAATATTGCCTCTTGATAAATAGGAAAAAATTAATATAATTTTAGGTTTTTTAAAATCTTTAGATTTACAAAATAGTAAAGAGAATTCCTCTATGCCCATTTTCCAGCTTGTGACATAGTATACAACCACACCGTTGGGCAACCACCCATCTTTACTCTCCCCTAAAATTCTTGTATAAATTTAATAGCATAGAATTTTTTAGTCTGGCTTTTATTTTGCCCAGCACACTACGTTCGAGATATATTTGGCAGACAGCTCTCTCTGAGTTCCAGGCCACCCTGGTCTACATAGGGAGTTACAGACCAACCAGGGATACATAGTGAAGCCCTGTCTCAAGGAAAGGGAGGATGGATGTTGATATTGTTGTACCAGTAGGGTTTTTTTCAGTGCCAGTAATGCTTCACTGTATGGATATACAATAACTTTTTAATGAATTCACCAGTTAATAGACATTTGAACTGTTTCTAGTTTAAAGCAAACACAAATAAAGATGCTCTAAAAATGTATATGGTTTTGTTGTTTGAAGTGAGGGTGTGTGTGTGTGTGTGTAAGCTTTCACTTATCTTATATAACTACCTAAGCATGCAATTACTAGATTTTATAACAACTGTATATTGAATGGTAGTATCCATACTTCCCAGGCAATTTTCAAGGCAATGGTGCCATTTTATCCTCTTACTAGAATTGTGATTGTGCTGCATCCTTCTCCACCCTTGACACCATCTCAGACTTTTTTTCACCAGACTGGGGTGATGTCATCACTTTTGAGAGGAATACCACTGACGTGATATGCCACGTCAGAACCCGCATCACACTGATTTATTCCTGTAAGGTCAGCTGCACTCTCTTGATTAAGGTGATGTGAGCTAGGAAGTTGAACTGGAGCTGCTGTTGTTTCTTCTGTCAGTGTAAGCATCTGTAGGGAGAGGCCACTCATGGTCTGCTTCTCACCTAATCCCGGGGTAATTCTGGCCAACAGGAATTCTTACCCTGCTGTTGGCTGACAATCACTATCTATGTTTCTTCCTGCGTGTATGGGCTGGAATTTGGGGTTTTGCCTTTCTTTTTTATTTTCTTTCTTTTTCTTTTCTTTTTCAAAAACTGTTACTTTGTTTTATTTCTTCGAGGCAGGGTTTCTCTCTGTAGCCCTGGCTGTCCTGGAACTTGCTCTGTAGACCAGGCTGGCCTCAAACTCAAGAGATCCACCTGCCTCTGCCTCTGCCTCTGCCTCCCCAGTGCTGGGATTAAATGTTTGCACCACCGTTGCCTGGGATCTACCTTTTTTATATAAATAAATAAATAAATAAATAAATAGTAGTTAGCTGTGTTATAAAAGCATTTTTATTGATTCCCTGGGACTTTCACGTCATGCCCCCCCCCCCCATTACATTCACTTCCCAGCCCTTCTATGTCCACCCCCCAACTTTGTGGGCTCCCCCCTGGAGAAATTAAAAACAAAAATAAGAATAATTTTTTAAATGTTCAGTTTGTGTGTCTATATTTTCATATACCTGGAGCCTGATCAAATTCTCAGTGGGCTTAAATAGAACTGAGTCCTTCCTTCTGCTCTCAGACCCCCACCAGAAGCCATCAGTTGTGCAGATCTACATTGCAGCTTCCCCATCACATTTTTAAAGGGTCCTCTTTGGTGGCTTCCTGTCTAAGTTGTGGGGGTAAATGAGGCTTAGGTGGGGGCAGGGCTAGCTACAGAAGCCTTCCATGTCTCTCCCTCTCAGCCAGGCATCCTCAGTCATCCACACTGAAGCAGAAGTAGCCTCCTTGCTCTTCACAGTCAGGAGAGCATGGATGATGGGCCTCTACACAGTTCCTGGTGACAGCACAGCCCACAGACACAAGTCTTGGGTCAGTAGGACCACTGACCCAGACAAGGCCCTCAGAGGCAGCATGGATATCAATATGACCTCAAGGGGTAATGCAGGCCTCTAAGATCAGTATGGCCCTTGGCTGCATGGCCCATGGACATCAACCTGAGTTCAGAATGCAGCACAGAACACAGACAGCTGCATAGCCTTTGGTGGTAACACTGGCCACATGGATATGCTGGGAATCAGAACATTCCTCTCATTTAGGCCTGTCCTGGGGCTAGCCTGATTCTCTCTGGAGTGGTCCTTTTCCCTCCTGACAGTCAAGTGAGCCCTCTCTTTTATCTCTGAATCATGCCTAGAAGCAGCCCTGTCCTCAAGAAGGAGAGCTCAGGGACAAGTGCAGGGGCTGACTTCACTGCTCCAGCATCCTCTGCTCCTCAGCCTGTTTTGTTCTCTCTCTCTCTCTCTCTCTCTCTCTCTCTCTCTCTCTCTCTCTCTCTCTCTCGCTCTCTCTCTCTCTCTCAAGTGTCTCTAATACTGCCTCGGAAGCACATGGTTTTGGGTGTAGGAAACTGCTGATGGGTGTCTGGGGACATGTGGATTCAAGGCTGTCACCTCAGTTTTCATTTAGGCGGCTGGCCAGGGCCCTGTGGAGTTTCTGGATTTGGCAAACACACATAGGAAGCCAAGAGTCTCAAAAGGATGGTGGGAACAGGAGGGAACTGGGTGCTGTGGAAAAGGAGGCTGTGAAATCCACACCATCACTGCCTGTGAGACCCAAGCAAATCATGTAAGCTCCCCAGGTCTCACTTTTGTTATCTTTAAAAAGAGGAGGCCTTGATCTATTCTTGGCTGGGTTATATTTGGGATTAAGCGAAATAACATCTGCTCAAATAGCGTCAGGAACTGAACCTTCATCTGAGCCCAGGGCCTTTTGTCCTATAGGGAAGTGTCTGCCTGAAGAGTTCCTGAACTGCTCAGTGTCTTGGCTTCTTCATTCAGAGCTGGGATGATCGCACAGAGTGGTCGTGAGGATTAAATACATTAATCTGTGTGAGGGTACTTAAAGTTGGCTGAACACTGGTGTTCACAGTTCATTTAAGACTGCCTGAGAGTTACAGATGTTGTGAGAGAATCATAGAATTGTGGCTCATGTTCAGACAGACCACACCAGGCCAATACAGTTCTACGTTAGAGAGGTTTATTGTGAGGGAAGGGGGAAAGAGGGGGTGGCAGAGACAAAGGGAGGAAAGAGAAAAAAGAAAGACGGAAAGTCAAGAGGGTCTGCCTTTTATTTAGGCTCTGACATAACTGCTCGAAGGTAAACATGGGAAGTAAACCAGATGGACACTGGGAATATATGGCGATTGCCATGGCAACAGATGTGAGGGCCCTGTCACCTATGGTTGACATCACTGTCATCACTGGATTCAGAAGCAACCTGCAACCATAAAGCCGGTTTCTAATACCAACAACAGAGAAGTCTGCAAACATGAGATCCCAAGATGGGCCCAGTCTCCCATCTTAGTTTGTGCTACTGTAACAAAATGCCATAGGCTCAGTGGTTTATAAACAAGAAAAATTTAGTTCTCACAAGTTGGATGGATGCAAATCTAGGGTGAAAGTCTCTATGTATGTTTTAGTTCGAATGTGAAATGTCCTCCCAAAGGGTCATGTGTTCAAACACTTGGACACTGGTTAGCATCACTCTTTGGGAAAGTTGTGGAACCTTTAGGAAGTAGAGCCTTCCTGGAGGACAAGTCTTGAGGTTTTACATCTCAGCCCTCCTTTCTGTTCATGCTGTGTCCTGCTTGTGCAGGCTGATCTGAGCAGCCAGGCTTTCGCTCTGCCACTATGCCTCCCCTGCCTGCTGTCCCAGTTTCTCCCCTGTTATGAGCTATGTGTCTCTGGAACTGTGACCCCACACAAGGCCTTCCTCAAGTTGCTTTTGTCATTACTCAATCACAGCAAGGAGAAGCAGGCAGAGCCCTGTTCTGGGATTTAGGCGGCCCACTTTTTTCTTCTTCTAGAGGATTAGAGAGCTCGTCTCGGTTCCTTTCATACGTATGTGTACATGCACTGGTCCATTCATTAGGCTCCACTCTAAGGACCTGATCACCTCTCTAAACCTCCACCTCCTCATACAGTCACACCAGGAACTAGATTCAAACATACTCACTTGTGGACATAACCCCCCCACCCCCACCCCCCCACCCCCTACCCCCACCCCCACCCCCACCCCCACCGACACACACACACACACACACACACACACACACACACACACACACACTGGTGAGTCAAGCTCTGTTTTCCTTTCTGGAATACAAGCACTCTTTCTTGGGAAACCCTTCCTACTCTGTTCTTTTCTACACACATTCAAGAGTGCAAATCATATAAGTTAGCTACTGCTGCATTCTAAGTTGCTGCCTCAAACATTAGTGATTTAAGACAAACATTTATTGCCTAGATTTTGTGGCTTGGGAATCTGGGAATAGCTGAGCTGAGTGACTGTGGCTGGAGAGCTCTCCCAAGATCACAACCAAGGTGCGGCTGTGATTGTAGTCATCTGAAGGCTTAGTATCTTGACCCAAGATGGTCACTCATTATCTGTGGGCAGGAATTCTCTGTGCCTATGTGGGTCTCTCCAGGAGCTGATGGAAAGACCTCCCATAGTACAACAGCAATATCCATGTCTTTTATGGGCTCAAAATTAACACAGCATTCTGCAACATCCCATTCATGGGAAACTACTCATAAGGCCCACCTGTGCCCAAGAGGGGGAGAACTGGGCTGCATCTTCCTCTTAAATGTGTGTTTGAGTGTTTTCCTGCATGTGTGTATGTGTACCATGTGTGTGTTTGATGTCTATGAAAGCCAGAGGAGGGCATAGGAGCCCCTGGAACTGGAGTTATATCAGTGCTGGGAACTGAATCTGAGTCCTCTGCCAGAGCAGCAAGTAGGCTTAGCCAGGGAACAGAGCCGTCTTTCCAGTCCTTAGGGGACGTCTTTTGAAGAAGTGTTGTCAAAAATTTTAAGGAGCTATTCTTCAGTCTTCCCTCCACCATTATACCATACCTAAATAATGACAGAGGCAGGGAAGATTATGGCAGGAACTTGGTTCCCAAATGAACCAGTGTCTGTTCTCTGAGTCTTTTCTACAGGTAACCCTGTTCGAACAGGTGTTGCAGCGTGGTTGAAAATGAGCTCAGAAATGGAGCAGAGACTAGTCATGGATCCCCAGCAGCTCTTAGCAAATGCCTATCTGTGCTGTCTCCTCTGCTGGGTGCTGGAAAGGGAGGTCAATTTAAAAACAAAACAAAACAATACCGTAAAAGAGCTTGTGTGTATTACATAAAAAGAGAGTTAAGCTATGGTGGTAGAGTGCTTGCCTAAGGATGCTCAAAGCCCTGAGTACAAGGCTCATATCTTCATAGAATGGACATAGGGAACATGCCTCGAGATCAAGAATTCAAGGTCCTTCTCTACTGTATTGTGAGTTTGAAGGCAGCCTGGGATACACAAAACTGTCTTAAAGCAGAGGAGGAAGAGGAGGTGAGGAGGGGGAAAACGGAGGAGGAGGAAGTTATGATAAAAGGAGATAAAGGTACCCTTACATGGTTCACTTGTTTTCATTTCTGTACCCTCCCCTTTGCATTTACCCCTTCCTGTGAGTGATTAAGCTGAGGAGGGAAGCACTGTCAATGCTGTAGCTAGCAGGGAAGGAAGCAGGAAGGCTTCCTGCTGGAAGAATCCTGTTATAGGACTAAGGAGGCAGTGAGGCAGAGCTCAGGCATTGATATTTCATCACCAGGAGCCACATTTCAACTTAAATGGAAGTCCAGGGTAGCTGAGAGCCTGTGAACATCTCTCCTGCTACAGGAGAGCAAGTGGAAGAGATGGGAAGGGGTGGAGGGGAGAGGACAGGAGAAGAGGGGAGGGGAAGGAAGGGGAGGGGAGGGGAGGGGAGGGGAGGGGAGGGGAGGGGAGGGGAGGGGAGGGGAGGAGAGGGGAGATTGCAGGAGGAGGTTAGAGGAGGGTGGTCATGCCGCAGAATCAGCCTGTGAAGAGCTTGAGGGAGAATCTGAGGAACAAGTACTTCCCGGTAAAAAGCCAGGGAGTAACTGTTGAAAGCTGGAAAGGGCCTTTGAGGTCCTAGTGAGGATGGGAGGAGCTACCCCAGGATCCATGTGCAGGGTTTGAGAGAGAGGGCTGTATTTGGCTCAGGATCCAGAAGCCAGAAGCCAGCAGTGCAGCAGGCATGTGGAGACCATCTTTCTGCAAAGTGTACAGCCCCAACCCTACATTTCTTTGGGAGGCAGATGCTTTACTCTGCACAGAAGCAGCTGCTCAGCTCTGCTTAGAATCAGGGGTTGGGGGGGTGGGTGGGCAGCAGCTGCCTCAGGCCATGAGGCAAGGTCTCACTGGACTGCCCGAAAGACCTCAGAGCTCAGAGTAGCAACCCTCTGCTCTCCCACCCATTATTCCAGCTTCCTTTCGGGCAGGGAGCTGGAAAGGGCTCTGAAGGCACAATTACCATAGCCAAGCGATCAGCCTGCGAGTTGGAAAACACATTTTCCCCTCCCCCACACGACAACAGAGAAAACTGCTCCCAGGATCTCCCTGCAGGAGTTGACTGAGGAATGTGTGGAATCACAGGGAAGCAGTTTTCTCTTGGAGACATATGGAAAACAGTTTGTTTGTTACGAAGAGAACTTGTTGTCTTTTTTCCCCCAGAGGAAAACGAAAACAGTCACACGTTAAGTTCTTTCAATCCCTTGTTTGTCTTCGGTGCTTTTGAACTAAACTGCAGGCATGGAGAGAAAAGTGTTTGTGGATGGAGAGGAAATGTTAGTTGGAAAGAAATAAAAAACTAAATGGTAAAAAAAAAAATATCCCTAAGGCAAGAAGAGGGTGAATGCCCCAAAAGTCAGGTGACACATCTCACATGGGGCGCAGGATGTTTGTGACATCAGTTACAGTGTGTGTGTGTGTGTGTGTGTGTGTGTGTGTGTGTGTGCGTAGTAGTGACTCTCTGAAGCAAGCTTGTTCTTCCCAGTAGAAATGAAAACAAAAGAAAATGCCTGAATTTTCATTGGTTCGCTGCTACAGAAAACCAAACCCAGGAGCCTGGGTAGATCATCCAGGCAAATGCAAGCAGGCGGGAGGTCCAGACTGGGGTTGCTTTCATCTGTAGTGCCCCAACATGGGTTCTGCCCACCGAGACCTCCTGCATTGCCTTCCTCTGCTGCTTTGAACAGCACTTGGAGCCCTTTTCTTGGTAACATGAAAATCTCTGTGCATAGCTTTCAGGATCTATCTGAATGATGATTTAGGCCAAGTGTTTCACGGTCACCCCTCCAGGCCAATAATTCTTCCAGAGAACATTTAGCTGATTTGGAAAAGTCTACCAAATCCCACATGGGACCATGTACATCTCAGCTGTGGATGAATGTGGTTCTGGTCCTGCAATCCATGCTCTAAGTCTCACAAACGAGTCACTCAAGTGTGCAGAAAATGCTCACCAGCTTCTGAAGAGAAAGTGGTTACTGCTGAGGCAAGCCAGGTGTGGGTGAAGGGGATGAGTGTGATTCTCCGGGTAGGTCGGTCATTTCCATAGCTTTCCGAGTATTTCCAGACCTGGGACTTCAGTGAGTCTCACTCATCCCTCCCTTCTCCTATGGAAACACCTGACTAAGCACCTAATATGTGCCAAGAGCTTTGTTCAGGGCTTATAAAGACTTAAGAAAACTCACTCAGTGAATCCTGAGCAAAGAAACACAGGAGCTAAGCTGCATAGAACCCAGCTTTCTGCCCAGGGCACATTTAAGTGTCAGCACAAGGAATAGATTCCATAGACAGCAGTGGTCCCCCTGGTGGGATGAAGAGAGCTGAGGGGTTTCAAAGAAGAAAGAGTGGATCAGAGAAGATAGCCCAGATATCTGCATGCAGGTCCCCTTTGGTATTTTGCCCACATAGAAAGCTTCGTGTGCCATAGGACTTTCTACAGGGGCTGGGATCTGGGGGTTCAGTCAGCATATATGTGCTTATTCCACAAGTGAAATACCTGAGTTCGGTCCCTGGACTTTGCATAAAAAGCTAGGCATGAAAGTATGCTTGTAAGCCCAGATCTGGGAAGGCAGAGAAAGGGGGAATTCCTGAAGCTTGATGGCCAGTTTCAGTGAGAGATCCTCTCTCAAAAACTGAGGCAGAAATCCATCCAGAAGACACTTGACATCAACCTCTGGACCTCCCCCCCCACACACACATGTAAAACACCTTGCATGTCCTAGTCAAGAACAGCTGCTCAGGGAGGTGAGCTGGAGAGTCTGACGTTACATTAGGATGGCAGATGTTGCATTGCTGACCAGTCAACTCTACTGCCACATAGTAAGAATTCAGTGGAGGGTCCAGAAATCCTAAAGAACAATACCACACTATCCCTAGCACATGGGCTGCTCTTGACCCACCTTATCAGAGCTTAAAAATAAGCCTCAACAGAATCCATAGAGTCATGAAGACATTATATGATCCCTAGAACAACGCCCAACACTCTACTCAATGTCGTAGTACTCATAATGTCTACTACCATCCAGTAAGAATATTAGTAGGCCAATGAAGTAGCAAAATCAAAGGGTGAGACTGAAGAATAAGGTAAGAGAAACAGAGTAGAGATGACCCAGATATGGGAGGTAGCAAAGACTTTAAGATACTCACCACAAGTAAGGCTGACAACAAAAAGGAAAAAAGGGACATTGCAATGCAAATATCTTCACATGGAAAGTTTTTAAAAAGACCAATGGAAATTACAGAACCAAAATACACACACACACACACACACACACACACACACACATATGTGTGTGTGTGTGTATATATATATATACACACACACACACAGAAGGAGGAGGGGAGGAAGAGGGAGAGGGAGGAGAGAGAGAGGGAGAGAGAGGGAGAGCGAGAGAGAGCGAGAGCGAGAGAGAGAGAGAGAGAGAGACACAGAGACAATGAGACAGAAGGAAAAGGGCAAGGAGTAATGGTTAAATTTTTCTCCAAAGATCCATATGTTAGAAATTTGGGTCTCAACAAAGAGCCATTAGGAGATGGTGAAAACTGCCTCACGCACATGATGTGTTATTTCAAGACAGACCCAAAAGCAACCCAAAAATCAATCACGGTCTTAAATGACTAAAAAGTGCCCAAACGACCCTTTCTATTTATAAGTTAATTATCTCAGGTGTTCGTTATAGTAACAGAAAGGTGACTAACCTAACAATCAACCAATTGTAAGTCAAGGCTGAAAGACTTGACTAACTACTTCTTAAACAAAGAGGCAGTAGTCAATACACACATGGAAAAGTTCTTATCATCATTAGTCACGGAGAAAAGTCAATTAAGATCACAATGGCGTATAAGTCCACAGCCATCAGTGTGAGGAAAGTTAGAAAGGTTGATGATCTCAAGGGACGAAGCTGTGGGTTAGATAAAACTGTCACCCATTGCTGACTAACACATAAAGCAAACTAAGGTAGAAATGGTTTTCCCATACTCTCACTTCTCTCTGCACAGCACTTCACTTCTGAGATCCAATGGCTGTTTCTTCCACACTAGCAAGAATCCCCTCAACCTCCCACTCACTAAGTGTCAAACCAGACCATCCCGGTTCAATGCCAGTTGTCTTTGCTTGTTGTTTGTCCTGCTGGGTATAGAAAGAGGTTTGTGTAACCCAGCTCTTGTCCTCAGATTCAGTAATTGGATGGAATAAATAACAGAGCCTAGGGAACACAGTTACTGCTTTGCTGTAAAGGGGACCTAGTGAAGGATGGAGATGAGATACACAGAACTACATTCCAGAGGGTCCCAAGAAGAGTCACATCTATCTCCAAAGAGTTAGGGTTCTACCCATTCTTGAGGGTTTTCTGAACTCTGTCTTCGGGGATCTTTATCTAGCTGTCATTATGTAAGCACAGTCTACTAGCTGGGTATGCCCCTCCCTTCCCAGGATGACATTGAGAGAGGCTGAAGGTCCCTCGATTCTAATTATGACTCTCATTCTGATAACCAAGCCTGACCCTGAAGCTAGCCAGGAGCCCACTACAAGTCACCTCATCAAAACAAGAGAAGGCCCTATTATTCCAGAAACCCCACAGGATTTAGCAGCCTTGTGCCAGGAACCAGTGTGTGTGTGGGGGGGAACAAATGATAGAACAAAGGTGACAGCGGCCCCTCTGTCCCTCAGGAAGCTGCAAAGGCTTAAAGATGCTGTGTGTCAAGCATCTGAAGATGTACCCACCTTAGTAACAATCTCTCATAAAATCAGCCAAAAATTGTTTACTGTTGGTTTCTTATTGAATTAAATACATCCCTACTCTAAAGCCCTGCATTTCCGTTCTTAAGTATTCACCCAATGGCAATCAAACCACATATGGGCCGAAGACTTCAGCGATATTTACAGTAGCGTTGTTCATTATGACCCTAAAGTCAAAACTATTCAAATGCTCATTAGAGAAAACAGGGCAGTGCCCTTGCACAGATGGAATTCTAGTCAATGCACCATGCTCAAAGTTGTGTTAAATGGAAGAAGATGGAACCAACAGTACATTTTCATGAGAGTGGAGGGAGGCGTTCAGAGTGGGATGAGCACAGAGAGTAAAATTTTCTGTATCATGTAAATAAGTCACAACAGCAGTTATTGAAGGCCAAAGGAAGATTGACTGGGAAGAAGGAATTTTATAGAATCATGAAAGAGCTGTTTATCTTAGTAGGGGTATGAAAAGCTCTTAATAGGGCTAGGAAGATAGTTCAGTGGTTAAAAGCACTTGCGACCTGGCTTCAGTTCCTAGAACCCACATGGAATCTCACAAGCACCTGTAACTCCACTTCCCGGGGATCAGATGTCCTTGCTTAGGTATCAGGTGTGCCTGTGGTGGGTGGTACACAAGCAGGTAAAACACCCATAAACAGAAAATAAAATCAATCAATATTTAAAAAAAAAAATATCAGGAGTGTGGGTTAGAGAGATACATACATATACTAAACTTTGCAAACTACATGCTTGAGATTGAGCAGCTCCCCCAAAACAAACCACTTGGGGGGGCGGGAGGGGGCTCATGCATTAATCCCAGCACTAGAGAGGCAGAAGCAGGTGGATCTCTGAGTTTGATGCTAGTATGGTCTACAGAGTGAGTTTCAGGACAGCTAAGGTAACACAGAAAAACCTTGTCTCAAAAAACCCCCAAATCAACAAACCAACCAATCAACCAATCAACCAATCAACCAACCAACCAACCAACCACCCCACCACCACCACCACCACCACCACCACCACCACCAAAAAGCCAATACATACATGCTTTGTTTTAGATAGATGTGGGTTCAGCATCTGATTTTGTCATGTATTATTTACCAGCCTTGGTAAAATCAAGTCTTGGTCTTAAAGTTCCTCACCCGCTGTTTTTGAGACAAGGTCTCTCAATAGGATTTGAGGCTGACTAATTCAGTTAGGTTTACTGGCAGGCAAGTTCCAGGAATCCCCTTCTCTGCCTCCTCAGTACTGAGATGACATGTACATGCTGTCATAGCCTTTTACCTGGGTGCTGGGAATTGAACTCAGGTCCTCACACTTGGGTTGCAAGCACTTTGCTAATTGATCTACCTCCTCTGCCCTACAAAATGAACTTTTACAAAGGCAAATAGGGCTAGCTACATGTTTATTGTATAAAATTGCTATGCCAAAGCCTGATAGCTTGAATTTGATTCCTAGAGTCTACATGGAGGGAAAAAAAGAGTCATTTTCGACAAGTTGTCCTTTGTCAATGAGCATGCTATGGCATGTGTGCCTAGACAAATGTTTAAAAAAAAAAAGGCAAATCAGATGTGGTTTCTCAGACTTTGTCAAGGCAAAGTTCAGCAGGTACCCAGGACCTTTGTGCTTGGAGGGAGATCTAGACTGAGTAACTCTGAGAGTCGATGAAGGATCTTCTCCACATGTCTTCCATACTCCTTGGACCACAGGCCAGCTAGAATGTTTGTTTCTTGGAAATGGGTTCTCAGTAGCACGTGGATTTTCCGATGCTTAAGACCTAAGCTTCTTTGGGTTGGCATGCTGACATACCTACCAACCCTTAAGGCCAAGATGATGTCAACCGGGAGAGAAGTCTCCTCCACCCTGACTAAGGCAAGGTAAAGGCTAAACAGCTGGCAACAAACTAGGACTGGAGTTCAAGCTACTCCAGCGCTTTGAACTCCTGGCTGATGGCCCATAATGAGCCCCAAAGGCATCACAAGCTTCTCCTTCCCTCAGACATCACACTCCCTTTCTGCAGAGACCCGACTTCTCATCAGCCCCTTGAATCCTTGATTCTCTTAAGTCAAGGTCAGACCAGTTGTACCTGCTATGTGACACCTGCCACAGGCCTCTCCCTTCCCATGATAGCTCTATTTCTCTCCCTGCTGAGCCTTTATCTCTTTGAAGGTTTATCCTGGTTGTGCTATGGGAGGTAAAGAGAGGAAACTCTGTCCTGGTGTACAGGTGCGCAATCTTTAGTTTCTGGGGATGGAATGCTGGGTGAGGCATCCTTTAGGTGAGAAGCCTTTGGAAGGACTAGTGAGGAAACTAGTTTCCTCACTATTTATCACAAGTCACAGTCCACAACGAAAGCTCAATGGTATCTATGCTCTCTGCTCATCCACATCTCTTTGGTGTTTTTCTTTCTTCTTTGTAACAGCTGCCGGTCTTCAGGGAGTCTGTGACACTGCATGCAAGTTTCCGTCTCCTGGGTCTGTGTCCTCTTACCTATGTTCCATATCCCATGCCTGGGCCAAGTTCAAGCTAATTAGCTGCCTCACCCCGTAAGTGAACAGAACAACAGTCTTCCTTCTGAGAATCAGTGGGCCAGGCTGATAGAAAACACGTTCCCAGGACTACTTCTTCATGCAGCTCCCATTATGAATTCCTGTTGCTTATGGTGATGGTGTTGCTGAGCCTTCCCACTCATGATACCGCTCCTAGGTTTAACTTTTCCTAGACTTCTCTGTGTGTGGTTATTCTCATATCCTCCCCACACATCTCTGCACTTCACCTTCATCAAGCTAACCAGAGTCAAAATTAGCATTATTATTAAGAGAGCAAACAAGCTGCTGGTTATCCCAGGAGCTGGCTGCTAGATCCACCCACACAATCTCTCCCTGTCCATCAGGCAGGGAAGGAAACTTGCCAGCCTGGACGCTGGGCTAACTGGCCTACAAGCTCTTATAAGATGCATTTTTAAGAGAAAAATTCCCTGGATACTTCATGAGGTAGGCAGCTGAGTGTTTCTATATGCACGCATCTTGTCTTTGCTGAGGAGAGAAACTTCCTGTGGCAGTTGGAATATCAAGTGGCTGTTCAACATCAAATCCTGCAGGTTAAAAACTTACCTTCATAATTATACTTGCAGAGTAGGTCTTTCGAGTATTCTTAGAGCTCTGGGGAGAGACGGTCTGTGGAAATTACCAGAACTGATGGACTAGCAGGCAGCCTGAGAATCACCAAGTAAATCCCTCTGCTGTCTATCATCTGTCTGTCTGTCTAGCTCTCTATGTCTGTCTGTCTGTCTGTCATCTATCATTTATCTATCATCTACCTATCCTCTCTATCTCACTTGCCTATGTATCTATCATCCATCTCTCTATCATCTATCCATACAATCTCCATCACTTTTCCATCCATTTATCTACCCATCATCTATCTATTAATTCATTATCAATTTTCTGTACATTGATTATCTATCATCTATTGCTCTTTCTCATCATCCTGAACCTATCTAGCCATCACCTTTTGATTTCTCTCTATCACCTATTCATCTATTATTTATTATATATCTATCTATTTCCTTGTCGATCATTTATCCATTCATTATCTATTTATTATGTTTTCATCTATAATTTATCATTTGTGCATATATTATGTCTCTCATCGTCTATCATTTATCTGTCTGCTTATCTGTCTGCCTGTCTGTCTAGCATTCTAGTCTCTCTCTCTCTCTCTCTCTCTCTCTCTCTCTCTCTCTCTCTCTCTCTGTGTGTGTGTGTGTGTGTGTCTGTGTGCCACCATTAGATCTGACTTCCTTTTAACAGACCCTGGGCATCTCTCACTTTATGTAAGGTAGCCAGCATGTTGCTAGTGATTTGGTTGTTAGTCTGGCTTGCTGGGAAGGCCTGAGGCACAGCTCAGCATGGGCTCATCCTCACTTTGTGATGAAGCGTCCACTTGCTGGATGACACTAGAGAACAGAAGTGTATACTCATTAGTGCCTGCTTGTCAGAACTTACTACATCCGTGAAAAAGCAGATTGCGAAGGACCATCCTGATTTGGAACAAGTGACACTTTTAGTTTATTCTTAATTGTCTTTCTATGCAAATGTTCTTTCCCTTTCTAATTTGCTATGTGAGAAAATATTAAATTAGCCCAAACATGTAGGAACAGTCTCCCAAATCTGAGCTTTTGTTTTAGTCCCTTAGGCGTTTAATCAGTTTTTTTTTTTTTCTTCTAGATTTGTTTGGCAAGTTGGAGAAGAAAAGATAACAGGATGGGGGCTGGGGAGGCAGCTTTTTAAAGAGAGAAGTACAAAAGGAGCTGCCATGTGAGGTCTCAAACTAGGAAGCATACACTCTAAAGCTCTATCTTGCTATAATTGAATGTTTAAAACAGAGAGGATCTGACGTGACTCAAGAGCCTGCAATTAAAGTTATTTTTTTCTAAGAAGTGCCCTCTTAGTACATAATACAGCCTAATGGCCGCCCTTCACAACTAGCTTGGCAAAAAAGTGTATTTCATTGTGAATAGATTTCATTTTAAAGAGCATATTTCATCTTACCATACAGATTTTCTGAGAGATGACAAAGAGTTATGTTTTCTGAAGACCTGGATATTTAACTCCTCTCCCTGATACTCATCTGGTGGGATAATCCTGACTAACCTGAGCCACAGTTCCCATGTCTATCAGCGGTAACCTCTTCCATGGCACATGATCACAAGATGCTTTGTAAAGGGGAGCAAATGTTAAGAACCACAGGACATTTCAGTCAGGAGCAAGACACACAATCCCCAGCTAACCTGAGCTGGATGGATTTATGAGACTAGATTGGGCCATGACGAAATTCATACCAAACCCTCAGAGCCATTTAAGTAGACCTCCTGACTCCTTGGCTCTGACCTAGGTTACTGTGTGGAGGGCAAGCTGGTTCAGCTTTCTGCAGGTCCTTTAGAATTTCCCAGTACAAGAAACCCAGTGTGGACTCAAGGTTTTACATGTGCAGGAACTTGTCCTGCTGAGAGGTCTGCATGAGTTCATAAGACATAAACTGAGACCTGGGGAGATGGCCCCAGTCGGTAAAGTGCTTGCTGTTCAAGCATGCAGACTTGGGTTCTAATCCCATCACCCAAGTAAAAAGCTGGGCATTTTAGTGAATGCCTGTAATCTCGGACTCAGGCTCCTAGTGAAGCAGACACAGGACTTGCTGAGCAAGTGGCTTGCTCAGTCAGGCAACTCCAGGTTAACAGAGAGGTCCTGAAAAAATAGAAGTAGAAAGTGATCAATGAAGAAACCTAATGTCTGTCTGCCTGCCTGTCTGTCTGTCTGTCTGTCTGTCTGTCTCTCTCTCTCCCTGACACACACATCTCTTTTAAAGAAAGAAGTAGCTGCTACAGACTCCTCCTGATGGCCAGGTTCTCGCTACATTCCATCCTCACAACTCGTGGTTCCTGGTTTCCCTGTTGCCACAGTGACATACTCTGAACAAAAGCAATGTGAGGGAGAAGAGGTTTATTCTGTGGGGCAGTTCAGTGTGTGGCCCACCACGGAGGACAGATCAATGCAGTAGGAGCTCGAAGTACTGCTTGCATTGCATCCACAACCAAGATCCACGCCAACTAACAGTTCTTAGTGTTCGCAGTCTCTAGTTTAGACAGTCTGTGGTCCCTTGTTGAGGGAATAGTCCTGCCCATGGTCAAGATGGGTCTTGTCACATCTCTTGATGCCCCTCATTAAGGCAAGCCAAGAAGCCCGTCTCCTAAGTGTTCCCAGATCCTGTCGAATTGGCAGTTGAAGCTAACCATCACAGTAGCCCTCTGAAGCTTTGATCACCATGTCACAGAAGGGGAAACTAAGGCCCAAAGATACATAGTAACCTGCCCAGCATCACAGGAAGGGAAATGGCTCAGGTTCGTTTGGCTGCAGCCCCTGAATGTTCAGTTACTATGCAGATGCAGGGGTGGAGCCTGAAGCTCATACAACTTAAAAGTGCCTCCTCCCCGAACACAAACCACAGACACAAGTTGGACATGACCGAAGTCCGATTTATAGGGAGGGAAGAAGCCACAAAGTTCACACAATTTTAAATAGCTGACAAAAATACCACAAGCATCATAAGATTCAGAAAAATTACTTTTTAAAAAATTCATTTACTGTCTTGTGTATTTTTTCTTTTTTTCTTTTGGCTGCTCACTCTGCTCACTTACGGTTTTGAAATATCCTTGTTTTATAAAGAGAATGGGTAGTTAGCTGACTCTTCCCCACAACTCAGTAAATAGGCTCTCTCTCTCTCTCTCTCTCTCTCTCCCCTCCCCCCCTCTTTTTTCTCTCTCTCTGCCTCCCTCCCCCTCTCCTCCTCCTTCCTTCCCCTCCCCTCCCTCTCTCTGCCTCCCTCCCCCCATCTCTATCTTACTGGTAGTTGTAGCACAGAAAGGACATCACTTTGGATGGGCATTTACTTACCTTTTGTGGTACCATACAGATACGACTCCACAACAATGGGCTCCGTGATAATGCCCCATTACAGTCCCTAGACACAAAGCTTTGTTTGCAGTCATTATTAAGAGTGAGCAGCTCTGTTAAGAGCGTTTCTGGTGCATCTGATCGGCATTCAAGCTGTTTGTGACTCATGACTTTCTGTCCTTAGCAGTCGGTTGTATATCTTTCAAACCACTTCTCTGCTCCAGCGAAATCTTGCAGCCTTTTCCTTGGACATGTTTGTACTGAAGTGCTGAACCTGTAACCCTACAATTTTATAGGAGTATTTCAAAAGTTCCCATTTACACATAGCTAGTGTTATATAGCCACACCCCATAAAAGCAAGCTGAATGTGTCCCCTAGAAAGATAAAAGATAAGAAGTATATTTGCTGCTAAAAATTGTAAAAGAAAGACAACCATGGCAACCTGGCTTGCTCAGGTTCTCTCTCTCTCTCTCTCTCTCTCTCTCTCTCTCTCTCTCTCTCCCCTCACCCCATCTTTCTCTCACGCTTGTTTTCTCTCAATCTCTCTCTCTGACTCTTTTTGTCTGTCTCTGTCTCTTTCTCTCCCCCCTCTGTGTGTGTGTGTTGCACGTGTGTGTGTGTTGCACATGTGTGCAGGTGTGTGCCCAGGAGTGCACACAAAGGCCAGAGGAGGAAGTCAGGTGCTCTGCTCTGTCACTCTCTGCCCTATTCCCTTGAGACAAAGTCTCCCACTGGCCCTGGAGCTAGGCTGTCAGCAGAGCTAGGCTGTCAGCTAGGAGCCCTGTGTCCACTTCCCACAGCGCTCAGGTTACCAGCACACATGTGGCCACCCTTGGGGATTTGAACTCAGGTCCTTGTGCTTATGTAGTAAGCATTCTTAACTTGATGAGCTATATTCCCCAGCCAGCAACTTTTTTTTTTTTTTTTTTTTTTTTTTTTTTAAGTCAAAGCCCTTGGTAAGCCCAAGTAGGCATCAGTAGAGGGCTGGGTGGACTATGGGCAGTCAGCACAGTCAATCCTTTGCAGGTTTCAGGGAAAATGAAGTATGCATCTAGATGCAGATAAGGAAAGTGGCATTTACTTCATGTGAAAGCTACCTTATGAGACAGGAAGCCAGAGGACAGTGTGGTCTGTGTAAACTCTGGCACAGTGGTAAACGTACTGGCATAATTTGGAAGCATAATTTAGGAAACCGAGAAATGCATGTGTTTGGGAATCTCTGAGAATTCTGGGATAAGCAAGGGGAGTTTTAATTTTTACTTTGCACCTTTTGGTACTGCCAGACTGCTGTTTGATGTTGAACACATTACTACTGTAGTGTGTCTTGCAAATGATGGCACTTAAGCTCAAAGACTAAGAAGAAAATGAAATGAATTGATCCCCATAACCATTTTGCTCTAGAGCATCTGTCTAGGCTGGATCCTGGTGCTCAGATGTTATGAGGCTTCTCCTGCTTCATCTCTCTACCCCTTCTTGAGTTTACCCTCAGCTAGGTTCTTTGTCTGAAGTAAAATGGTAAATGGCTACCAGTCACTTCAGACTTTACCTTCTCTTGGTTCATGACAAAGAAATCACCTTTCCAAAGTTTCCAGTGAGAATCTTGGGATTGATTTTCCATGAATCAGTTCTGTAGTCTGTCTGTCTTTCACTGAAGCCACTGTTAATGCCAGAACTGGGAGGAGAAAGGCCACCAACCCAAATCATCATAGCCAAACTAATTGATGCAAGCAATTAATTAAGGCAAGGACTTCTGTTCATGTACACAGGCTACCTCCTCCTAAGGTGGGGTTCGAGAGGTTAACATTGGATGTGAGGAAGACAAGCCTTTAATAGCTCAGGGGTACGGGAATTTCAAAAGGGGGATTTGGCAGGCAAAATAGGCAGGCTTACAAGGAATAGCTTGTTATACAGTTATAACAGGTTAGAACAGTAATATTAGGAATAACTAATTGTTATAATTGTATAACAAGTTATTTCTAATGATGTCCTGAAACTAAGTCAGGGTTGCAAGATGGACATAACAAGATAGTCATAACAAGGTATTCATAGGTGGTCAGATAATCTTTTGAAACAAGGTAGGGTTGCAAGATGGTTATAAACAACTTTCCGAAGCAAAGTCATGTTTGCCATTCCTGGAGCAGGCAGCACAGAACCATCTGTAGTTAAGGTTACAGGTGGGGCATAGCCGATCCTTGAGAAACTGAGGTCTCATCATAAGCAGGGATGAACCTGGTTTAGTCTTTACTGTAAGATGGCTTTTAAGAATAAGATGGAGGCAGGCTGGGACTTTACCACAAAAATGAATAGGCAGAGTGTCAAGCTAGAAGGCCAGAACAGTTTACCGGAGTCACATGGGAGAGTGTTGCTGCAGATGAGGGAGGGAACTCCAAAAAAGGAAAGTGAGGGGCTGTTTCCTAAACAGAAGGAAGCTCTCATCAGGTGAGAACAGCCACCTGCCACACACATACTGTTCCAGTCTTAAACCACAGGAGACCCTTTATAAAGACAGTAAGTCTTCAGGGGAAGATGCCAGAGAGAGCACACTAGAAACCATTGACTACCACAATGATACCCAGGGGAGAGAAAACTCCACACTGCTGGCTTTTCAAAAGAACCTCAAGTTGCAGTGTGCTGGAGGAATTAGGCCAACAGAATAATTAGTGGTAAGCGTTGGGTTGAATTCAATAAATTATAGTATATCTATACAATGGGGAGTCTGCACACACTGAAGCCAGGTGGTAGATGAATATTGATGCAGAATGCACTTACCACAATACTTTAAATGCAAACTGGAAAGCAATATTTACAGCATGAGCTCGCCTTTATTTTTCAACTGTGCGTGCCTGTGTACAAAACAGAAAGACAAAACCATCACATCATCGTTTCACGGATAGCTGTTCTGGGTTTGTACGTCGTTATAAATTGTTATATTTTACTTTGGTTCCACATTTGAATTTCCTAAGCATTCCCTAATGAATATTTATTACCTGAACATGAGCAAAGCACAATGATACACATGTATAAGAATGTCATAATGAAATCCTTTATTGTGTATACTAACTAAAGATTTCATAAAAATAGTTATTACTGACTGAAAAGCCAGACAGTCCCATGAAATCCAGTGTTCATTTCTGGAGACAAAAATGCTCAATGCTTTGAGCTGTTTTTCTAGGACTTACCTCAGTTTCATGAGATTATGTGTTTATATTGATATTGGTGATGTTTAGGGAATTATGCACTATGTATTGACTCTCACTGTATTGAGATTTTTCCCGGGGAGGCATGGTACACATACATCCATTCACTGTGAAAGTGGAACTGAAGACAGACCAAGAGTAACAATTCTGCCCAAATCAGGCTTAGTGAACAAATAAGCTTATTGGGGTACAGGGGTATGGAGGAGGAGTTCCTTACAGGAGTAGGGGGACCCAAATGCAGCTGCATCACAGAAGAGCCCATCCTAACACCAGTGAAGATTCTCAAAAGCTGCAATCCTGTAGCTCTCTGCATGATTTACAATGAGTTCCAACTGGCCCTGTCTGCAACTAGAGTCAGTCAAAGTCTCCTCCCCTCGCTGATGTCTCCTGTCTCTACAACCCTGGGTAGGGTCCTCATGAACTGTGTAACTCTCAGCTTTCCAGCTATATGAAGTTTACTTCCAGGGTCTCATGAGCCTAATGCCTTCTTTATGGGGGGGTAGTGGGGGTGGGGAATACTAGCATTGGGAGAAAACCCTTATGGCAGACTCTCTCGTAGGGATGAGGGAGGCACACCATTGGTAGACCAACCCCTATGGCCATTCTCCTACTGCAAACACCTGCCAGAGCTAAATAAACTGCTTCTTTCAATCAACTGATATTTGTTGTTTTCAGAGTTAGAGTTATCACCGACCACCGTTGCATCTGCTGCATTCACATCTCTTTCATCTTTCCTAAGGATTTTGCTTTCACCCCCAGAAAATCTGACATCAAGTGAAAACCCGTTAAATTTAAAGACATGGTTCTATCAAATTAAGCGGGTGGAAATATTGAGACATCCCATGTCAACTCTAAAATGCCCAAATAACTTTCTCAGACAGAGAAATACAGAAGATATAACGATCACCAATATATGTTCAAATATGCAATTCAGGATGAGTTGCAAGTGACTAGTTTACATTTGATGCCATATAAAGAGGCTTCACTTATTCAGCAAAGCTGGGAAAGCAGAATCCAGGGCGCTACGATTGAAGGGAGCTGTACTTGAAAGCCATCTTCTCGTCAGCAGCTTTGTGTTCTGATCCTTGCCTTCCACTTGAGCTGAACACTTGAGGACTAATTAAAGGCAAACTGAAAGGACCCTTCCAAGCCAACAGAGGCAGCGCACACACCATGCAACGGGCTTTGTAAGACAGCCTTTCTTGCTTAGTGTCCTTCCCTCAGAAAGCATTTGAGGGTTCTTTCTAGCACAGGGAGTGACTGATGTATCCAATGTGCTAGGCACTGTCTAGAAACTTAAATCAATTGAGATTATGTGCGGTGCCATTGCGTTAAACTAAATGTCAAATGCTCCTTTGTACAGGGTATGTGTTGCATGTGCTTCTGGGTAAAACTTTATCTACAAAATAAAAATTAAAAAAAAAAAAAAAACCCTGAAGGACAGATAAATGTTATCTGGAACGTGGCATAATTTTAAAGTAGATATTGTGAATAGAAATAACATTTGAACAGTCCTTGTATGAAGCAATTACATATTTTAGTGTTTCTTACACATAATTGCATTTTTAAATATTTTTGTGAGGCAGTGTTTTGCCATGTAGCCTAGGTTGGCCTGTAATTCTGTAGATTTCCCAGGCTGGCCTCAAAATTGCAATTCTCCTACCTTACAGCTTTTCAGACTGTTGGTTTTCAGAACCTTTCATCATGCTTAGACTCCATTATTATATTCAAAATGTTATTTTGAAAAAAAATTTTACATAATGTATTTTGATAATGTTTTTCTCCTCCCTCAATTCCTCCTAGATCCTCCCCAAGTCCCTATCATCCAACTTTGTTTTCTCTATTTTTATAAAATAAAAAAAAATACAAAAACAGAAGTAAAAACAAGGAACACACATAGTAAGACCAAAAACATGCCCAAATAAAGCAAGATGATACAAACAGTCTAAAAAACACCACGATGTTTGTAGATGTTTGGCTTTATGTTGGCTAATTCCTCGTGGGCATGTTATACCCATACTGAAGTGTGGCTGATATACCCAGTGGTTGATTTCCCATGGGAGAAAACTGATTTTTCCCTTTGGCAATGGGTATCAGTTGCAGATAGCTTCTTTATAGGGTGGGGCCTTGTGTCTACTTCCCCTCTCAGAACTGGGATTCTATGTTTGAACCTGTGCAGGCCTTGTGCCATAGTCTCTGTGAGTTCACATGTACATCAGTCCCATTGTGTCTGGAAGACAGTATTTCCTTGGTGTCGTCTATCACCTCTGGCTTTATCCACATAGATCCCTAAGCCCTGAAGAGAGAGACTTTATGAAGGCATCCCACTTACGGCTTCAAGGCTGCTCACTTCCTGTACATGGTCCAGTTGTGGATCTCTGTAAAGCCCCCATCTACCGCAAGAGGACGCTTCTCTGATGAGGGCTGGTGGAGGTACTGACGAGTTTCAGCCTACTGTCTCCAATTTTTTTTTTAATTAAAAAAAAAACCCACAGAAACAAAATAAAAATATTTGATATTCTTTAAATTTCTAGTGAATCTCTGGTGAAGCTACAGAATGACATAATCAAACATGTCAAATAGCTACCATTTTTAATTTTGATTCTTAAGAATACTCACCTGGGGTCTCATGTGCCAGACAGACATTTTCTTGGCCTTTCCCCATCCTCCTGCAAATTCGGTCTCTTCTCTCTTGTGCTACACTGCTGGTAAACTCTAGTCTCTCCCTTGCTTTATCTGTCTGTCTATCTATCTATCTATCTATCTATCTATCTATCTATCTATCTTTGATTTTCTAAGACAGGGTTTCTCAGCCCTGGCTGTCCTACAACTCACTCTGCAGACCAGGCTGGCCTTGAACTCAGAGATCCTTCTGCCTCTGCCTCCTGAGTGCTGGGATTAAAGGCGTGCGCCACCACCATCAGGTTTTCTCATTTTAAAGGAGCACATCCCTCAATAATACCTTTTTAAGAAAGGTACTCAGAAGTAAAACATTAAGCCCTTGCTTCTAGAACTGTCTCTATTTAATATTCTTTTCCAACTTCTGTTTAGGCATAGTATAAATTGGAAGCTCTTTTCCTCCTGCATTTTAACACATTGTTCTGTCGTCTCCTGTTTGGTGACATTCTGACCCCTATTTTTCCCTGACAGCATTTGTGATCTTTGTTTCTGATGATCTGAAGTTCGGGATGACAGGCTTTAATGAGAGGATTTCTTTGTTACACTTGGCTTTTGAAGACTCTGTTACTCTAGAAACTTACTTCCTCGGTTAATTCTACCTCTCCCTCTCTCCCTCCCTCCCTCCCTTCCTCTCCTTCCCTCCTTCCCTCCTTCCCTCCTTCCCTCCCTCCCTCCCTCCCTCCCTCCCTCCCTCCCTCCCTCCCTCCTTCTCTCCCTCTCCTTCCCTCCTCTTTCTTCTATCCTTTCCTCCTTGCTTACTTGCTTTCTTGCCTCTTTTCCTCTCACGATAGAGATTAATCTGGGGATTTACGAATCCCAGGCAAGCACACTCCTACTCAGTTGCCTCTCTAACCTGATTGCTTAGACTTTGGATCATTCTATCAGCCACCTCATTCTCTCATCTCCCATCTCTGTGATGCCTGAATTTCTGGAGATGCTCTTACCTGTGTCAGTTGGGTGTTACTTCTGACCCCTTGACTTAAACTTCCTCAAGTTCTTTCTTGCTCTCTTTCATTCTTGCCATTGTGGTATTTTCCCCCCATCCTTCTGACTTCTTTTTCCTTCTGGTCATTGTCTTTAGTATCTCTCTCTCACTTAACACACCTGAGAGAAAATCAGGGGAGTGTCTAGGCTGCTGACTGGAAGTCCTATCTGTTTGCTGGTGTGCCTTGCCATCAGTGGGACTTGTCTATGGATTGTCCCAAATGTGCCACCTGGACTCAGCTGTTCGTGTTTAGAAGCCTCTGTATGGACTAATTAGCCATCTCCAAGGCCTGTCTATCATGCAGACGGGTTTAGTCTATCTGCCAGCCAGAGTTATTGGGCCAGTCAATATAGGAACAAAATGTTCATGGATCCAAATTCTCCTAAAACAAGCCTAAGGTTTAAGAGGCAAAGTCACCACCCTCAATGGTTCCCATGTCCAGTGCTACAGTGTGACAGAAAGCGTATCTCTCATCCCTAGTGGAGTTTCCAGACTGTGAAGATCAAGGGACTCTTCTATACAGAGCAAATCAACTGGCTTTAAAAGGATTGTTTAATTTTAAAGACATTTTAATGTAGAAAGACAAATAGCTCACTTAAACCAAATGCATATGACTGCACAACGTGATTCTGAGCACATACACACCCAGGATCCACAAGATGTCTCATCCTGAATTCAGAACATGCTCAGTAGGCAGAAATCCAGGACAATTTCGGTTAGTCCAAGCTCTGCGATGAGAGCAGTTAAAGCTGCTTCTCAGTTGATGTCACATCCCACTACTCCAAAGTCAACTTTAACATGGCTATGGCTTCACTTGAAGCCAGCATGTCAGCAAAAAGCTACATGCTACCCTTCTGTGGACTGGAGGGATAATAAACCAGTCCACTGTTTGCCTACCACTAATTTGGTGTATACTGGATGCCAGACTCTGTGCCAGGTGCTTCTAACCTGTGGCACATTAGACTAGTGTCCTGCACAATCCAAGGGCTGTTATTGGGTTTGTGGTCTATATCAGTAGTAGCCTCCCCCACCCCTTTGGATTTGTGCCTTGTACAGAGCAGAAGGGCCGTGGTTTAAGATGTTCCAACAACCCTACAGGGTAGTACAGCTCATGCAACATATGATGTAACTGGTGCAGAGAAGTGATGCCATTTGCTGAAGTTCTCACAATCAATAGGTATTGGGTCCCAGAGTCCAGGGCCCACCAAGACGCTGCTTTCTTGTGGCACTGCAAGCTCAC